>NC_090321.1:174599316-174915615 GCF_040869045.1 Eurosta solidaginis | reverse complement strand
CCGCCATTTTCAACCGACGAAAACCATATAAAATATAAGTTTAAAAAATGAAAAAGAGAGCATTTCAAAGCTCCATGCTAAAAGCAAAAAAAATCGAAAATATTAAAAAATACCAAAAGCTGTCGGAATGTGTGGGGCGCACTCAAAAAATTGATACGCGAAAAATAATAGTGGTTAGTGGTGATTCATTTTTAAATGTGTTTCCGCATGAGGAAAGCGCTCTTCTGTTGTTTTGTTATTTTCTGAATTTAAATTGGACATTCTGAACTCGAATTCTTATAAAACTATTTATTTTAAACAAATAAGAAACACAAAGGCTTTTATCACGTACAAAATTAAGAACGTAATGAAATAAAGTAAATAAAAAGCAAAAAGCATTGTTTCATTTTTGGCGGAATATAACAATGGTCATTTATGATAGTATAACAGTCAAACCTGATATCTACAGTAAACTATCATTTATGACACTTTTTGATAGTTAGAGTGTCAGCACTGATCCAGGAAAAGGAATGAGAGTGAACAGTACGGCTATATTCTTAATCAGTAGGCCATGTTGGTGTATAAGAAGGAGACAAAAACTCACACGTACACAATTGTTTACATCACATTTGCGCAAGTCCCCTTAAGTTTGTGATAGAAAGTTTGTATGAGGCGCTGATCGTTAGGTTGACATTGCTGACAATCAGATGATAGTCATATGATAGTCAGTATTCTTGTAGGGAGTTGAACCATGGGCCACGCAATGATAAAAATAAAATCAGCTGATGAGATGAGCCAACCATATAATTGAGCCATGGTGAACAGCTGATTTTAAAATATCGTGGTCGATGCATAATCCTCGTGTTCCAATGAAACATGAATCAGATACGGATAGAGATTTAACATGCATATGTAACAACAATGTGATCCATATGGCCATAGCTGTCATCCGGTGGCAAATCCTGAGCCAGATAAATAATTTTGCATGTAAATGCAACAACAACGATTTGAGCCAGATAAATCCAGATAGAAGTCTGGTTCAATTTGTGAGCCAGATAATTTGTTAATTACTTCTTTTTAGGTTGGCAACGCGGCCTTTAATATACCTACTTTTTCAAAAATAGATGTCGCTGCTTAGCCTTTCGCCGTATGAGTTAAATGAAAAACAGCGGCGACATCTGCCTATCACATTTCACGTGTGCGAAAATTTCACGACATCTGCTTATCAAGTCTCTCAATAGCCGTGTTTTTTTCACACGCGTATACGTTTACGTTTGCGCTTGAAAAAAAAACGCCTATCCTCGCTTAGATAATCAGCCTTATTGTAAACTTTGCGTGAATGCAATTCCCAATGGAAAAATTCCCACATTTGTTCTGTTCTCATTGTGAACTTCACATGTGAAAAAATTTCCCATTTTCGAAAAATTACCCAAACCGTCAACAAGTTTTTTTCCACGTGAATGTATAGAATTTGTTCGCAAAACTGAAAGTGGGGAACAACACTCGATAAAATGTAAGGTTTGTTTATTGCTTATTAAACTTAGTTAAGAATTATTTTATATCACATTAGGTCTATAAACAAAACTCAGTTGACTTTCTTGGTAAGCACTATGGCCGAAAATCCTGAAATAGGAAAGGGCTTCCAAAAAAAAAAAAAAATAAAGATAAAGTGCTGGCTTTTTGGAAGAAATTGAACAATTCCCTCAATAGCATCCGAATGGAAAAAGGTGACTATCAATTCAATGTGGCTATGGAATGTGCCATAATTTATATAGCCATTGCTTACAGGTTTGGATTGATCAAAAACGATACGTACGAAACAAGGCTGTCGAAAATACCAAAAATAGGAAAAAGACCGATGGAGGACCTTGCAAGCAACATGTTTTTTCTGTATTAGAACAGTCAATTTTGGATATAACTGCGTCAGTAGCAGCTGCGGAAGGTGTCGAATGCAACGAAATCAACTGGTAAGCAACGTGAAAATAACAGTAGCGATGAAGATAACAGCTCTAGTGAGGACTCTGAAGTGGAACTTAGTTGCTTGGACGAAAATAGCACCGAAACTGCCGGTGACACGTAAAGGAAAAGTGCTTTGCCTGCACAAAAAACCAGCCAGCAAACTCGCAAAAAAATTAACCCTTCGGAGCTATTAAACATTGAACTAGATGTTCAAAAAGAAATGAATGACAACGTCAGAAAGGGCTTGGAAATCCAGAGTCATCACTCTACTGAAATATAAGGCCACTTAAAGGAATTAAACCAAGGCCCCGAAAACTTTCAAAATATTCAAAACAGTTTACTAAAGGAAACAAAACGCCACAATTCGGAAATTGAACGGCTCAGAAAAATTGAAGTTGACCGTAAACTCATACTTATAAACAGCCAAATCGAGGCTCAAAATTTGAAAATACTAGCTGCAAAGAAAAGCTTAGGCATTAATTAGAATCTTTCGAACGTTTTTGTAAAAAAAATTATTTTATGTACTTTATTTTTTCAAATTGGTAAAGCAAGATTAACAATAAAGCCGCTTTTGAGCTAATACAAATCAGACATTTTCTTTGAAAAGTGTCATTCAATTATAAAAACATTTTGTCATAAATTTACATAAGGTAATTGCCTATATTTGCTCTAATACGCTTAGCCTCATTGAGGTATGATGAATGCGATTCAGATTCTTCAAACTGCACGTGTTCAGAAATTTCCGGTTGAGAAGCTCTATTTGAAATAAAAGGTGTGTCATCGCACCGATACTTTAAGCATATATTGTGCAACGCGCAACAGACATTAGTAATTTAAGCTGCTTTCTTAAGCGAATAATGTAGCTCCCTGGCTCCTAGTACACACCTCCATCTATTTTTTAAGACGCCATTGGTCCTTTCCACAATGTTACGTCCACGTGCATGAACCTCATTAAATTTGCTTTCTGTGGAGCCCTCTTCCGCTGATCTGTGGGGTGTTAGCAACCAAGGCTCCAGTAGATATCCAGCGTCGCCTATGAACAAAATTTGATTTTTTGACTTACAGATTTCATTAAAATTTTACCTAGCAGCCAAATATTTCTAGTGCCTAGCAAGTAATCCTGCTCCATTGAAACCCTCAATTGACTTGTATTCCAAATTAATGAGTCATGGCAGGCTCCAGCCTGTGTAGCATTGTGTCTATTGCAAAACGTTTACGTGCCACTGGCAGACCACTGTGCAATACATCCAACAAACGCCGGCTTATTTATTCTATACAATTGGTGAAAGCTATGTATAAATAGTTAAAACGCGATTATTTATCTCGCCCAAAAAAAAGTAGCGACTACCTCACAGTTTACATCGAGTAAATGCCTAAAAAATAGCGAGTGACGGCTCTTATTATATTTATCCTCTTTGGTTAAATCAATAGCAGATAATTGGTAGTATTAATTGTATAGCAAGCCGCTTCCTAATTCCAAGTGGGGTGAAGGGGGCAGACATTCATAGATTACGTAGAGGTTAGTAAACTTTACTGATAACAGCGTTAATATGATCACAGCAAGAGAGACTAGAGTTAATAACAACCCCCAGATTCTTTACTTTAGACACGTACTTAAGGCACTTATTATTGATATATAAAGCTGGTAGATTTGATGAGTTAATTTGCCTTTTAGATATAGGTAGCACATACGATTTATCACTATTAAGGGGAAGATAATTTTTTTGCGCCCAAGAGAGACTAGAGTTAATAACAACCCCCAGATTCTTTACTTTAGACACGTACTTAAGGCACTTATTATTGATATATAAAGCTGGTAGATTTGATGAGTAAATTTGCCTTTTAGATATAGGTAGCACATACGATTTATCACTATTAAGGGAAAGATAATTTTTTTGCGCCCAAGACGAAATAGCTGACAAATCACTATTAAATTTGGCACAAAGTTCAGAAACTTGCGCATGTGTTCCAGACATATAATATCATCTGCATAAGCATGCATTTGAGCATACCTGCAGGTGGTAAATATGCCATTAATAAATAGGCTAAATAATAACGGTCCAAGTATAGAACCTTGGGGGACACCAGTAGATAACATCTTAAGATTGGGGCTTACGATCACACCTTCACTCGTTGCGCTCTACCACCCAAGTAACTCCTCAAGAGCCCTAAGACAGAGTCCCCAAAACCAAAATAAGACTTTAGCTTCATGCATAACAACGTGTGGTTGACAGAATCAAACGCTTTGGAAAAGTCGAGCAGACACAACATAGTTTTCTTGTTACTGTCATAGAGCGCCCGAATATCATCCAAGATTTTGATTATTGCAGTTGAACAGCTATGCTTTGCTCTAAATCCAGACTGGAATGGGGAAAGTAGATTGAACTTGTCAATATAAGCATGGATCTGTTCTGATAATAAGCTCTCAAAGGTCTTCGACAACGCAGGAAGGATGCTAATGGGACGAAAATCACTTAGACGGCAGGTGGACTTATTTTTAGCTACAGGAAAGACAGATGCGATCTTCCAGACATCAGGAAAGCACGAGGTTGTGATGCAGTAGTTGATAATATGGGTCAGGGCTGGCAGTATCTGTGGAAGAAAAATTTTTATAAATTTTACAGGAATACCATCTTCACCAATAGCATTTGAGCGTACCTTATAAATGCATCTTACCACATCATGCTCCGACACAGCACAAAATTCAGGGAAAAATTCACAGGACAATTTATCGTGTGGGTGATTGGGTCATTGGAAGAGGTAGCATAATTAACGAATACTGCATTCAGATCTTCAGGGTCGAGCGAGCAATCAGGATTGTCTTTAACATGTACACGAAGACTTTTCAAGTTACGCCACAGCACATTATTAGGAAGTTCACAATTTAGTTGCAGTAGCTACATTCCGTATATTCGTATATGAACGTCAGTGCGATTCCGTTTCCACACTGCATAGGCTTTATTACGTTTACAGATTATGTCACGGGCAGTTTTGTTGAACCATGGGCAAGACCGAGATTTTCTCTGAACTGTGCGCATCGGTACATGAGCATTATAAAAAGATAACAATATATTATCTTGTCATTTACCGATGGCAAGCTCCAGCAATAAGACCAGTCTACCCAAGACATTTCAGTACTCAAATTGTTAAAATTGGTGGAGCGATAGTCAGGAAAACTTGAAGGAGCCGCAACTAAATTGCCATGATCAAAAGTAATGTCAAAGGAACAGAAAATTAAGTCATGGTCAGACACAAAAGAGATTTGGTCGAACTTTAAGACAGAAGACAAATCAGACAATGAAATAATTTAGTAGACTAGGACAACAATTATTCCCATATCTAGTCGGTACAGAGGAATTTACTAAAGAAAGACCAACACTAGACATGTCATCTAAAAGGCGGGAGCTATACATATCACGGGATAACATATTTAATTTAAAATCACCACATACTATTATTTCATCATAATCAACAGCCACTACAGACAACGTATTAAAGAAATCATTTACACTAAAACATCTATTGGGATTGTACACACATGACAAGAGGACTTTAGACAGGGGACTGGACACCTGAACCAACAAGTACTCAGTTGTAACTCCGTCTGCATGGGATACCATGCTCGATTTTAGATATTTTTTGCAGTAAATGGCTACCCCACCACCCTTTTTATTCATTCGATCATTTCGATACATCGTATACCCATCTATCTCAAAGTGTGCATCCTTTATCTCATGCCTGAGCCATGTCTCCGACACACATATAACATCCACCGAAGATTGCTCAAATGTTCTCTAACCTGATCCATTTTCTCAATATTTAGGCTGCTCGCATTAAAGTGTACAACATTAAAACCCTTTTGCTGACTGCATAAAATATTCATAAGTACAAGACTATTATCGCCAATTCTATTCGCATCATTACCCACCATCATTAGGACAGCACAAGTGAAAAGCAACTTTAAGAAAACAAGAAAGTAATTAAATCGAGAAAGTCCAATAACTGAGTTTAACTACCCTTACAAAGATTAATTCACTACAACTAGGACAATTACTTAAGACTAAACTAGCGAAGCTGATGTAAGTCGTCTACGCAGCTTATGGCAGTTGGCGGGCTGTTCGCAGCGCTATCACTCCTCACATCCACTGCACCTCTAATTGTAAATGCTGACTGCAGCTTCCCATTTCGTCACAATTTGACAGCTTCTTAGAGCAGAAGTCTATTCTCTTTAGAGAGGCTTTCATAAATATGAAAAAAAAACCCTCACAACCAAGAGGATTTAGGGTAATAGCCGACTTAGTTCTTTTCCGATGCTCACGAAAAGCTCGCAGGGTCCGGTTACGGTCGAGAGGCGAGTGAAATTTTATAATAATAGCACTATTTGGATTTGAATTTGAAGGTTTTGTGCGAAAAATATCTCTTATTTGAGGAGAATGGAAGTCGATAGATTTACACAATAGGATAAATACACGTTTTAAGTCTTCACTTTCAAGATACGGGACGCCGAAAGCAACCGCATCAGCGGAGATATCCGGCGCAGCACTCTGTTCAATGACACCAGCTAACATATTTTTAATGCATGCCATGTCCTCTTCAAGTTTCATCGCATTGGCTTCCAGAGATTCGAGCTGGCGATTCAGCAATCGTAGCATTAAGCACTGATACTTCTTCCTCCATTCGCTTAGAAAGCTTATTTTCCACCTCTGTCAACCTATTCGCTACACTTTGAATTAAAGGCCGCAATTGTTCAGTACGCTGTTGTACTGTCACTACAAGTTCGGTCAGCTTGGCAAAGACCTTCTCAAGAGTGATACTTTCATCAAGCTTAACCACCTTAGCAGTTGGAGAAACAGTGCTCAGTTTACGCTTGGGTGCAACAGAGGTGGGAGCAGCAAAAGACATCGCAATATATAAGAATTTTATTAAGTCTTACTTAAGATACTTTTAGATTCAATAATGAACGTCTGGTCACCTTAATATAAACCGATGGACAGATGTCTTCATACACAGGTGGCGCAGTTGACCGCTTGGCAAGTGTCAGACTAGTTATTAATGGCGCAAAGTGTATTTACTTGTTCTTGCACTAGTTGTTGTTGCATGCAATTCAATTTTATTGTTGTTGCACTGCAATTTAATTTATATTCGCAATTATCTATTTCTACAAGAAATACGCCAGAGAGCAAAATACGTCCATTAACTTCCGATCAATAGAAAGGATATAACCATATATTTAGCAATTGTTTGACACTTTAAATCAATTAAATAAATTTTCAAATAGACGAGCAAAGAAACTTTCGACTTGCTTAGCCAGAGTTGCCAAACTTCAATTTTGTAAATTTTTTTCTAACATACTGTTCTTCGTCCGTGCTTTTTTTCGTTTCAAAAAACAAACGAATATCCTAATAAAAACTTATTACTTCGTTACACAGGTGCGTCCGGTGATTATAAAAGATGTCATTGCTAAATACATTTTCAATGGCTATGTGATTGTCCATGATACTATTAAATAATGCATCACTTGAAAATTTTTATTTATTAAACTTAATTTTGCATTTCCAATTGGGCATGCCTAATGTACAATATTGATATAAGCAAGACGGCTTGTTGCAATATACATATATTTAAGCCCCTTTTTTACAAAAATTTAACGACAGCCTTGAGATTTTCTCTCCTTCTCTCGTTGTATATCTGTACTATAATGTTTGACAGGTTGCACAGTTCAGTAGTAGTGATCATGATACAAAAAATGGAGGTAGTTCGATTTCGTGTGACGTTAGCCACTTGACTTTTGCGGGGACAATGACAATTTCACCAAAAACAAGCTACCAGATTGAAAATTACGACTTTTTCTAATTTTGATGTATTTAATATAAACGAATATGTCTAAATTACTTTCATAGTTATTTTAAATAAAAAAAGAAAAAAATGAGGGGTTGGATTTTATATAAGGTGCCACGATTTTCAAGCTTTTGCTGATTTGTAGGGGTAGAGGGGGTCCTAAAAATCACAAAATTATCATCCGCAACTCTAGGAAACTCTTAGTTTATGAAATATAAGCTTTTTAATTTCCAAATTTAGTAAAATTTCAACTTAAGTCCTGCACTTAAAATTCGGGTCGCACATGTCGATAGCGGTATCAAAAGACGCGTATTTGCGTCAAGATTCAGAATCCGAAAGCAGAAACTACTCTCGTTTAAAAGTTATTCGCGGAAAACCCGTCGGTACTATTGTCGCTTTTTTCGTTGTTGCAATTAAACAAATGAAAACAAATGAAGGTGGTGAATAGTGTTGCCAGCTCCGCAACAATATATTTTTATCTTGGTAGAACATTATAAGGTGGTGGCACGTCGACATAAGCAGTGCTTCGCCCCACCTAACAGACGCGACCGATCACAAACTGTCATCAATATCCTCTAACGGGAGTCCAAGGAAACTTGCTGTTTCAACAGGGGTGGACCATAGGGAAAGGGGTGTTAGAGGCGTTGGTTCCACATTACAATTAAAGAGATGGTTGGTGTCATGTGGGGACACATTGCAAGCGGGGCATACATTTTGTATGTCGGGGTTGATTCTGGATAGGTAAGAGTTTAACCTGTTACAGTATCCAGAACGAAGTTGAGCCGGAGTGACACGCGTTTCCCTGGGGAGTATGCGTTCCTCTTCCGCAAGTTTTGGATACTTTACTTTGAGTACTGGATTCACCGGGCAATTCCCGGCATAAAGGTCCGACGCCTGTTTGTGGAGTTCACCAAGGACCTGCTTGTGTTTTTTGCTTCATACGGCTGGGTTCTCAGGTGCCGTATTTCCTCAAAATGCTTATGGAGATAACTCCTTAAGCCCCTAGGCGGTGCTGGCTCGTCAATCAGATGTCTGTTGGGATGCCCAGGTTTCTGGGTATTCAACAGGAACTGTTTGGTCAGCATCTCGTTTCTTTCCCTGATGGGGAGTATTCTCGCCTCATTATGCAGATGATGTTCTGGGGACATAAGAAGACAGCCCGTGGCAATTCTGGGAGCAGTATTTTGGCAGGCCTGTAGCTTCTTCCAGTGGGTAATTTTTAGGCTTGGCGACCATATGGGTGACGCGTAGCACGTAATCGGCTGGCTAATTGCTTTGTATGTAGTCATGAGCGTTTCTTTATCTTTTCCCCAGGTACTGCCAGCAAGGGATTTGAGGATTTTGTTACGGCTCTGAATTCTCGGAACAATTGCGGCTGCGTGCTTACCAAAATGTAGATCCTGATCAAACGTCACACCCAAGATTTTGGGGTGTAGGACAGTCGGTAGCGTAGAGCCAGCGACGTGGATGTTCAAAATGGTCGACATTTGGGACGTCCATGTTGTAAATAAGGTCGCGGAAGATTTAGTCGGTGATAATGCCAGGTTTCGCGAGGCGAAAAAACTGGAGAGATCAGGGAGGTAGCCGTTTATTTTATTGCATAGCTCATCGATCTGTGGGCCTGGGCCTGTGGCCATTACTGTGCAGTCATCGGCGTAGGAAACGATTTTGACTCCTTCCGGTGGTGAAGGTAGCTTAGGCGATAGGAGAGATATCGGACGATACGACTCTCCTATGTTAGCTGGTTTACCAGGCTTTAGTAGCGGGACCACCTTGGCCATTTTCCATTTCTCGGGTATGACAAATGTGGAAAGAGACAGGTTGAAGACATGCGCTAAATATTTGAAACCCCCTTTCCCTAGGCTTTTAAGCATCGGCATGGCTATGCCGTCTGGGCCCACTGCTTTGGATGGCGTCCTCAACCTCTTTAGCGGTGATGGTGATTGGTGACGCGCTGAATTTGTCTTTATGTGCGTGTCTGTTGGCCCTCCGCCTATCTTTGTCGACCGTAGAATGCATTATATATTGTCGACAGAAAGCGCTCGCGCATTTTTTCGCATCCGACAGCACTTTGTCACCAAAGGCCATGGAAACTTTGTCTTTGTGCTTAGTCGGATTCGATAGGGACTTTACGGTGGACCAAAGTTTACCCACACCGGTAGAGATGTTACAACCTCTTAGGTGCTCCTCCCATTTCGCCCGCTTGTGTTCATCCACAAGCAATCTGATGCGTTGGTTTATATCCCTTATTTGGTGGTCGCCTGGATCAAGCTGCCTTATAAGGTCACGAGCCGAGGCGGATTCAATGACCTTGCGGAAGGCACGCTCTCCTTGGCGGGCATCAGTCGGGATAGGGAGGGCAGCAAAGAGGTTGTCTGTAAAAGATTTATATTCTTCCCAGTTTCCTTTTTTAAAGTTTATGAAAGTGCGTTTTTCGGTGACGATGAAGTCGGCGGTACGCTCGAGCGAAATATGTATAGGCAGGTGGTCGGATGCCAATGATACCATCGGCTGGCAGTTGACGCAGTTTACGAGTTCTGCGCTCACGATTGAGATATCTGGAGAACTGTGACAGCTTCCTACCATACGTGTGGGGCGTCTCCGTTTATTGTGCAGAACGTCGTTTCTTCTATTTGATCCGCCAACATCTCACCCCTACTGTCCGCCCGCAAATTTGAATGCCATAGATCATGATGGGCATTGAAATCGCCTAAGATAATGCGATTGTTGCCAGTGAGTAAGGCTCTGATATTAGGGCGGTATCCACTGGGGCAACAGGTGGCAGGGGGGATGTATATGTTGATGATTTCTAGGTTTGCATCGCCTGACCGGACAGATAGGCCTTGACGTTCTAAGACATTGTCCCTGCGGTCGATGCCAGGATCAAATATGTGATATTGCACAGAGTGGCGTATTATAAACGCGAGGCCGCCTCCATTTCCGCTCTCGCGATCTTTTCTGTGGACATTATACCCAGAGCAGGTCTGCAATGCAGATCGTGCTGTGAGTTTAGTCTCTTGAAACGCAGCAATGCGGATGTTGTGCCGCTTCATGAAATTGACTATCTCCGTAATCTTCCCAGTTAGTCCATTACAGTTTAACTGCAGAATTCTGAGGGTTGAGGAAGGCCCTGGGACTGGGCGTCCTTGGGCAAGCATTGGGGTACCCGGATGATTTGGGTTTGCGACCTGGAAACATGGCGCGATGAAACCCGTCGGGGGGTTGCCGTCGCGGAGACCAGAACATCTAGGAAAGTGGCACCACCCAAGGCAGGAGCTGCATTGGGCGGATGTCGCAAACATATATATTCTGTGCTGGCAAACGGTGCAAACGGAGGTAGGGACTAAGAGTCTGTCTCCCTGACCTACACGATTGCTGCCGGAAAAGAGGGGGGGAGAAGACGGGGGCAGGGGCTGTTGCTCAGCATTGCTTCCGACTCTACTACGAAGATTGTTGTTATGAGTGGTAGCAGCTGTTTGAGTTGTTGGCGCCGTGGGGCGCGAGCAGCAGCGGGTACTTGTTGTGGCTTGCTGAGCAGCGGGGCTGCTGGAAGGTAGTGGGGGGCGCTTAGACGTAGACTACGGGACGCCCTTGGGCGTGAACAGCAAGGAGCCACAAAAGATTTATAAAAGTTACGTGGACGTCGGGTTTTGGGATCAAGCCCAGAACAACCTGTCCGATGCAACCATCCCTTACACGAGACACACTGAACAGAGTATGACCGTCCTAAAAAGATTCTTTTCCGGCAGATGCAGCAAAACCATTTCTCAGGACCGGGATCAGGAGACGGACCCGGATTGGATTCGATACCTTCCCGGAGCAAGAGAATATGGAGCAGTCCTGCTGCAAGGAGCTGCTGGGAGGATGACAATTTGTGGGAGGGACGCAACAAATTAAATGGGGTTACACTGAAATGACAGTCCTTGGTCGGGAAAAATCCCGAGTCGCTCCGGCACATAGAACCGACTGCCTTGGGAAGCGTGATCCCGGTCCTGAGAAATGGTTTTGCTGCATTCTGCATCTGCAGAAAAGAAACTTTTTATGACGGTCATACTCTGTTCAGTGTGTCTCGTGTAAGGGATGGTTGCATCGGACAGGTTTCCGGCAGCAATCTTGTAGGTCAGGGAAACAGGCTCTTAGTCCCTACTCCCGTTTGCACCGTTTGCCAGCACAGAATATATATGTTTGCGACATCCGCCCAATGCAGCTCCTGCCTTGGGCGGTGCCACTTTCCTAGATGTTCTGGTCTCCGCGACGGCAACCCCCCGACGGGTTTCATTGCGCCATGTTGCCAGGTTGCTAACCCAATTACACCGGGTACCCCAATGCTTACTCAAGGACGTCCAGTCCCAGGTCCACAACAGCAGTTGCGTCCTAGCCGTTCACAACCCACGCGTAGTCACCCATCTCTTACTCCTAGAGTGACGACGTCTCCCCCGTTGCACTTCAGAATTCTGCAGTTAAACTGTAATGGATTAACTAAGAAGATCACGGAGATAGTCGATTTCATGAAGCGGCACAGCATTGCCCCGACATCGGCCGCAGGGACAGTGTCTTAGAACGTCAAGGCTTATGGATGAACACAAGCGGGCGAAATGGGAGGAGCACCTAAGCGGTTGTAACCTCTCTGCCGGTGTAGGTAAACTTTGGTCCACCGTAAATTCCCTATCGAATCTATCTAAGCACAATGATAAAATTTCCATCGCCTTTGGCGATAAAGTGCTGTCGGATTCAAAAAAAATGCGCGAGCGCTTTCTGCCGACAATATATAATGCATTCTACGGTCGACAAAGATAGAGGGAGGGCCAACAGACACGTACATAAGCATAAATTCAGCGCGTCTCCGATTACCAACACCGCCAAAGAGGTTGAGGATGCCATCGGTCATGCTAAGCCATCCAAAGCAGTGGGCTCAGACGGCATAGCCATGCCGATGCTTAAAAGCCTAGGGAAAGAGGGTTTCAAATATTTAGCGCATGTCTTCAACCTGTCTCTTTCCACCTTTGTCATTGCCGAAAATTGGAAAATGGCCAAGGTGGTCCCGCTACTAAAGCCTGGGAAACCAGCTAACATAGGAGAGTCATATCGTCCGAAAGCTCTCCTATCGGCAGTAGCCAAGACGGTTGAAGTCATTTTGCTCCCCTACTTCAAAGCAAATTTGCAGCTAGCCTGTCATCAACATGGCTTTAGGTAACTCCATAGCACCACCACAGCGCTAAATGCCATTAGCACCCAGATAAATTGTGGTTTAAATCAGAAGCCCCACCATAGAACAGTAATCGTTACGCTAGACCTATCAAAAGCTTTTGATACGGTCAACCATGGCACGTTACTGCAAGACTTGGAAGGGTCTACCCTTACCCCATGTCTTGAAAGGTGGACCGCGAAATATCTGGGTGGTCGGCAGGCATCGGTGCAATTCAGAAACGAAATATCAAAGCCAAGAAGAATTAAACAAGGGGTGCCACAGGGTGGTGTCCTATCAACACTTTTGTTTAATTTTTAAATATCAAAACTACCCTCGCCACCAGAAGGAGTTACTATCGTTTCTTACGCCGATGACTGCATAATAATGGCCACAGGCCCGGGCCCACAGATCGATGTGCTTTACAAAAGAATAAACGGCTACCTCCCTGATCTCTCCAGTTTTTTCGCCTCGCGAAACCTGGCATTATCGCCGACTAAATCATCCGCGATCTTATTTACAGCTTGGACGTCCCAAATGTCGCCCATTTTGACGTTTGATCAGGATCTACATTTTGGTGAGCATACAGCCGCAATTGTACCGAAAGTCCAGAGCCGTAATAAAATCCTCAAATCCCTTGCTGGCAGTACCTGAGGAAAAGACAAAGAAATGCTCATTACCACTTACAAACAAATTGGCCAGCCGATTGCATACTACGCGTCCCTTATATGGTCGCCAAGCCTAAAAATTACCCACTGGAATAAACTACAGGCCTGCCAAAATACTGCGGTCAGAAGCGCCACGGGCTGTCTTCTTATGTCCCCAGAACACCATCTACATAATGAGGCGAGAATACTGCCCATCAGGGAGAGAAATGAGATGCTAACCGAACGGTTCCTGTTGAATACCCAGAAACCTGGGCATCCCAACAGACATCTGATTGATGAGCCAACACCGACTAGGGACTTGAGGAGTAATCTCCGTAAGCATTTTGAGGAGATACGGCACCTGGAAACTCAGCCGAATGAAGCAAAAAAACACAAGCAGGTCCTTGGTGAACTCCACAAACAGGCGTCGGACATTTATGCCAGGAATTGCCCGGTGAAACCAGTACTCAAAAAACAGTACCCAAAACTTGCGGAAGAGGAACGCATACTTCCCAGGGAAACGCGAGTCACTCTGGCTCAACTTCGTACGCCCGTCACTTTAGCTCAACTTCGAGCTGGATTATGTAACAGGGTAAGCACTTGCCTCTCCAGAATCAAGCCCTGTCCTGCTTGCAACGTGTCTCCACATGACACCCACCATCTTTTCAATTGCAATGTGGCACCAACGCCTCCAACACCCATATCTTTGATCCAACCCTATTCGCTTCCCAAGGCAGTCGGTTCTATGTACCGGAGCGACTCGGGATTTTTCCCGACCAAGGACTGTCATTTCAGTGTGACCCCATTTAATTTGTTTCGTCCCTCCCACAAATTGTCATCCTCCCAGCAGCTCCTTGCAGCAGGACTGCTACATATTCTCTTACTCCGGGAAGGTATCGAACCCAATCCGGGTCCGTCTCCTGACCCCGGTCCTGAGAAATGGTTTTGCTGCATTTGCCAGAAAAGAATCTTTTTAGGACGGTCATACTCTGTTCAGTGTGTCTCGTGCAAGGGATGGTTGCATCGGACAGGTTGTTCTGGGCTTGATCCCAAAACCCGACGTCCACGTAACTTTTATAAATCTTTTGTGGCTCCTTGTTGCTCACGCCCAAGGGCGTCCCGTAGTCTACGCCTAAGCGTATCCCCACTACCTTCCAGCAGCTTCGCTGCTCAGCAAGCCACAACAAGTACCCGCTGCTGCTCGCGCCCCACGGCGCCAACAACTCAAACAGCTGATACCACTCATAACTACTACCTTCGTAGTAGAGCTGGTGGCAATGCTGAGCATCAGCCCCTGCCCCCGTCTTCTTCTTCCCCCCTCTTTTCTGGCAGCAATCGTGCAGGTCAGGGAAACAGACTCTTAGTCCCTGGCTCCGTTTGCACCGTCCGCCAGCACAAAATATATGGGTATGCGACATCCGCTCAATGCAGCTCCTGCCTTGGGTGGTGCCACTTTCCTAGATGTTCTGGTCTCCGCGACGGCAACCCCTCGACGGGTTTCATCGCGCCATGTTGCCAGGTCGCAAACCCAAATCATCCGGGTACCCCAATGCTTGCCCAAGGGCGCCCAGTCCCAAGGCCACAACAGCAATTGCGTCCTGGCCTTCCACAACCTAGGCGTAGTCACCCCTCACTTACCCCTAGAGTGGCGGCGTCACCCCTCATGCACTTCAGAATTCTGCAGTTCAATTGTAATGGACTAACTGGGAAGATTACGGAGATAGTAGATTTCATGAAGCGGCACAACATCCGCATTGCTGCGATTCAAGAGACTAAACTCACAGCAAGATCTGCATTGCAGACCTGCTCTGGTTATAATGTCCACAGGAAAGACCGCGAGAGCGGAAATGGAGGCGGCCTCGCGTTTACTATACACCACTCTGTGCAATATCATATATTTGATCCTGGCATCGACCGCAGTGACAATGTCTTAGAACGTCAAGGCCTATCTGTCCGGTCAGGCGATGCAAATCTAGAAATCATCAACATCTACATCCCTCCTGTCACCTGTTGCCCCAGTGGATACCGCCCTAATATAGAGGCTTTACTCACTGGCAACAATCGCATTATCTTAGGCGATTTCAATGCCCATCACGACCTATGGCATTCAAACTTGCGGGCGGCCAGTAGGGGTGAGATGTTGGCGGATCAAATAGACGAAACGACGTTCTGCACAATAAACGGAGACGCCCCCACACGTATGGTAGGAAGCTGTCATAGCTCGCCAGATATCTCAATCGTGAGCGCAGAACTCGTAAACTGCGTCAACTGGCAGCCGATGGTAACATTGGCATCCGATCACCTGCCCATACTTATTTCGTTCGAGCGTACCGCCGACTTCATCGTCACCGAAAAACGCACTTTCATAAACTTCAAAAAAGGAAAGTGGGAAGAATATAAATCTGCAACAGACAGCAGCTTTGCTGCCCTCCCTATCCCGACTGATGCCCGCCAAGGGGAGCGTGCCTTCCGTAAGGTCATTGAATCCGCCTCGGCACATTTCATTCCCGCCGGGAGAATTCCCGAAATCCGGCCCCACTTCCCGGCGGAGGCCGCGAGTTTAGCGAGGGAACGCGACCTTATAAGACAGCTTGATCCAGGCGACCCCCGCATAAGGGATATAAACCAACGCATCAAATTGCTTGGGGACGAACACAAGCGGGCGAAATGCGAAGAGCGCCTAAGAGGTTGTAACCCCTCTACCGGTGTAGGTAAACTTTGGTCCACCGTAAAGTCCCTATCGAATCCGACTAAGCACAAAGACAAAGTTTCCATCGCCTTTGGCGATAAGGTGCTGTCGGATGCGAAAAAATGCGCGAGCGCTTTCTGCCGACAATACATAATACATCCTACGGTCGACAAAGATAGACGGAGAGCCAATAGACACGCACATAAACACAAACTCAGCGCGTCACCAATTACCATCACCGCTAGAGAGGTTGAGGACGCCATTGGTCGCGCTAAACCATCCAAAGCAGTGGGCCCAGACGGCATAGCCATGCCGATGCTTAAAAACCTAGGGAAAGAGGGTTTCAAATATTTAGCGCATGTCTTCAACCTGTCTCTTTCCACCTTTGTCATATCCGAGAAATGGAAAATGGCCAAGGTGGTCCCGCTACTAAAGCCTGGGAAACCAGCTAACGTAGGTGAGTCATATCGTCCGATATCTCTCCTATCGCCAGTGGCAAAGACGCTTGAAGCCATTTTGCTCCCTTATTTCCAAGCACATTTGCAGCTAGCCCCTCATCAGCATGGCTTCAGAAAACTCCATAGCACTACCTCCGCGCTAAATGTCATTAGCACCCAGATAAATTGCGGTTTGAATCAATATCCCCACCATAGAACAGTACTCGTAGCGTTAGACCTATCAAAAGATTTTGATACGGTCAACCATGGCTCGTTACTGCAAGACCTGGAAGGGTCTACCCTTCCCCCATGTCTTAAAAGGTGGACCGCAAATTATTTGGGTGGTCGGCAGGCATCGGTGCAATTCAGAAACGAAACATCAAAACAAAGGAGAATTAAACAAGGGGTGCCACAGGGTGGTGTCCTATCCCCGCTTTTGTTTAATTTCTACATATCTAAGCTACCTTCACCACCGGAAGGAGTCACAATCGTTTCCTACGCCGATGACTGCACAATAATGGCCACAGGGCTAGGCCCAAAGATCGATGAACTATGCAATAAAATAAACGGCTATCTCCCTGATCTCTCCAGTTTTTTCGCCTCGCGAAACCTGGCATTGTCACCGACTAAATCTTCCGCGACCTTATTTACAACATGGGCGCCCCAAATGTCAACCTTATTGAACATCCACGTCGATGGCACTACGCTACCGACTGTCCTACACCCCAAAATCTTGGGTGTGACGTTTGATCAGGATCTACATTTTGGTGCGCACGCAACCGCAATTGTTCCAAGAATTCAGAGCCGTAATAAAATCCTCAAATCCCTTGCTGGCAGTACCTGGGGAAAAGATAAAAAACGCTCTTGACCACATACAAAGCAATTAGCCAGCCGATTACGTGCTACGCGTCACCCATATGGTCGCCAAGCCTAAAAACCACCCACTGGAAGAAACTACAGGCCTGCCAAAATACTGCTCTCAGAATCGCCACGGGCTGTCTTCTTATGTCCCCAGAACACCATCTGCATAATGAGGCGAGAATACTCCCCATCAGGGAGAGAAATGAGATGCTGACCAAACAGTTTCTGTTGAATACCCAGAAACCTGGGCATCCCAACAGACATCTGATTGACGAACCAGCACCGCCTAGGGGCCTAAGGAGTCATCTCCGTAAGCATTTTGAGGAAATACGGCACCTGAGAACCCAGCCGTATGAAGCGGAAAAACACAAGCAGGTCCTTGGTGAACTCCATAGACAGGAGTCGGACCTTTATGTCGGGAATTGCCCGATGAATCCAGTACTTGAAGAAAAATATCCAGAACTCGCAGAAGAGGAACGCATACTCCCCAGGGAAACGCGTGTCACTCTTGCTCAACTTCGTTCTGGATACGGTAACAGGTTAAACTCTTACCTATCCAGAATCAACCCCGACATACAAAATGTATGCCCTGCTTGCAATGTGTCCCCACATGACACCAACCATCTCTTTAATTGTAATGTGGAACCAACGCCTCTAACAACCCTTTCCTTATGGTCCACCCCTGTTGAAACGGCAAGTTTCCTTGGACTCCCGTTAGAGGATATTGATGACAATTTGTGATCGGTCGCGGCTATTAGGTGGGGCGAGCATTGCTACAACAACAACAACAACATCAAAGTTTCCGTTGACTTTCGATAAAGAATATTGCTGAAAATGTTTGTGTGATATCACCTATTGGATGGGGCGAAGCACTGTTGCAACAACTAGAATCACACAATACGCCGCCAGATGATCGCGACAAATAGTGTCAACATCCACGGCAGTTTCTCGTCGCTATAATTTCCGTAATAAAGATACAAACAATGATCCATTGTGGATTAGTATGGTACACAATGGTATTGTATTCGTTTGATGAACTCCGTTCAAAACTTTTCACGTTACCACGTTGTCAAAGATTTTCATGTCATTGGACTTTTTTTTCAAATAAAGTTGGCGACATTCATTTCCTCATTTAATTAATAACGACTCAAATATGTCTGGAAGAATGCGTTTGTTTGCTCGCGGTTTGCGTAATTTTTCTACCAGTATTGTGGGCCCTGGAGGTAGACCCGGTTGCCCAGGTGAAGTAAGTCGCACGTTTTTTCTATTAAATATTAGTTATAACAGTATTACTTTTGCAGATTTTCCCGATGAATTTGAATGCTAGCAAAGGAAGAATAACACTGATTATGACACTTTTCTTCGGTAGCGGTATAGGCGCTCCATGGGCGGTTATATGGTGGTCTTTAGTAAAAGGCCATTAGTGCATTATTTATATTAAAGCAACAAATGAACAAATGCATGATTTGCATAAATTCGTCACATTAAGGATGTTTAATAAAAAATAAATACTAACTTTTAGAAAAACTATTTTTTAGCTAGAAAATTTAACTACCGCTATCACAATTCATCCTTATCTTCGAACTCGTACTCTTCTTGAACAGGCTCATACGGACATAATTTAGCTTGAGCGGCGCAAATTTGAGAATCTAAATCCTCTGGAAATGTTGACTGTTGGAAGGCATCTAGGAATATTTTATCATGTTCGTCAAGTATTTCCAAGCACTAGATAAATAAATGCAATAAAATGGTTTTGTATTTTCAAATCAAAAATATTTAGCCCACTTACATAGTGACCAACACTTTTATTTAAATCTCCATCTTGCACGAAGTCGACGAGCCCAGATTCGCTATTCATCTTTCCATCAACAATCATTTTAAGTAGAGTGAATTTACCATTGCTTTTATAGGTTGCTTTGACATAATCTTCCATTTTATCACCTGTTATATAAAAATCTTTGCGTTAGTTTAAAGTTGTTAAAAAAAGTAGTGCAACTCATTACTTACAAATTTTTTCCATTAATTCGGTCAGGAACATCTCAGATTCGACTAGTTTTACAGTTTTAGTAATAGAATTTCCTTGGGGATCCAATCGGAAGCCACCTACATCTACCTTTTTCCTTGGATCTACCTTGGCGATTTCAGCTTCCAGTTCATGCACTGTCGCCTTACAAACTAGACGAATTTTATGCTTATTATATTTTGTATTACAAGTAATAATTATACAAGTGTTAATTACCGTAGCATTTGACGTCAGCTGATGTGAATCCTTCGGCAACGCACCAAAGTACCAAGAAGCATCCAAGCCTCAATATTTTAGCTTTCATTATATTTGATTTCTGTTCTATGATTTGTTCCAAACTGAAAACGGTAACCGTTCATACATAACTCGAAAGCTATAAATGTAAGACACGTTATTCCTGGAAATAATAAACAAATGCTGTGTAAATACCGGATATCGAGCGCATTAAAGTTGTTCCACGTATCCCGGTTTTATTGGTTAATTTTTACTTTTTTATTTATTTCCACACGGTACGTTCAATGACGTAGCCAAGGCGAATTCATATACCTCGTGTTCCAATGGTACATGTACCACCATACGCCACACCATACGCCATAGTCGTAACCATACCCATATCCATAACCATCTCCAATGGTGCCTGAACCTAAAAATTGTGAAAATTTCATAAAAATGGAGAAAACGCAAAAAATCACAAATAATAAGTCTGTTAGGCATAACGTATCCAAAACAATGATTAAAATCTACAAAAAGTTATTAAATGCACCAACTCAAATATTTTTAGGTTATGGATATGGCAAGAAACCAGAAACCAATTGGTTGGCTATGATATGGTTATGGCGTTAGCGTTATGGTATGGCACCGTTAATCCATTACATTGATTTCCATATGGTAGGTTCGATCAACAACAACATCATTCTGGTTATGGTTTTATGGTTATAAGTCACTATTAATTGGCCCTTTACTACTGTCTACATACCCTGCAAAATCGCGAGTAATCCATGCATGCATGTATGGAGTACTCGCTATGGACCAAGCGAGTGCTCCAAAATTAACCACAATTCATAAAAAAAATATGGTCCAATTAACATTGCGATGTCCTACGACCGGACCATATACTCCAGCTCCGCATTACATCAGAGTAATCCATGGAGTACCCACAGTCCAATAAACATCGTGTAGTGATTACAATAGTTAAAAACGAGCAATGATCGGCTTAGAACATGTTCGTGTAGAAACATGAGTTGGTCCATCGCTGCATTACAGTGGAGTAGAATGGTAAGTACTCCAATGGACCACATGGTCCAACGATTTTGCAGGGTAGTTCTGAAATATTCTCTTCGCTATTAATTAGCAAGGCGAATTCAGTACCAGGTGTTCAAGGCGAATCTATACCAGGTGGTGGCAAAGCGAATTCAATCAATTCTCCGTGAAGATGAATGTCAAGTCAAAAGAAAATTTTTATAGATTTCGATTAACTGACATTTTGTTGTACAAGGCTTTGTATGGAAAATTATCAAGAAGAAGCAATCAGCTGATGGGATAACACCACCTGTATGAATTCGCCTTGCAGGTGTTGTTATTCCAACAGCTGATTTCTTCTTGATTATTTTCCATCCAACGCAAGGCGAATCTGTACAGGTGGTGGCAAAGCGAATTCAATCAATTCGCTGTGCAAAAGAATGTGAAGGCCTTGGGCGAATCCATACCAGGTGGTGGCAAAACTAATTCAACCAATCGCATTCCGTTCTTGTCCTTTCACCGGAGTGGAAGTGCAGTGCTTGCCTCGGCTCAACCACATAAATTGGGGCTTGAATTGGTTGAGCCGAAATCTATAATGGACCTAAGGGTGGCACATGCACACCATTCTGGTGAATTGGCGGAGTTGTGATGTGCAATGCTTCCCTAAACTAGAGTTAGGGAAAGCTTTTGCACTCCCAACAGGAAGTATTCTAATGGCGTGACGCCACATAACGTGAAAATAAAATTAAAAAGAAGTGAAGAAAGAAAAAACGAACATAGCGGAACAAAACAAAAAAAAAAGAACAATCAAGTCATAAGTGAAAATAACGGAAAAAAACGGAGGACAACACGCCACATATTGAATTAAAATACAAAATTGAAAGTGAACTAACAGAACAGTGAAAATAACGGAACAGTGAACATAACGGAATAAAAAACTCATGGCAACACGCCACATATTGAAATAAAATAGAGAAAATTCTCATAATTGGTGATGGCGCTTTAATTCATTGAATGGGCCAAATAATTCGATTTATAATCGACCTCCCTAGCCACGGTGCGGGAGTAACTTAAACCCCTAACAAAAAAAAATAAAATAATTCAACCAATTCGCCGTGCAGAAGAATGTCAAGTCAAAAGAAAATTTTCATTGATTTCGATTAACTGACATATTGCAGTACCAGGCGTTAGAGCGTCCTGCGATTTACAAGTAGATTGACTGAATTTTTGTATGTGTGCGTGTCGGGTATTTGACGCTTGCCCCGCGACTATCAAATAAAAAGCCATCAATCAACATTTGCACTGAGAAACCGTAGCGTTCGGACGTGAATATGTCGTCATCGGATGATGACTTTTTTTTACTTGCAACTACAGAAGTTTTATTAAATAATAAAAAAATTAATAAGAATTTTATTAAAAAATAATAAAAGCTTTACATTCCATAAAGCTGGTAAACCGTGATAATTTTCAATAAATTTTAATATAAATTGCTGTTCTTCCGCGCACTTGTTCATTTTGAATGTCGGCACAAACTAAATACAACACTGCTGTTTTGTCAATCAGACCCCGCGACTATCAAATAAGCAAGCGTCAAATGAAAAAATCAAAAATTTTTGATTTTCATCAACGTGTAGCCGACAACAAATACGTGTGTCACGAAGCCACCCGACTGCACTAACACACACAAAATTCAGTCAATCTGGTTGTAAATCGCAGGAGGCTCTTATATGGAAAATAATCAAGAAGAAGCAATCAGCTGTTGGGTACTGAATTCGCCTTGATACAACGCCTTCCCTGCAAAAATTGTTGGATTACGTGTTCCATTATCTTCATGTTGGAGTACTCTAACAATACTCCTTTGCATGCATGGTTCAACTATATACAGGTTGGCTCATCTGTAAAGCAACAAAATATGTCTGTTCAAACTGTCAAAATCTGTGTATTGGTGTTGGTGCGAATGGTATGGAATGGAAACATAAAACTTAGCAGTTTTTGTATGTGTTATGTGGCAGTTACCCACCGACGTGTGCCGTACGTAAGGACGTTTGTCGTACGAAGCACGTTTGACCGAACTCTCAAGCCCGTAGGAATCAATGTGTGCGTCTGTGTACATGTACATAACATATTTGTGTGTGTATTGTTTACAGATAATCACTGTTGCCATTGACCATTTTGCATGCATGCTTATGGAAACATCAACTTTTTCCAATTTAATTTTTGATATTGTAAAAGGCCGGAATACATATTAAATAAGTATAAATAGATAAAATATTTATAATCAGCACTTTTACATAATTATTTCGAATTATTTTCACAATTTTTCAAACTTTAATTAGGCGTTTTTGCATAAAATTGCAAACGGTCAAAAATTAGCGTACAAAAGTTTACTAGGCAACTCTGTCTAGTGAGAGAGCGATCAGCTGACACGTTCTTACGGAAAAAATCAAAATTGTTTTGATTTCTACGTTCCGGGCTACGTACGTACGGGCGTTCCACGTCGGTGAGTTTTCGTTTACATTGCACACTCATAAGATAGGTTGTGTCAGCTGACACGTTTTTGGTACGTACGTTCGTGAGTAACTGCCGCATTAGTAAAATGTTGCCAATGTGTTGGTTTCAGTTTGCCATCTCCTTTTGACAATCCCTTCGACCATGCAATGACATAAATAAAATAAGCTGATGAGATGAGCCAACCTGTACATAACTGAACCATGTTTGCATGGTACAATAACCAGGTAAAAGCACCAGAGTTGCATTTTACAAGTTTTTTCAATCGAAGTTGTTATAAAATGTCAAACTTTGTTTATGTTTACATTTTTTGTTTATTTACTTTTAATGTGAAAATTTATTACTACGCAGTTTTTTAAATGCTTTGCAAATTTTTGTAAAAAAAAGGAATATTCTTATGCTTTCTGTGTAATAAAAAATTGGAAAGTGTTGTTTGTGCAACGTTAGAAGGGAGAAAGCGGGTGTGAAGCTTTTCACAGTCCCGCAAGGGGTAATTTTTTAGTTTAGCTCACAACTACTAAAACTCGTCCAAAAATATCGGGAGAGGTGTCAAAACACGCGCTTTGGACCCAGGACCACGAACCGAAAACGGAAATTGAAAATTTTATTCCTTTCCAGTTATATTAAACAAACAAAATTGAAAATTTTCATGTGGTTGTGTAATTTTGAGGGTTTACCCACAAAAAGAACTGTGGGTAAACGTGTTTTGCGCGGATATAGATTTGGTCTCCCAGGTAATTTCTTATAAGCGCGGCCGAAGGCCGTCAATGCAGAAAGGTGTTCTGCGCAAAAATACTATGGATTCCACCCCCGGTTTCGGAGCGCTCCGGGCCATTTTTCAGTTTTTCGGGAATATTTTTTGACAGAAATAAAATTTTTAAGTTTCGCTTTCGGATTCGTCGTCCTGAGTCCAAAACGCATCTTTTTACACCTCTCCCGATATTTTTGGACGAGTTTTTGCAGTTGTGAGCTAAAGTTACGAATTAAAGATCAAGGAATAGGAAAAAATTGGAAAAACCTTGTGGCGTTCAGCTTCCCCAAAATGACCTAATTTGCTCCATTTTCAGGCCTGTGCCCTTATAGTCTGGGTTAGTTTACAAAGAATACCATTAGTTTACAAAGAGCAAAAATATGTTACACAAATATACGAAAAACAGTCCTTATCAGGGCCACCACTAGTCAACAAAGAGAAAAAATTTGCTAAACAATTACTTATTTGGCGCTTAACCGTCTAAACGGTTATGGCCGTCCAACAAGGCGCGCCAGTCACTCCTTTGCTCCGCCAACCGGCGCCAATTGGTCACACCAAGGGAGTTTAAATCGTTTTCCACCTGGTCCTTCTAACGGAGTGGGGTCCGCCCTCTACCTTGTTATGGAATCGCATTATCGGTGGAAGCAGTAAGGAAGGCGGTCGGCATGATGTGTTGGTGCACAGTGGCTAGTCATTGTCGGCTGGGGCGGGTCCTTGCCAACCTTACTATTCCTGCGCCATAAACAGAAAAAAGTTCCTATCATGCCTATCAAAACTGAAAGCTGTCAAAATCAAAAAACCTTGACAGAAGCGCAGAGACCGACTCAAAACGCTTATAAATTCAAACTAAAACAACATCCGGTCGAACCGGATGTCACGGACAGACCGTTAAACATTCAAAAATTTTTATTCAAATTCAAAAAAAAACTAAACGCAAAAAAATTTACCGAACCGGACATGGCCGGTTACTAACGCTGAAATTCAAAAAAAAGTGCTGAAAAATAAAAATTGAAAAAAAGGGCTGAAAATTAAAAGAACCAAAAAAAGCTGAAAAGTTAAAATGAAAGAAGAAAAGGGCCGAATATAACTTGAGGGCGCCGCGGGTGTTGTTGCGACGCCCGGTGCATATCCCACCCTCAAAATCCATGGCCACCGACGCACCTAAAATTTCGGTGGCCCCTTACCTGGTAACCCTACGTGCTTTCTAAATGAGCCAGAACACCAGCATTCCCATTTTATTTACAAAGTTTATTCATATTTCATTATTATTAGCGTATGTATGCTACAAAAAAAATTTTTGATAGTACAGGTTTCTTAACCAGGGTTACCGCCTAGGCTCCAAAGCCAAAACAAGGCTGCTTATAGCATCGTCCCATGACAACTTCAGAACGAGAAAAAAAATGTTGAACTACGAGCAGCTAATTACGCTATGAAAGTGAATGTAAGTGCGTGTAGTATATAAAGGGAGAGAAAAAAAATGATCCAACAGTTCCCACTTCATTGGGCCGAAATTGAAAACGAAATCTAATATGAATATTTAAGTCTGGCTAAGTTTGTCCTGTTGCGGGTTCCTTTATTTTCTCTTACTTTTGCTCGTAATATTTCAAGCTATACCTATATTTATGTCAACCCCTTTTTTTTTTGATAAGGGGGGGGGGGGGGGGGGGGGGGGTTATAACGCTTGGTGTGAGAAAAAAAAAAAAACTAAATGTGCTTATGAATAGTAGATATACTACATACAAAGTAAAAATTCGGTTAGATGCCTTTTTTTTTTTTTTATTCACAAAACATATTTTAGGGCTATAAAGTTTGGATACAAATTCCGATAATTGGGGCCCCCTTACAAAATTGTTATGTTGTTGTAGTAGAACTTATTTTTGAGTTTAACAAAATATCAATTTGGTATAACGCATAGTATAAGGACACTAATATGTAATACGTACTAAAAAAATTGGTTATACAAGCAATTGAGATTAATGCCCCTATTACCGTTTACAACTCAACTCTGGTTGAGTTGAAATTTCGCAATTTGGTATTACAGATTACAACTCAACCTGTCAAAAAAAATTTCGGTTGAGTTGTCTAGTCTTACAACTTTTTGTGGCATTGCCGTTTACATCCTTGTGTTGGTGTAGTTGTCAAAGACGTCAAAATCTTACAACTGCTTACTAGCAGTTGTCTCATGCAATTTTGCAGTTGTTTTGAAAAAATGTTACGTTTTAGAAGACGGTTCACCACCTAATTTTTAACAAAGATGTTCAAAGTTGATATCAAAAGACACGTTTCGACACCCGATTTAAGAATCCGAAAACAAAAATTGTAATTCTTTGCGACAGCATGGCACTGCTAATACGCGTCCAAAAATATCGAGACGCGTATTAATCTCGAGAACAATAATCCGAAAGCGGAAAAGAAACATTTTATCTCTTGTCCGGAGATATTTGTAGTTGAAGTTGGCGATTTTCATGTGGTTGTTGTAATGTTGTTGTCTTTTTTCGGTTTTTGTTTAATATCTTTTGAAGGAGTTAAAATTTTTATTTTCCGCCTTCGGATTATTAATACTGATGCCAAGACGCATCGTTTAATACCTCTCTCGATATTTTTGGACACGTATTAGCAGTGTCATGCTGTCGTAAAGAATTACCACAAAAATTAAAAATTTTATTTCTAATAAAATCTAATTTCATGTGGTTGTTGTATTTTGCCAGATTTTTTGTACACAGCTATGCAGAAAGGTGTTGGACCCAACCAGAGTTATTTTTACGAATCGCGGCCCAAGGCCGCCAACGCAGAAAGATGTTCTGTGCAAAAAAACTGTGGAACGGGCCTCATATTTCGTACCCTCTCGGGCCATTTTGTGGGTCTTTATAAATATCTTTCAAAAGAAATAAAATTTTTAATTTCCGCTCTCGAATCCTAAAAACGGAGATGGAAACCCGTCTTTTGATACCACCTTTGATAAGAGTTAGATGGTGCACGGGCTTATAAAACGTTACCAAAAAAAAGCAAAACATTTAAAGCCGGTAGTTAAACCTTTTTTAATCAAACAATAATCAACAATTTTGTACACATTTCTAGAAAAAACAACGTTTAAACGAATTACATTGAATAACTTTTTGACTTTAGTTGGACGAGGCTGGCCGCAGTTCGGATGCAGCCAAAATAGGTGAAATAAATATGCGAGTCCCATTGATACTTATCACTACTCCTGGGAATCCTATTTGAGTAAAATACAGTTTTTTCTGTTGGGGTTTTAATCTACTTCACACAAATATTCTCCTCAATAATATCTAAAACCAGTCCAACACCAAAATCATTTCCACATCATATTTGATAGCTGCGGTCAGCAAGGAATCGGAGTATGGCGCATAATTTTAAAATACGAACGCGTATGCGGAAATGGTCCTTAATTTTGTTTAGTACTGAGTAAAATGCTTCCTTTCAAATCTGCAAAATAACTTCATATGAAACTCATTATTTGTTTGTCACTTAAACATTTTCTTACTTGGTGCTTGGTAGTTCCAAGGGATTGGAATGATCACGCGAATGTTTTCCGTATTCGCGAAATGTCAATCACCAACATTTTTGTCATTATAAAATAGATTTCATATAATATTAATAAAAAAAATCACATTTGAAAATGCTTAAATTTCTGCCATAAATTGATCAGCTGTTTATTTATCTGTCAAATCATCACTTTCTGAAGTTGGCAACTCAATTCAATTTCAACTGAAATAAGTTGTAATTCGTAATACCAAACAGGAGTTGAGTTGTCTTAAAGTTGAGTTGTTTTAATTACAACGCAACTAAGTTGAGTTGTAAACGGTAATAGGGGCATAAATTTGGGGTAAATCATACTCCTCGAAGAAATCGTTTCGCATATTCAAGTAAAACGTAAACTTTTAAATTCATAGCAAATCATACTCATCAACGAAATCGTTTTACATATTCGAGTAAAACGTAAACTTTTAAATTTATAGTAAAATTAACGGAATCGTTTTACATGCTCAGGTAAAACGTGATCTTTTAAATTTATAGTAAAATTAACGAAATCGTTTTACATGTTCAGGTAAAACGTGAACTTTTAAATTTATAGTAAAATTTACGAAATCGTTTTACATGTTCAAGTAAAACGTAAACTGTTTTGCATTTACCAGTCAGTGCTGGTATTGTTTTGTTTTTTTTTTTTGCTTCTAATTTAATTAAACCTCTTTAACTTTACGTTACGTCTACTTTTTTAACTTTACTACAAGTGGATGCTGCTTGCTCTCATGTATGTATGTATTACGTGTTAAGATTCTATACTAGGGTTGTAGCCTTAAATTTGAATATGTTTGTATATTAATACTATATGTTGCTGCAGAGTCAACAAAAAATGAAAGAACAGGGTTGAGGCTACAAATACGTATATTTAGTCAGTATCGGAACGAACTCACCGCTTTAACCGCTGATATTCGTTGTCGTAATTGGGATGGCCGCAGTGAAGTAATAGAAATTAAAAGACGTTGCACGTTTGATGGTGCGACATTAAATCTTCTTTTTATTAAATAAATTCTTGTCTTTTATAGTAATTGACTTAACCTATACATTCATAAATATCTTAATACTAATAAATAAAAAAAAATACATAGGAAATGGAGTATGCATACATGTACGTTTGTATACAGTCTTTGTATACATGTAAATTTGTATGCATGGCTCCATACATGTAGGTTTGTACATGTTGTTTAGCAACGTCAGCAGATCAATTTGAGTGTTTTGGTATTTTCCCACAATGGGTTGTATGTTTGTATGTATACTCAAAATTTATTAGCTGTGAATGGATATGGGTCTCATATTCGGCATTCCATTGATGTTGGTTAACCGTCTGGGTTAGTTCAATAATTTATGTTGGACAATATTGTAATATGATTATTACTAAAATATATTTCGAGTTTATGATGAGTATTATTGCAAGTGTGTTACAGTGGGTATGAAGCATAATGCTACATTACAGTGGGTATGACGTGTAATGCTACACCATCCGCCTTAGAAAAAAGAGTGTTATATAATTGTTTTGTGAACATTTGTGTAAAACTCTTTGTCATATTTTCAATGATTTTGATATTTTACTGTTACTTGATATTGTAGTGATAGAGTTTGTTTGATTTGTTTTCGATTTGCTGACCTTGCTATTTTTATTGTTATATTTTAGTGCATATCCTCTTTTTTTCAAAAATGTTTACATTTTACATATATATTTTTTTTGTGTAGTTCTTTTTTCAAAAAAAAATTTTTGAGTTTTCACATATAGAGAATTTTTTAATTTGTTTTTGCATAGCCGGTCTTTAAGAGCGTCGACTCACTTAAAAAGCGGCATGTTTTTACAAATTGAGTAAATTGGAATGATTCTTTACTTTAAGTTATGAATGTATGGACTACTATATCCTTATCTTTATTGTTCCTATCATTATTTTCTAAATTATTTTTATAGTTCCTACTATTATTTATGAACTTATGCAAAATATTTTCCTACCGAATTTTTTCTATGTAAATAAGTTATTGAATAATTTTTATTATTTATCTACCTAGGGTTAGAGAAAAAGAAATTTTTCTATTAATAGTTTCTAATCTATTGGGGTTAAAGTAAACTATTTTCCTAATTTGTAAAAATATGGCCTTATTAGACCTAGGCAATAAATGAATGTATATATTTTATTTTATCAAACTAATTCCGCATATTATTCAAGGAAATGATTTTTTTTTTTTTTTGAGTGACATTTTTCATTCATAATAAGGTAAATCTGTAATAATTGCATAAAAAATAGAGGGGTTGCTGATGGAAGAGCGGGCAGTTATGTATTGGTAGTGGCTCCATTAATGGATAAGTGTAAGGTACAGTGGGTGCAAAAAAAAAATTTTCGTATTTTTAAATGTTCTTTTTTTTTTTTTTTTTATTTTCCATAATTTCATATTTTCCAGCTATTTCTTTGATCTTATTTGTCATGCGATTTCTGCGGCGGCCACCAAGACAGAACCGTCATGACTTTTATGAAGAATTTATTTTTATACCGGGATTTGTCACTTTCACATCCTTTTTGGGTTTGTGCAATTGTTTGATCTTAGAGAATTTGGGTACCCACTTTTATTATTTTAAATTTGCCTACACGAGTAAATAATCATTTTCCACCAATTTGTCCCTTAGGACAATTGTTATTTTCTTATAAATACCAAGTCCTAGATTGGCGGCATTTGTACAACGTGTGTACAGCCTGATAAGTAATTGTCCTAAGTCAATTTTATCATCCACAACCAGGTTTCTGGTATTTCCTACGCTACCATTTTTCTATCCTAAGATGAAAACGAGCGCGACATGTCTTATTGCAAATTTGTATAGCGCTTCACTTATATTTTATAGGTTCTCTTTGTGACTATTCTTCATTATTTTTTTTTTTGTTATGGGCTGGTTTTAAAAGTTTCTTAGTTTTTGCCTATTTCCACTGTCCTAAACTTTCCTATTGCTTCATGACCATTTTTGTCAGGAACCATAAAAGGAGTTATGCGAAAAAATTTTTTTTTTGATTTGCTGTTCACTTTAGGCAGTGTTGCTTTTTCTGTCGATTGTGACATTTTTAGGTTTACTATTTGAGATTTATTTGAATTTAGCGCTCTTCCTCAGCTTTGGTTTGGTACTGGTAATGGGTTAGATACGAGTTGTGGCGGGTTTTACCTGCCTAAATTTGTGCTTCATATAGTTTTTGAGCATCATAGCTATTGTTATGATCAATAGCATGAATACTGTTATATTATGTTCAGACTTACTCGTTTAACGGCTCATTCTTGTTTTATGAGTAAAACAAGTTGAAAACACGTGTTTTCGCCTTGTAAAATCTGTCAATAAAATAAGTTGAAAACACTTGTTTTCGCCGAAATTTAGATTGAAAACAAGTTGAAACCATTGTCGGCACTAGAACTTATCGGTAATAATCGATTAATCTGTTGTCCCATAACTAATATGTCATTTTGTTTTGAGTGGTAAACTTAATTTCGGGTGATAAATTTATTTAAAATATTTGGAATACAATGGAGAAAAAGCAATACAAAAAAAGAAATCAATGGAGAGAGGGCACTGAAGCTGTTCTGATAGATATATGGCGAAGTAAGGTAGGAGAGCTTCGAGGTGTGCGGAAAAATAGCCACATTGTGGAGCAAATGGCTGTGGAGTTGGAACAACTTGGAGTTGTGTACACTCCAGCAGAAATAAAATCCAAAATGCATAACCTGACGTCCAGATACAGGTGAGTTGGTAGTCTTAATACTTGGCAAGATTTTTTATAATTTTATTTATTAACAAAGGAAGGAGAAGGCACAAATTGGACCATCTGGCGGCGCACCTTCAAGTTGGCCACTGTATGCAGAAATGCATCAGCTTTTGGCACCATTCAAAAGTTATAATCCTGAAGGGCTTGTTGAGGACAGCATTTATGGTGAGATATTTTATATTTATTAAGTGAATTTCAGTACAAGTTTACTCAAGCTATCGTGTTTACTCAAGTTATCGTGAACACGGACAGACGGACGGAGACAGGGCTCAAATGATTTCTATTTGGACGTTGATAATTTGTTATTATAATTATTTTGTTATTTTATTGAATTATAAAAGTTTTTTAATTGCAGAAAATGTCGAAACCTTGGATTTCACTCTTGAGTCGCCAGAAACAAGCACCTACGAATCAGCAGTGCCTTCTAAGGATTGTGAATCTCCCACGCCATCCACGTCAACGGCTACTCGTTCAGCTAAAAAAAAAATTATCAATTAAAATTTTTGGAAAAAATTGATAAAATTAAAAAAAAAATGGAAAAATGTAGCAAAGATTTGAGGGAAAGCGATAAAAAATTCGAAGAAAGAACTAAAGCAATTTTAGAAAATGAAGAAAGAAAAACAAAAGCTTTAGAAGAGTATGTCCAAAATAACAAGGAATTAACTCAGGCATTAATTGAATTTTTAAACAAATAATTCTAAAGATAAAATAATTTTTTGTAATGTAAATAATTAATTTGTGTTGGGAATTTTTTTTAGCGAAATGAATATTTTTTGTTTTTAGTTACTGAGTACTATTATTATTAATTAGACCACCATAATTTTTAGTTATTAAATATTTAATTTTGAATATGCATTTAATTTTTAGTGAAATGAATTTATTATGTTTTAGTTTTTAAGTAATATTACTTTTACTTTTATACGAAAAATAAGACTGGAATAAACAAAGTACCTTTTCTTGAACAAGAGTATTTCAAAGTTTTTTTACTTACTGAAAAGGGTAGCTAAACTTTTTCGAATTATTTCTGCATTATTTTGACGGTCGTTTGCCGATATTTCTTGATGTGGATATTGACGATTTCTTTCTACAATTTGCAAAGCGGAAATCCATTTCTCGCTAATACTGTCGTTCCTTTCGTTTAAAAAGTTATGTAGGACACAACATGCCTTTATAATAATGTTGGCATTTTGTATTTGATTGTCTATGCCCTTACCAATTCGTCGAAAACGAGCCTTCACGTGACCAAAGCCATTTTCAACAACTCTTCGCACTTTGGAAAGAGAATAGTTAAAATTTTTTTCGTCTTCATTTTGAGACACTTGGAATGCATATGGTTTCATCAACGTTTTGCTAAAACGAAAAGCTGAGTCTCCTATAATGAAAATCGGCACATCAACACCGGAAACCGGTGTGCGCATTTCATCCAGGTAAGGACATTTTTCCAACTGTGTTTTCAATGTTGAGGACTCGAAGATTTGGGAATCATTGCACCGTCCTGGACTGCCAACATTAATATAAATGAACCGGTATCTGAAACAAAAAATTGTATATCTTCCTTTATAAACAACATAATCATAAAGGAACACACCTTGCATCGACCAAAGCAAGTAGGATAGTCGAATACCATCCCTTGTAATTATAATAATCAGTTGCATCTTCATTACGTGGATGAATCTCAATGTGACAACAATCTGAAATTTTTAAAAACAAGAACGTTGACATACATAGCTATGGTAACCCAAATTTAACAAAGCTATTGCTCCCATGCACTGAGGAAATCCTATAGCTTCGAATCCTTGTACTAGTTCTGATACTTTTTCCCTCGTTAAGGGAAAACTAGGCATGTACGTAAGGCTCAAATGTTTCCATGTCTGAGTACAAAACTCAAGTACTATTTCACACACAGTGGACTTTGCAACTCCAAACATGTTCCCTATTGTGCGATACTCTGCCGATGATCCCAACACGTAGAGGGCTATGGCTACTCGTTTGTGTAAAGAGATGGCTTTTCTTAGTGGGGTATCTTTCTTTTCCAACACTCTTAAATTATCGCAAAGTTCTATAAATACACTTCTTTTCATGCGAAAATTGCTTTTGAAGAACTCATCTCCATTCACTTGGCAGTCAACTTCCCAGAAGGATTGCGATCGAGCCTTTGAAAAGAAAAGTGTTAATGCTTTTGCAAACCCCCACTAGCATGCTTACTCTTGTCCAATATGACCTTGATTGCCAGGAAAGGTTTTGTGAGGCCACCAATAACATAAAATATTGTTTTCTCAGCAACTGCATCTTTCTGATATTCATTGCACGCCGCTTTTTGAACTGGTTCAAATACTCATTGTCGAACGATGTATATTGAAATAAACACAAAGGATTTGATTGTGCTTTCATGGTTAATATCTCCAACACTTTTTTCTCTTTATCACTCATCTCAAATTAGAATAAAATTCACAAACACACAATATTATCAAATTTAATGAAATCGCTTACAACAATATTAAATTCCTCATGGTTGCATTGGAGCTGTCAAAATAAATTAAGAACCGAAGGTGTGAACGTATTTGTTTTATGTGAGGTGTTTTATGCTAAAACACTTGTTTTAGAGTGTAATCTGAACATGATTTTACGGTCTGCTGTGATGGTCTACGGTTACGGTCCACTTGGGAGCGTTTTCGTGCGAACACACCTAGTGACTGGGGATGGGGCGAAAGTTGCGATACAAAAGTATCGAAAAACAAGAAAGAAAGACCGGCGATCACTAGCGAAAATTGCCATGAGTTTCCGGCCGCAAGTAAAACGAAGAAGACGTGGAAAAATTTAGAAAAAGAAAAGCAAAAAGATAGCACGTTTTTCCGGCCGGGAAAAAGCAAGAGTTGGCTTTTCTTTTGCGCAGTTAATCGGAAAATTTTATAAACCAAAGAGGCAAAGGCGTCAAGCACAGCTCCTGCTTCATTAACACTATTGCTTACATCAACTGCACATCCCCGACTATATTCAAATCATCGCAAAACACCCTCGCCGTGCTGTGCACATATTCAAGAGAGTATTGTGAAGAACTACAAGACCGCAACGAGGAATTGCAGGCCGATTCCTTCACCCAACTACCAGAAGAACAGACGGGAAAATGCCCAGAAACTAGGAAAGAGTCGATAGTGCAAACTACCGACCAGTTCATTCCGACAAACCTCGTTTTTACTCGTCTATTTTGGGTGGTAATAAACCTTACAACGGTTGTGTTGTGTTGACACAAGCTCAACGTAAAGAATATCCAGTTGAAGTAGTAGGTCGGCGTTTCACAGTCACACCTAGTGAGGAAAGTTCTAGTGATTCCGATTCGGATTCGGACGGCACTAAACAAATTTTTGATGAGAAACCCTTGGTATCCGAAGATAAATTCCTTTCTCTACGTATACGACGTACACCACCACCTTTTGATAAGCGTCCAGCACCACCTCCGCCTCCAGGGCCAGCAGTACACTGCAGCGTAAACAACGAACGCCAAAATTAGCACCAAGTCATCCAGATCGTAAATGTCAACACGAAGTTTTATGGCCACCAGGTTGACTCGATCACCTCGGACCAGAGCGCAACAACCACCAACAGTACCAACACAGCGCGCCCAAGACCGCGCGCCATAACCAACAACAGCGACAACTTCACCAGCAACAACAACATCACCAGTAACCACGCCGGCAGAGGCCCACGGTACGTACTCTGGCGGCCATGTAAGTACCAGCCATGGATGAACTTCAAAATAATTACCCTACAAAAAAATTTGGTCATAAAACTTACCCACGCCCATGCAAATGTGACTAGGAATATAACCTATGACTGTATAATAGCTAGTCAAATGACGTGGAATGACGAGAGCGTTTTTGCAGGGTAGTTAAAGAAACTTCTAAGTGGTACTTAGAGGGTTTTATACAGTCCGGTTGAACCATTTAACAAGGGTCGATTTTTCCCGTCAACTTTTGTTATTGAATACTTGAAATTGTTAGCTTTACAGCAAAGGGCATAGATCCTTTTTTTTATATCATTTTAATAATATATTTTGTCGCTTTAAAATATTTGAAGTTAGCTCTATAAATTTTATTCATAATAAGCCGTCTTTATCACGTGAAACATTTTAGCGATCCATTTTTGGAGCTCAACCATAAATTGTTAGAAAAAAAAATTTGCGACCGCAGCCATTGGTCGATTATGCACGAATTGGCTAAAAGATTTAAACTTTTTTCTTATATCATACAAATACAATATATATATATATATATATATATGAATCAATATTGCTAGCAATATCGTTCGAACAACCAGAAGAAAATAATATACGTGCATATAATACATAGTACTATCACAATTTGATCTTTATTGCTTTTATAACAAATTTTCTTAGTACATATTACATATTATTCTCATTATACTATGCCATTATACCAAATTAATATTTTGCGACACTCAAAAGTAAGTTCTACCACAACCACATAATAATTTTGTAAGAGAGCCCCCAAATATCGAAATTTGTATCCAAACTCTATAGTCCTAAAATGTGTTTTGTGAATGAAAAAGAAAAAAAATTCAACCAAATTCTTACTTTGTAGGTAGTATATTTACAATACATAAGTACATTTAATTACATATTTTTCTCACACATAGCGTTTATAACGATTAAAAAAAAAGAGGAGACATAAATAATTGTATAATTTAAAATATTACGAGCAAAAGTAAGAGAAAAGAAAAGAACCCCCAACAGAACGAGCTTAGTCAGACTTAAGTATTCATATTAGATTTCGTTTCGATTTCGGCCCAATAAAGTGTGATCTGTTGGATAATTTTTTTTTTCTCTCACTTTATACCCCACACACATTTCCCTACATTTTCATAGCGTAATTAGCTATTCGTATTCCAACAATGCTGTAGCCCCGGTTAAGAAACCTGCATTATCGTATTTTTTTTTTTTTTGTTGCTTACATACGTTAATAGAAATTAATTATAAATAAATTAGTATTTAAAATGGGAATGCTGGCGTCGCCATTTATTTAGAAGGCACGTAGGGTCTACAGGTAAGGGGCCACCGAAAAATAGGTGCGTCGGTGGCCATGGATTTTGAGGGTGGGCAAAGCACCGGGCGTCGCAACACCACCCGCGGCGCCCCCTATATATATTCGGCCCTTTTCTTCTTTATTTTAATTTTTCAGCTTTTTTTATTATTTGATTTTCAGAGTGGTAACCGGTCGATTCCGGTTCGGTATTTTTTTTTTGCGTTATTTTTTTTGAATTTGAATTTAAATTTTTGAATGTTAACGGTCTGTCCGTGATATCCGGTCTTTTTCCATAGCAGGTACCGATACCCGATCCAGCCTAAAACCGAAATTGTTACAAAAACCTCCTGGCTAGAGCCAGAAGGAAAACCCGGAACCGTAATTGAAGTCAGTACTACAACCCAACTAGTATCCAAAAATTAAACCGAAAGCAAAAACGGTTCCGAAATGAGGGGGCAAAAGCAAAATTGGATCAAAACAACCGGCAATTGCGCTGAACCCGAAAATGAAGTTTTGTTCTGTGGTATAGTGACACAATTTCAAATTTTCAACACAGCCGTGCTTTTTTAATTAAAAAACGATTACATCTCAAGACATGCAGTACATATCCTTCAAAGAAATCTGCACCTGGTCCATGCTTCTGTCCCATATTGCAGGGCGGGTACGATAAGTGACTTATAGAGTATGATTTTCGTTCGCCGAGAGAGGACTTTACTTTTCAATTGTCTACCTAGTCCAAAGTAGCATTTATTGGCAAGATTGATTCTTCGCTGGAATTCGGTGCTGATGATGTTGCTAGTGTTGATTCTGTATCCCAAATAAACGAAGTCTTTTACTATTTCGAAATTGTGGCTGCTAACAGTAGCGTGGTTGCCAAGGCGCGTATGCGCTGACTCTTTGCTCAATGACAGCAGGTACTTCGTTTCGTCCTCATTCACTATCAAACCCATCTTTACCACTTCTTTTTCCTGTTTGGAGTAAGCACAACTAACAGCGCGGGTGTTTAGGCCGATGATATCAATGTCATCAGCATATGCCAGTAATTGCCAGCATATGCTAAACAATTATACCTACGAAAAACGGTTCTTATCAGGGCCACAAACAGTTTACGAAGAGAAAAATTTGCTAGACAATTATGTTGTACTTAATATATATTTACTTTTGGATTATTTATATTATCCATATGATGACAAGAAAAAAAAGCTGAAGTATAACCGATATTGGAGCTGAAAACGGAAATATTCCAAACTGAACTTTTTCCATAGAAGGTACCGATACCCGACCCAGCCTAAAACCGAAATTGTTACAAAAGCCTCCTGGCTAGAGCCAGAAGGAAAACCTGGAGCCGTAATTGAAGTCAGTACTACAACCGAACTAGTATCCAAAAATTAAACCGAAAGCAAAATCGGTTCCGAAGTGAGGGGGCAAAAGCAAAATTGGATCAAAACAACCGGGCAATTACGCTGAACCCGAAAATGAAGTTTTGTTCTGTGGTATAGTGACTCAATTTCAAATTTTCAACACACCCGTGCTTTTTTAATTAAAAAACGATTACATCTCAAGACATGGAGTACATATCCTTCAAAGAAATCTGCACCTCAAATGCCGGCACGACGAGTTTCCAACGTTAAACGTTATTATGTATATATGTATCTTCGATGCTGAGACACTAGACAACGCCACATCCTTTAAGGCCATCAGTAATGATAAATTTAATAAACCACTATACGTTTTCTCTGGATCACCATTACATGTACCATGTGATAATCTTGAAGTGATGTGATCATATAAACATTTCGAAAGGAAATCTATACATTTCTTATCATATTCCATTTCTTTGAGTTCAACATCACATGCAGCACCAAATCCAATAACAATAGTCGAAGGCGGAAAAGAAAAACTTTAGCTCGTTCAAAAGATATTCCCAAAAAAACGAAAAATTACCCCGGAGTGCTTCGAAACCGGGGTGTGATCCATATTATTTTTGCGCATAACACCTTTCTGCATTGGCGGCCTTTGGCCGCGCTTGTAAAAAATTACCCTGGGTGGGTCCAACACCTATTTGGAGACCAAAACTATATCCCCGCAAAACACTTATGTTCACAATTTTTTTTTGTGGGTAAAACATCATCAAATTTGCAATAACCACATGAAAAATTTCAATTGAAAATTTTTAATTTCTTTTGCAAATATCTCCTGATAGACACAAAATATTTAACCTCCGCCTTCGGATTATTGTTGTCGAGGTCAATACGCGTCTTTTAACACCTCTCCCGATATTTTTGGACGCGTATTATCAGTGTGATGCTGTCGTATAGAATTACCAAGAGTTGATGTGCTGCAAACGTTGAAGAAATGATTCAGCTGCTATATGGAAATAAATAATAACAGTAAATTAAATAAATATCATTTAGAAATGAGCTAATTACCTTTCTTTTTTGTTAAAAATGCGTTTTTCCTCCAGCTTCATCAGCAAACCAACTTTTTTCTTTTTTTGTTTTGACTTTGTTGACGAAAATTATATGTGACATTTTGCCTCTTCCATCATTTTTGACAGAAAAAATTGAAAGACCGATTGACAGTTTATGTTCCATCGGCAACAACAAAATACACAGGAGGGTTGCATTTTCACTTATGCTTCTACCATGGTCCAATTATGTACAGGTTGGCTCATCTCATCAGCTTCTACCTTTTGCAATGCGTTTGCGGACCACCATCAGCCGATCATTGCTCGTTTTTTTAACGACCGTGATCACGACACGTTGACGATCGAACAGAGTTGCCAAAAGTAAAATATTGCATACAATAACTGCCCTGCAAAAACGCTCCACGTCATTTTACTAGTCATTTTACGGTCATTGTGACTTTCTGCAGCGGTTATATTCATAGTCATTTTTGCATGGGCGGATTAGGTTTTGTGACCAAATTTTCCGTGTCGTTCCTATTAATGTGATCGTGCATTCCGCTCCCACCTATAGGATGTGAGCATAGTACTGTGTTGCTCACACACGTCACAATGCTCGTCAAATAGCGGTAATTTTTCCGTCATTTCACTCTACATTTTCGAGTCATTTGACAATCAATTTTACTGCGGTTTTACCATTTATATAACCGCCATATAACGTGAATTTTACCTGCAGATTTACTTTACCTGGAGCAGCCATATGAATAAACCCTGCAAAAACGCTCCACGTCATTTGGCTAGTCATTTTACGGTCATTGTGACTTTCTGCAGCGGTTATATTCATAGTCACGTTTGCATGGGCGTGATGAACTTTTGTGACCAAATTTTCCGTTTCGTTCCTATTAATGTGATCGTGCATTCCGCTCCCACTTATAGGATGTGAGCATAACACTGCTCTGCTCACACACGTCACAATGCGCGTCAAAAGGCGGTCAAATTTTCGGGTTTTTCCTCTACATTTTCGAGCCATTTGACAATCAATTTTACTGCGGTTTTACCGTTTATATAACCGCCATATAACTTGAATTTTACCTGCCGATTTACTTTACCTGTAGCAGCCACGAGAATAAAATATGAACCAAAAAAATTTAATTTTCAATATTTATTTTTAATTATAATAACCAATCATAACATTAATATAAACATTTATTTAAAACATATCATTACATTTAGTCAATTTTTGCCAAATAAAGAATATATGAGGCGCCTAGATGCAAAACCAGATATTTAAAAATTTTTAAATAATATTTAAACTGCGACAATATTGAATCGCCTAGCAACATTCTAAAAACCCGTATTGAAAATTCATAACAATTTACAAAATTTCGGCTTTTTGTGCTTTTCTAAGTTTTACATATCATGGATTCATCTGGTTTTGCATCTTGGAGCCTCATATATTCATGAAATTGCAACTTAAATTAATACATTTAATATAAAAAGGAAGTACTTTAATAATAACATAAAAATATATTAATTGCTTTGAGCTATATTGCTGCTGCAGCCAACTTTACATTTGGACAATTCAGAAGTGTGTTATATTCATGTATAATTTGAGTTGTTTACATGGTTTCGAATACAAAGTTTGATTATTTGAATCAATTTAAGTCTACAACTTAAAGCTAAGTTGAAATTCAGATTAGATTTACTCTTGTTTTCAAATCAAGAATAATATTCAAAGGTGTCGTGGAATCGGATTGCTGGCGTAATTGAATTTGAAAGTAATAAAGTAAAATATGAATTAAAAAATGTAGGACTAGTAATTGAGTCAGACTTATTATTGTTCTAAATCTAATCATTCAAGCAATAATTCTGAAACCCTAGCAGGAGTATTGATTGGTTTCAAATCTAATTACAACAGCAATCGTATCACGACATACCTTATTATATATGTACATGAAATTGTAACTTAAATTAATACAGTTGATAAAAAAAAGTAAGAATTTTAATAATAAATAAACTCGCCTTATTGGTTTTTATTTTCCAATTGAAATCTTTTCCAAGCGAACAGAAAATAATTTTAAGCTTCAGAAAAAACTCCAATTATTTAAATAATCTACAACTTAAAGCTTAGTAGAAATTCAGATTAGGTTTACTCTTTTTTCAGATCAAGAATATTCAAAGGTGTCGTGGAATCCGATTGCTGTCGTAAATGATGAACTTAAAAATGTACGAATTGTAATTGAGTCAGACTTATTATTGTTCTAAATCTAATCATTCAAGCAATAATTCTGCAACCCTTAGCAGGAGTATTGATTGGTTTCAAATCTAATTCCGATAGCAATCGTATCACATCCCTTATTATATATGTACATGATATTGCAACTTAAATTAACACAATTGATATAAAGAAAAGTAAGTACTTTAATAATAACATAAACTCTCTTAATTGGTTTTTGTTTTCCAATTGAAATCTTTTCTAAGCGAGCAGAAAATAATTTTAAGCCTTAGAAAAAACTCCAATTATTTGAATAATCTACAACTTAAAGCTTAGTAGAAATTCAGATTAGGTTAACTTTTTTTTCAGATCAAGAATATTCAAAGGTGTCGTGGAATCCGATTGCTGTCGTAATTGATGAACTTAAAAATGTACGAATTGTAATTGAGTCAGACTTATTATTGTTCTAAATCTAATCATTCAAGCAATAATTCTGCAACCCTTAGCAGGAGTATTGATTGGTTTCAAATCTAATTCCGACAGCAATCGTATCACGACATCCCTTATTATATATGCACATGAAATTGTAACTTAAATTAATACAGTTCATATAAAGAAAAGTAAGTATTTTAATAATAAATAAACTCGCTTAATTGGTTTTCGTTTTCCAATTGAAATCTTTTCCAAGCGAACAGAAAATAATTTTAAGCTTTAGAAAAAACTCCAATTATTTGAATCAATTTAAATCTACAACTTAAAGCTAATTAGAAATTCAGATTAGATTTACTCTTTTTTTTCAGATCAAGAATATTCAAAGGTGTCGTGGAATCCCATTGCTGTCGTAATTGATGAACTTAAAAATGTACGACTAGTAATTGAGTCAGACTTATTATTGTTCTAAATCTAATCATTCAAGCAATAATTCTGCAACCCATAGCAGGAGTATTGATTGGTTTCAAATCTAATTCTAACAGCAATCGTATCACGACATCCCTTATTATATATGCACATGAAATTGTAACTTAAATTAATACAGTTCATATAAAGAAAAGTAAGTATTTTAATAATAAATAAACTCGCTTAATTGGTTTTCGTTTTCCAATTGAAATCTTTTCTAAGCGAGCAGAAAATAATTTTAAGCTTTAGAAAAAACTCCAATTATTTGAATAATCTACAACTTAAAGCTTAGTAGAAATTCAGATTAGGTTTTCTCTTTTTTCAGATCAAGAATATTCAAAGGTGTCGTGGAATCCGATTGCTGTCGTAATTGATGAACTTAAAAATGTACGACTCGTAATTAAGTCAGACTTGTTATGGTTCTAAATCTAATTATTCAAGCAATAATTCTACAACCCTTAGCAGGAGTATTGATTGGTTTCAAATCTAATTCCGACAGCAATCGTATCACATCCCTTATTATATATGTACGTGATATTGCAACTTAAATTAATACTGTCGATATAAAGAAAAGTAAATACTTTAATAATAAATAAACTCTCTTAATTGGTTTTTGTTTTCCAATTGAAATCTTTTCCTGTGCAAGCACATCGCTAACCTGTGTTGGCAAAAGATATGATTATACTGTGTTCGATAGATAGTCGGAAGAGACGCTACTCGGCGAAGTAGAGATGACCGTTGTGTCGGTGGCAGCTGTTACAAGAGCAGTTTCTAACTTTACACCATCCGTACATTGTGATGAATACTTCACTGCCTTTTCCAATTGCTTGGCGCTAGAAATTTTTGCTGTTTGTAAAGCTTTAGCTGTAATGCAAATATATAGATGGGTTAAAGTGGTTTTCGTATGTTATTCAACAACTCACCCTATACCATCATCACAGCCTCCTCATCGATTTTGAATATGTGTACTATTTCAGTATTCAGACCCAGTTCGTTTGGTGCAATATTTTCGATTTGAAGAATATGTATATATAGTGTTAACTACTTTGTACTCTTTACTTTAATTTTTAAAATAATTTTAATTGAGTTTTCGTGTTAACTTAAAATTTTGAATAACTTCAAAAACAGAAAATTCTAATTAGTTAGAAAATATCTAAACTCAAAAATAAACAAAAATAAATTTTTACACTTAAAATCAAAATAAAAGATTTTTAAATATCAACTTGAATGTTGATATATTGGCGATCCTACCAACGATCCTGCGCAAATGTTTTATTTCATTAATGACTGTAATGATTACGAAAATTTCCATTCGCTAATTTTTAATTAAAATACATTTATTATCTGAAACTATATATGTCCGTGCTTGTATATATAATACCTCGTGCTTGTGATAAATGATTTTTGAACAAAAAATTTCGCAATTTTAAAGTAACTACTCCGTCATATTTACAACGATTTAAATAGTTGTGCGAAACAGACTAAACGAACAGCCATCAGTTTGTTTACTTAAAATCCAATTTGGAAATACATTCGCCATCAACAAAAAATTATGAATTTAGTGATTATAATACGAAGCTATAATTAACTTTAAAAATATTTCGTTTTGAAAGTGCTTAAAACATTTACTATTGTGAAAATAAGTGAAAGTCCATAGACATTCGTAGATGGACTGTGTGGAAACACCCGAAAACGGAAATCAAATTTTAGCAGATTTGATAAACAAAATAGTTTAACCAATTGTTAAAACTTTTAAAGAAACAATAAAAAAATTAAAAAGTTAAATCATAGTACCATAATTGTAAATCGCACATCGATTTTAAAAAAAAAATGAAACTTAAATATACTTCAATTAATAAACAATATTTTGTGCAAATTGCATATAACAGTCGCTGTAAATTCTATATACGAAACAAAAACAAAAAATAAGTGCGGACAATCAAATAAAAACATAAAGTACTTATAGCAGAAATTTACTAGTAGACATACTATAAATTTTATGCAACATAAATAAAAATAAAATTTTTCTACGAATCGTTAATTAATAAAGAACTCTAAAAAACAATATACTACGCTTAAAACAATGGTTAAGTTTTCCACTTCACTACAACAAGAGCTATTACAACAATTTTACGCAAAATACACACAAGAACGGATTTAAAGTATAAGACATCACGATGAAAATGATGAGATTCATAAAGAAAACAACAAAGCCATTGCATAAACAGCGACAACAATGAATTTAATTGTTATCACGTCCAAAAAACGCCATTTATTCCCTCAAAATCTCTACAATCATCAATCAAATACTTATTAATTTGAATATTTTTTTACTAATTTAATTTTATGTAAGTATAATTTTTATTTTAATATCATATTACAAATTTTCCAATTATAATTAAAATTAAAATTTTAAACTTTCAAATTTATTTTAAGATTATTTTTATATTTTAACAATTTTAATATAATTATTTAAATTTACTTATTTTTTATATAAAATTAAATATTTTATTTAAATTGTTAACTCCCTTTCCAAAAAAAAATCTTAAATATTTTCAAATTTTTTATTTAAATTTCTTTTCATATGGTTCTACGTTCACCAATACGAACTCGTAAATTTACAAATTCAGAAAATCAAAATATCAACCATACAAATAACATCATGACTCACAATACAACTCAAAATTCTAACATTAATACAACACAAAACATCATCTCTAATATAACACAAGATACTTCAAGACAAGATAACTTTACAAATTTTTCTTCTACTAAATCTATTAAATTACCACAATTTTGGCAAGATTCTCCTGATGCCTGGTTTTTACTTGTTGAAGGACAATTTGAAATTAATAATATGAATGATGATAATTTAAAATTTCAAAATATTCTAATTACTCTTCAACGAGATACTATATCTAAAATTTTAGATGTTATTAACCCTCCTCCTCTTTTTAATAAATATGATACAATCAAAAAAATTCTATGTGAAAGATTTTCTCTTAGCGAAGAAAAACGATTAGAACAATTATTTTCAAAAACTGAACTTGGTGATCGTTCACCATCTGAATTATTCAGATTTATGAAATCACTTATAGGTTCTGCCTCCATAGTTAGCCAAGAATTACTCTTTAAATTGTGGATTCGTAAATTACCACAAGAAATACAAATTCATTTGACTTCCAATAATAATCAAAACAGAGATGAAATTATTATTTTAGCTGACAAACTTTTTGATTTAATCAATAAACCTCATTCTTCCAAATCTCCTGTAGTCTCAAGTATAAATAATAATATTTTAGAACAATGCGTTAAAAATTTAACTGAATTAACTACGGCTATTTATCAAAATTTAAATAAAATTTCGAATGATATTAATCAATTACAAATCCGTTCAAATCTAAAGATAGAAATAGATCTAAATCTCGAAATTTTTCAGGATCAAGAAATTTTTCAAACAATCGTAATTTTAATTCACAAACAACTATTTGTTGGTATCACAAAAAATTTAAGAATAACGCTCTCAAATGTATACCCCCATGCAATTTTAATCAAAATCATAATTCAAATTCCGAACAAAATTTAAACTGAAACGATCCATTATGACGGTGGCGGATAATGGAACTATTATTAAACCTACTCGTCGCCTATTCATATTTGATAAATTCAATAAACTTAATTTTCTTATCGATACAGGTGCAGTTGTATCAGTTATTCCTTTTTCTAAATTTAAAATTTATAAAAGAAATTCGGATCTTACTTTGACCGCAGCAAACGGTTCTTCAATTGAAGCTTTCGGTACAAAACTACTTAAAATTGATTTAGGTTTAAGAAGAGATTTTGAATTTCCATTCATTATTGCGAATATTGATACACCAATTTTAGGAGCAAACTTTTTAGAAAAATTCGGAATTATTGTCAATATTAAAAATAAAGAAATAATGGATTCTACTACAAAAATTAAAGTTACTGGATCTTCTGGATTTTCTGATATTTTCTCACTCAAAATTCCTATTGTCGAAAATAAGTTTTCAAAATTACTTAATGAATTTCCATCTATTACCTGTGAACCAGATTATACTAAAAAAGTTAAACACCATACGGTTCACAGGATAGAAACAAAAGGTATTTTACCATTTTCGAAACCAAGACGTCTTGATCCAATCAAACTTAAAATTGCTAAAGCTGAATTTGAATTTTTAGTTAAAACGGGTATATGCAGACCCTCAAATTCTCCTATTGCATCTCCACTTCATCTCGTTCCTAAAAAAGAACCAAATGATTGGAGACCTTGCGGAGACTATCGAAGACTTAATTTTATTACTACACCAGATCGGTATCCTTTACCACATATTCACGATTTAACAATTGATTTAAAAAACAAACAATTTTTTTCCAAAATTGATCTTGTGCGTGCTTACCACCAAATTCCAATGGCAGAAGAAGACATTCATAAAACTGCAATAACTACCCCTTTTGGAAGGTTTGAATTCGTTAGAATGCCTTTCGGTTTACGAAACAGTGCTCAAACTTTCCAACGCTTTATTAATGAAGTATTTTCTGATTTCGATTTTGTATTTACATACATTGATGACATTCTTATTGCCAGTGATAATGAAGATCAACATATAAATCATTTAAAATCAGTTTTCAAAAGACTTGAAGAATATAATTTAAATATCAAACCTTCAAAATGTACTCTCGGTATAAATAAATTAAATTTTTTAAGTTACGAAATTTAAGGCGAAGGTATTAAACCATCTTTAGATAGAATTGAAATCATAACAAATTTTGAAAAACCAATTTCTATAAATAAATTACAAAAATTTTTAGGTATGATAAATTACTATCACAGATATATTAAAATGTTAACAACAGAACTTAGTCCTCTTCATGACATGTTAACACATGCAATTAAAAACAAACTCAAACAATTAAATTGGACAAATGAAACCACAACAGCTTTCGAAAATGTTTAAAAACTTTTTGCTAAAAATACTTTACTTACACATTTCGACAAAAATGGTACTTTATCATTAGCAGTAGATGCATCAAATGTTGCTATTGGAGCAGTTCTTCAACAAACTAGCAATAACATACTAGAACCCTTAGCTTATTTTTCAAGAAAACTAACTACAACAGAAACTAAATATTCAACATTTGATCGTGAACTTTTGGCAATTTATAATTCAATTAAACATTTTAAACATATTCTTGAAGGTAGAACTTTTACAATTTATACTGAGCATAAACCTTTAATTCATGTTCTAAATTCTAAAGTAGATAGATCTCCTCGTCAACTACGTCACCTTGAATATATTGCTCAATTTACAAATGATATTCAATATATACGTGGAAAAGACAACATAGTTGCCGACACACTTTCCCGTATTCCAGAAATAAATGCAATTTCAACTCAAGATATAAATTTAGAAACTTTATATAAAGAACAGCAAACTGATACATTTTTACAAAAAACCATTTCTGATCAAAATTCTAAAAATAATTTAAAAGAAATTCATATTCCAGTTATTAATTTAAATATATGGTGTGATGTTTCTCTACAACCTTTTCGACCTTATGTTCCACATTCTATGAGAAGAATTATATTTGACAAAATTCACTCATTATCTCATCCAAGTATAAGAACAACTAGAAAATTAATTCAAAATAAATATTATTGGCCTAACATGCGTAAAGAGATTAACGATTGGACTTCATCTTGCATCAATTGTCAAAAATCCAAAATTTCAAGACATACTAAATCTCCTATCCAAAAAATTCAAATACCATCAGGCCGTTTTGAACATATTCATATGGATATTGTTGGACCTCTTCCAGTTTCAAATGGAAATTGTTATATTTTAACAATTATTGACAGATTTTCACGTTGGCCTGAAGCTTATCCACTTAAAGATATTTCAACAAATACTATAGTAAAAACTTTTATTCAAAATTATATACCACGATTTGGTATACCATTGAATATTACAGTAGATCAAGGTTCACAATTCACGTCAAAATTTTTTACGGAATTAACTAAACTTTTAGGTTCTCATAAAATTCATACATCTCCTTACCATCCCCAAGCAAATGGCATGATAGAGAGATTTCATCGAACTTTAAAAGCAGCAATTATAGCATCAAACGACTCGGTTCATTGGTCTGACATTTTACCATTCATTCTACTTGGTTTACGAACTTCTATTAAAGAAGATTTAAAATGTTCATCTGCTGAACTTGTTTATGGCCAAACACTTAGAATACCTGGTGAATTAATTATTTCAAATAGTAATAAAGAACATGATTTTTCTAATGACGCTCTTCATAAAATAAGAGAATATTTTTCGCTTGTTCGTTCTAAAGTTTTTCATCATAACAAAGAAAATGTTTTCGTTCCTAAACAATTAGAAAATTGTGAGTATGTTTTTGTTAAAGTTCTTCGTAAATCTAATTTAGAATCACCTTATGAAGGACCTTTTAAAGTTATATCTAAGAAACATAAAACATTTACAATTCAATACAATAATACTATTAAAAATATTTCAATTGATTTACTTAAACCAGCAAACATACATATTAACACTAATTTAAATACAAATACATTAAACAACAAAAAACAAAAAAAGGTTACTTTTAATATTAATTAATAATTTGTTTGTTTCAAATTTTCTTGGAGGGGGAGTAAATATAGTGTTAACTACTTTGTACTCTTTACTTTAATTTTTAAAATAATTTTAATTGAGTTTTCGTGTTAACTTAAAATTTTGAATAACTTCAAAAACAGAAAATTCTAATTAGTATTAAAATATCTAAACTCAAAAATAAACAAAAATAAATTTTTACACTTAAAATCAAAATAAAAGATTTTTAAATATCAACTTGAATGTTGATATAGTATACTATCCGTTAGGCAGACAATTAGGTTCAATCGATTCATTCATATTTCGCGGGTATTTGAGCCGTAGACGCAATGGCAGATATTTTGATTCTTTTTGAAGTGTAACATTTGTAAACAGTTGGGTTTCTCTGCTGTCACCATCACCACTAGAGAGCTATTGAAGAAACGCTCGACCAAGATAATATGTGAGATTTACACGCATAGATTTCTTCCACCTTTTCACAGTTATTGATGGAGAAAATGCGAAAGCCATATTTACCATCCAATACCGAAATAGAACTGTAGAGGAAGAAACATTTTATAAAATTTAATAAAATCAAAAAATGATAGTTGTGCTAAAATGGGGTAACGTATTGTATGTTAAAGTATAGCGGCTTTGTCCTGGTGAAAATTGAGTTTGAATAGGTTTTATTCTTCATTCTTAGAAACATGTACGAAGGTACCTGGTAAGATATTAAAAATCCTCAACGCTTTTTTTGCTATAACTTAAAAAAAAACTCATATTCAAACTTCTGCTTAAGTTCTACATATCAATAGCTACCTTTACCACCAGGAGTCACTATTGCTTCTACGCCTATGCTATTGTTTCCTACATCGATGAGCTTTGTAATAAAATAAACAGCTATCTCCCCAATCTCTCCAGTTGTGTCGCCTCGCGAAACCTGATATTTTCACCAACCAAATCATCGGTAACCTTATTTAAAACATGACCGCGCCAAATGTCGACCATATGGCATTACCCTACCGACTGTCTTACACCCTAAAATTTTGGGTGTGACTTTCGATCAGGATCTGCATCTTGGAGAGCATGCACTAGCAATTGTAACGAAAATCGCCGTTGGTGTGAGGGCTTAGCCGATCTCCATAGCGCCGTTTCGCCTCATTGGAGGGCGGCGGGATGTCGGTGACCAAGAACTGCCAACCCCCTAATCCAAGGTGTTATGCGGACCGTGCCTGTTGGACGATTTGTAGCCAGGGGATAAATTCGGCTGTATTCGAACGGAGCCTTCCCGATACCGGACCACCTCGGGAAGTATTGATGGCCTTACCACAGTAAGGGGCGCTGCTGTGGCTGACGGTTCTTTCCCCGTATATAATACTGGACCGCTGAGCCCGCCTTGTCGGGCTGGTGGTCGTACGACCAAGGTGAACGACTCATTACCTAATTTTCATAAGGACGATGATAAGAAGAGGACTGAGCCGCAAGCCAAGGACGACAAATACGCATTAAGCGATGCGTCGGACTCGGGGAGCGAGAGTAGTGCTAATTCAATGAACTCCGCGTTGGAGAAGCACACAAATGAAAAAGGAGTAGAAGAGTGGAGAAGGGTACGGAGCAAAGAGCTCTCTCGAAGTACCGTGCAGTACTAAGAATTGCACAACGCTTGGGAGCAGTGGTGGACCCAACATAAGAGGAGATCGAGCGCTTGGCATGGGCTCATGAGACGGTAGAAGTAGGTCGAAGGCAGTTCAAAAGGTTTTCTGCGAGAAACCCTCGGTTCTGCAATCGGTATGAGGAGGAAGAAGCGTCGAATGGCAGAATGAAAAGGCAACGTTCGGCGGAAGGCGACAAGCCTGCTTTCAAGAGGCAGAAAGTGCCCAGTCCCAGAGCCGCGACGCAGGGCAGTCCCATAGACAAGACAAGTAGGCCCAAAGCTGTAAGACAGATGGGCCCCAATAGCGAGGTAGCAACTACCTCGAAGGCTGCGAGTCAGAGGGAAGTTCCAACTATGGAAGTAGGAGATAAGCCAAAGGGAGATAACGCTAATAATCCGACTTTCTCGGAGGTGCTAGAGGGAAATAACACTAAGACGCTGGCTTTTCCCGAGAAGATGAGTGATGTGCAAAGCAATCACTGACTGTGGCGCTGGTTGATCGTAGCAGTCCTTTCGAACAGATGACTAGTGAAAGGTGGAGATCTGTAGAAAAGGAGCTTATTAGCTTAATGCTTAAGATGATGCGGGAATAACCAAGTAAGCTCCTTCCAACCTTTGATTCGGGGGATGGTATAATGGTATGAAGATGATAGCGTGCGACAACATCGCGAGCTTGCGGTGGCTGGAGGAAGTGGTTCCAAACTTCTAAAGGCAGGGCACGAACGCGCGTTTTGAGATGGTGGATAAAGCGCAAATCCCCAAGGTACCAAAAGTTAAGGTATGGATACCATGCGTGATGAAGTCGGAGGATACACTGCGATTTTTGCAGAATCAGAATCCGAACATACCGACACAGGATTGGAAGGTACTTACTGTATCTCGGCCTACGGAGGAAGGTCAGTTATACATCTTCCAAATAAACAAGCAGGCGGAGGATATATTGTACGCGCAGCTTGGAAAAATGTCCTTAGGTACAGGCAAAATGTATATGTGACTCAGGAAAAGAAGTCGCGGGTATTAAAATCCTAACACGCTGGACGTAGGCGAAGTCGAAAAGGACCTCAAAAGCCTAAGGGAAAAAAGACAGGTGGAGGTAGCCCACGTCACCCCGAATGTGTTAGAAGGGGACCAACAGCCAGATGGTGTTGTTATGTGCACAGAGGAACACCCGGCACAACAGGTACAAGAGGCTGAAGGGGGCTTCGAACACTCTAAACCAAAAGGGCTAGGGGAGGACGACGACGTCACGCTGAAGGTGCTGGAGGGGGACAAGCAGCCCATTGGTGCTGTGAGTCCTACAGATAAACCTCCAACACAGTAAAGTGGCGTCGAGCGAACTCCTCCTCCTAACGCGCTGATCCAGGAGCCGTGGCTTCCATCGGGAGGAAAGGTTTCTGGATCAGTAGACACCGCATTGCATAGGGTGGTAATAAGCATAGAAAAAGCCTTGGAATATAAGGAATATGCTCTAGAAATCTTCTTAAGCATTGCCGGGGCTTTCTAATTGGGCGATTATTGATGGTCTTAATTACGTTAAAGTACATCCAGCCTTACCCAGATGGATCGACTGCATGTTAAACTGCAGTAAGATTACATCGCAATGGGGATTGTACGCGGCCACGAAATTAGTGGACAGGGGCACTCCGCAGGGAGGGGTGCTATCACCTCTGCTGTGGACGCTGGTCATTATCCAACTGCTTAGGGGATTCTACGAGGGACCAGAAAAACTTACGGTTTACGCAGATGACGTTGCATATGGTCTTGTTTACAAAGAGGTACAAGGTCCCTAATTGGACCAGGCCTAAGTTAGGAGGGGCGACTCTACGGGAGAAACCTTGCACAAAATATCTAGGAATGATCCTAGACAGTAAGCTGTCATGGCAGCTCAACGTGGAGGAGAGGGTGAGGAAGGCTTCAACGGCACTTTATGCATGTAAAAGAATGCAAAAGAACCGGCATATACGATCAGAAGGAACTCGATGACGATGCCTCAAAACTAACAACCAAAAGCAATAATTATCATTTCACTGACACAAATTTTATAGTTTTTTTTTTTCGGGATTTGGACACAATGTTGTTGTTGTTTTTGTAGCGATAATGTTGCTCCCCGAAGGCTTTGGGGAGTGTTATCCATGTGATGGTCCTTTAGCCGGATACAGATCCGGTACGCTCCGGTAACACAGCACCATTAAAGTGCCAGCCCGACCATCTCGGGAACGATTTATGTGGCCACATTAAACCTTCAGGCCATCCCTCCCTATAGCATCATGTAACGAAGCTCAGTTTCTTCCAAAAATTGTTCAACACTGCCACGTAAAATCAATGTACTTGTTCTAATGCAACCTTTAAATAATTATAAACTATAAAAATGAAATTAATGCCAAACCTTGGAAAATGTTGAAACGTTCACCACCAACAAAATGCAAAAACTTTTCATCCTCCTCCCGTGACCATTCTGTCTTCTTTATGCTAGGATCAAGCCATTCGTACCAGCGTGCCTTACATTGCTTGGCAGATTTGCGGTGCAGCAGTGATGCAATACGTGACCACTGGTTTTTGCCATATTTCATTACAGCTGCTTTGAGGATTTCATCCTGAAAGTTATCAATTTAGTTAATAAACGGCCAAGAGTAACCAGTCGCGTCAAATGCTTACCTCAGTGTTTCTCCACACACCACCTTTTATCATAATTCGCGGCACGGTGCTATATAATTGTGAATTCTTTCGATGAGAACAAAAATCAAATCAAAAATTTTTGTCGAAATAAACAGCAAAAATCATTGTATATTAAAGACTTTGGGAAAATTTTAGAATAGCACCCCCCGAGTTTGGGGTAAAACTTGGTATCAAATGAAAGAGGGAGTTCTCCCGATCACAAATATATATATTTTAAAGTGCGCAAAGTTATAATTTAAAAGTTATTTGTTGTTAAAGTTTGCAAATTTAGCAAATTTCTATAGCACTTTAAATTACAATTTACACATCTTTCAAAACCTTAATCCACATACATTTCTATATAAATTGGCAACGATAAACTTAAATTGCATTTTTGTATATTTCACATTTCATTTTTGCATTGTTTTCACTTATTATAAATGTTTTTATTAAATCAATCCCGTTTTTGTAGCAACATGCACATATATATATATATACATATATTTTATTGATGACATTACAAAGCTGTGCTGCCACATATATATACGTATACACATATAAAATTTGTATAGAAATTTGCAAACATTCAAAGAACATGTTGAATATATAAATGGCAAAATAGCAAAGAAAGCCAACTTGCTGCGTAGATTGAGAAAAAATATTTCCAAAGCAGGAAAAACTACATTATTTAAATGATTTTGGTGTCTCATATAAAGTATTATTCCACAATACTATTGATGGCAAGTAAACAAGCAATATTCAAGTTGCAAAAAAATTTTAATAATGGTATGAGGGCAGTATTGAACAAAAGTCATACTGAACGTGTTTGGAAATGGCCTATTACCTGAATATTTAGAATCTTTAATTAGGAGAAACTCTGATGTAGGTAGGTACTGATGTACACTAACTAGGATGCGAATCAGTTTCACTTGGAGCCTGTACGTACAACTGAAGGCTTAAAATCAGTATTTAATAATGGATTGGCAATGTATAATGCCGTCCCAGATGAAATAAAAAATGTAAGAACAGTTGGATTCTTTAGAGAAAAGATAGGTCTCTGGTTAGATGCTAATGCAATGGCTGATGATTAATGTAATATAAAATAATATTTAATAAATCTGTTTATTTTAGTTATAATTAACCTTAAATTTAATATACAGCTGGCTGTTAAACTTAATAAGAAATAATAATTGTATATAAATTAATTGAATTAGCCGTAGGCTACTTTTTAATAAATAAATAAATAAATAAAAAAGTGAAGCATCAGAGACCGAAATCATTTTCCCCTGTTATTTGCATTGTTTTTATTGTTAAAAATGTGAATAAAAAATAAAATTTAAAACATAAACAAAAACATGCCAAACTCACTAATTTTGGGGGGAACAGTGGTCTCGTTTTCTCATGGTAGAAATTGTTTTTGTATTTTCAAGTTCCCATAAAGTTTCGTCAGTTTTTCTAGCTTGGAATCCAAGCCAATATAAAGTAGTGTCATATAGCCATTGTGTGACGGGCTTTCAATGCACAATGCTGCGTCAAAAATCTTATGTGAAGAAGGTGCAGCTTAGTTGAAAAGTCTGCTGTTGGGTTGGCCACTGTTCCCAAGCGTTGGACAATTCTTTGTGCTGCAGGGATAATGAAAATTCCTAAACTGTGACCAATAAAACTGTATAATACATAGTTTAAAGTCGAAAAATTACAATAAAGGTTTTCTATTAAAAGCAATAACAATTATATTTGGCAGATTATAACAATGGTCAGTTGTGATGCTCTTATAGTCAACGCTGACACCTTTTCATATTCCATATTTCGACTGCTGACTGGAATATCACCCTATCTCGGGTGCCGTTTCAAAAACGCCCTACCCCAGAAAGCTTTTTGAATAATGCCTTATACAAGAATTTGTTCCAAAAACGCCAAAGCATGTGTCAATACACAATTCAGCAGCTCATGCAAATCTAGCGTCGGTAAAAGTCCAGTTGAGAGGTCGGCTGCTAATACGCGTAAAAAAATATCGAGAGAGGTGTCAAAAGACGCCTATTGGCCTCGACAACAATAATCGGAAGAGAAAAATTGTATCTCTATCCGGAGATATTTGCAGTTGAAGTTGGCGATTTTCATGTGGTTGTTGTAATGTTGCTGTACCCACAAAAAAAAATGTGAACAGAGGTGTTTTGCACGGATATGGTTTTGGTCTCCAAACCGGTGTTGGACCCACCCAGGGTAACTTTTTATAAGCGCGGCCGAAGGCCACCAATGCAGACAGGTGTTCTGCGCAAAAATACTATAGATCCCACCCCGGTTTCGGAGGGACCCGAGGGTAATTTTTCGTTTTTGCGTTAATATCTTTTGAACGAGTTAAAATTTTTATTTTCCGCCTTCGGATTATGATTACTGATATCAAGACGCGTCGTTTTGACACCTCTGTCGATATTTTTGTTAGCGTATTAGCAGTCGACCCCTCAACTAGTTTTTGGTTTTTATTATGCAAAAGCATACAAAAAGTACACGTGGTAAGGCTGCGCAAAAATACATAAAAAGCTTCGTGCATTTTGCATGAACGACCCCGAGGCCAAATTGAATCAGCTGAGCACTTTAAGCTGGAGACATTGGTGCTTTATCGGTAACCTTTTAACAGCTGATTCGACTAACCTTATGAGAATCAATGCAATCAATTATTGGTGCCGCTAAGGTCGTAACCGTATCGTAGCCAACCAATTGGGTTTTGGTTGACCGTCGTAACGATAAACAGCTGATTACGTTAGGGATACGACTACAGCGATACGACAAACGGCACCAATGACTCCAGCTTTAAGGCTCCATTACTGATACTTAGCATAGACTTGACTTGGCTTCCGAACTGTCACTTACAGTTCTGTTAAATGAACATTGCATGTTACTGATTACTCCAAACTTAACTTGACTTAGAAGTCTGTTGAATTTTGATTTTCTATGTAAGTTCTAAGTGACGTTTACATTTTGAGATGCCATTTGTTTGTTTCCATTTCATTTTGACATTTTGTCATACAAATTGACATTTATTTAAAAATAAATTTCAACGCTGATTATGATGCCAGATTTTATGCGCCAAGTGGAGTATAATCGTGGCTAAGTTGCCAAGTTTACGCCAAGTCAAGTCAAGTCAAGTCTATGCTAAGTATCAGTAATGGGGGCTTTAGTCGGAAATCGTACGGGAAAGCACCATGGTTCAATTATGTACAGTTTGGCTCATCTCATCAGCTGATTTAATTTATGCCATTGCATGGTCGAAGGGATTGTCAAAAGGAGATGGCAAACTCAAAATGAAACCAACACATTGGCAACATTTTAGTTACACATACAAAAACTGCTAAGTTTTATGTTTCCATTCCATACCATTCGCACCAACACAAATACAAAGATTTTGACAATTTGAACAGACATATTTTGTTGCTTTACAGATGAGCCAACCTGTATATAGTTGAACCATGGGAAAGCACTTAATGTAAATGTCGATATATATATACATATATATCGCCCATCTCTACTATGCGCGCGTCATATTGGCATGTTGGTAGAGCTATTCGTTGAAAGTTTCCTTGATAAGGGTGATAAAAATTTCGTGCGTGTACCAGCTTGTGAAAATTGGGAGAAAATATATATTTCGGGAATCATATCAATAAAAAATGTGAGTGCTCTACGAATTTTAAAATTATTTATTCGCAATTCTCATCTAAATATATGCAATTATCCCGTACGTAAGCATAAAAACGTCGGATGGAGAAATAGTACTGGAAATAGGGGTATACGGCAAGAAGGTAAATTATATATGAAACTTGAAACTGCACACAAAAGCTGTAGACAATTTGGGCAAAATCAAAATAATGCGGCACAAAAGTTACTGGTTTTCGCTTAAAATTTATTACCAATTCTTGCAAAGGTTGCATTTTGGTTGCTTTGGCGTTTGCGAAGATTGGGAAGCGTGGAATAGATCGATCTCTGTAAATGTTTTTTTTCGGTAGTAGTGCAGTTTACGGTACCCACCCTAAAGTAGGGCTAAGATTTTCGAGTGAGGTGTCAAAAGACGCGTATTAATCTCGAGAACAATAATCCGAAGGCGGAAAAGAAAAATGTTGTCTCTGTCCGGAGATATGGTAATAGTGCAGTTTACGGTATCCACCCAAATTTGGGCCAAAATTTTCGAATGAGGAATCAAAAGACGCGTATTCACGTCTAGATCAAGAATCCGAAAGCGGAAGTTAACTTTTTTTACCCGTTCAAAAGATGTTAACGAACACCGAAAAAAGACCCGCGGGTCCCTCCAAAACCGGGGTGGGATCCATAGTATTTTTGCGCAGAACACCTTTCTGCGTTGGCGGCCTTCGGCCGCGCTTATAAAAAATAACCCTGGGCTACGCCATGCCAAGTCCGGGCGTGTGGTATAACCGTGGCTACCGCCACGGTGATGCACAATTTTTTTTGTGGGTATAAACACAACAACAACCACATTAAAATCGCCAACTTCAACTGCAAATATCTCCGGACAGAGATAAAATTTTTCTTTTTCTTTTGGCCCAAATTTCGGTGGGTACCGTAAACTGCACTACTACCGGAGATATTTGCAGTTGAAGTTGGCGATTTTCATGTGGTTGTTGTTGTGTTTGTACCCACAAAAAAAATTGTGCATCACCGTGGCGGTAGCCACGGTTATACCACACACCCGGACTTGGCATGGCGTAGCCCAGGGTTATTTTTTATAAGCGCGGCCGAAGGCCGCCAACGGAGAAAGGTGTTCTGCGCAAAAATACTATCGATCCCACCCCCGGTTTCGGAGGGACCGCGGGTCTTTTTTCGGGTTTTCGTTAATATATTTTGAACGGGTAAAAAAAGTTAACTTCCGCTTTCGGATTCTTGATCTAGACGTGAATACGCGTCTTTTGATACCTCACTAGAAAATTTTGGCCCAAATTTCGGTGGGTACCGTAAACTGCACTATTACCATTTTTTCTTCATAATATATGCTTGTACATATGTTTTCAAATAAATTGGGGGAAAAGTCTAGTTGAGGGGTCGACTGCTAATACGCTACCAAAAATATCGAGAGGTGTCAAAAGACGCGTATTAATCTCGAGAACAATAATCCGAAGGCGGAAAAGGAAAATTTTATCCCTGTCTGGAGATATTTGCAGTTGAAGTTGGCGATTTTCATGTGGTTGTTGTGTTTGTACTCACAAAAAAAATTGTGCATCACCGTGGCGGTAGCCACGTTTGGCACCTCTCCCAATATTTTTGGTGGCGTATTAGCAGTCGACCCCTCAACTAGACTATTACCTAAATTGGTACATACCCAACAAACATTTAGGTTAGAAAACGATTAGAAGACGAATCGAATTCTAACGCATTTCTCTAAGGTAGAAGGTTAGAGGACGATTTGCGAAACTGTCGGGAATTATAGCATTCTCGACAAAAAGGGGACTTCGTTCTCGATATCGAGAAAAGGGTTAGAATTCTAATCGAACTCTAACGTCAATTGCTAATAGGTTTCTAATGAGAATCTTGAAGTGATGCGCAATTAAGTTCAGTTATTTAAAATCAGCGAAATTTTCATTGTTTCATTATATCAAATACTTTTATTTGGTTATAAGCTTATAAATTATAATAAAATAAAAATGTTTCAAAATGAAATGAAATTTTCGCTCCCACTTATTTCCTCAGGATTGAGCTCGCCATTGTTTGAGGTACGGATGAGGAAGCGTTTTCTTCATGCCATTCAAATAGCATTTCAATAATCTGCTTGCTTTCCCCTTTTAACAGTTTTTGATTCATTTTCACTTAATATTATTATTATATATAGAATAAACTTATTTCGCAGCTTTTAATATTTCCACACAACTATTTTCACTATTTTTATTTTGTTTGTAAGACACTAAGGATGGCTGATCATGTCGTGCAAATAATCGATAACTGTGAGAATAATCATAACATCGCATTTCTGGTGTTATTCGAATCGTTTCACAGTCGAATTCTAACCTAGTTTTCGATTCGAAATGCATTAGAGAACTACATTAGAATTCTAATGTAAAACTACAATATTTCTGTAACGTTAGAAACTGTGTTTGCTGGGTATGTGGCGGAAGGAACTTTTACAAAAACCACATGAAAATTGCCAACTTCAACTGCAAATATCTCCGGACAGCGATAAAATTTTCCCCTTTCCGCATTCGGATTATTGTTTTCGAAGTCAATACGCGTCTTTTGACACCTCTCGCTATATTTTTGGGAGCGTATCAGCACTCGACCCCTGTTATAGAAAAAAAATAAATAAATGTAAGGCGCGATAACCTCCGAAGAGATCTAAGGCCGAGCTTCTCTTCCAATTTGCGTCGTGCTCCTCTTGATTTTTCCCTACAAATTGGCCGGACGGGACCTACATGTTTTATGCCGACTCCGAACGGCATCTGCAAGGCAGATGAGTTTTCACTGAGAGCTTTTCATGGCAGAAATACAATCGGAGCGCTTGCCAGACACTGCCGAGGGGCGACCCCGCTTAGAAAAATTTTCTTCTAATTGAAAAATCTTATTTCTAAAATTTTGATGTTGCTTTGCCCGGGAGTTGAACCCAGGGCATACGGTGTGATAGGCGGAGCACGCTACCATCACACCACGGTGGCCGCCGTTATAGACTTTTACCAAAAGTAGTTATTGGTAAAATGAGGGTCTATAACCTAATTTCATTGATTGAACCTAATCCCATTCAGTGTCTAAGTTAGATTGTATATGGAAATATTGAATATATCAATATAGTTTTAATATCTTTTAATACATGTGTATCTACATAGTCTGTAAGATTCTTTTTGATCATAGACTGAATAAACTAAACTAAATCACTTTGGTGTGATGGTAGCGTGCTCCGCTTCCACACCGTATGCCCTGGGTTCAAACCCCGGGCAAAGAAACATCAAAATTTTAGAAATAAGGTTTTTCAATTAGAAGAAAATTTTTCTAAGCGGGGTCCCCCTCGGCAGTGTTTGGCAACGCGCTCCGGGTGTATTTCTGCCATGAAAAGCTCTCAGTAAAAGCTCATCTGCCTTGCAGATGCCGTTCGGAGTTGGCATAAAACATGTAGGTCCCGTCCGGGAAATTTGTAGGGAAAATCAAGAGCACGGCGCAAATTGCAAGAGAAGCTCGGCCTTAGATCTATCCGGAGGCTATCGCGCCTTACATTTATTTTTATTTTTTATAAATCACTTTTCTACAGCGTTGGGGACATAATTAGGGGCACCAATGTTTGAGTCAAAATCGCGCGCACTAAATATTTTATGGGATTGTATGGACTTGAACGACTTTAAAAAAGGTATTTTTTTTGATCATAGATATATATGTTTCAACCGACGGTGCCTTCTACTCCTTTTCAAGTTTATAATGAGAAAATATACAGTGATGGAAAAAATAATAGGGACAAATATCAAATCCATTATATCAGTAGTACTTCAATGGGTTCCTTGGCATGGTACACCCTATAACAATAACAATTAAAAGTTATTCTTTTGCAAAAAATTATATTCCGCCAGTTTGTCTTATTTGCGAAAAACTTAAGGATTCCAGGATTAGCTTGGAAAAGTAAATAGGGACAACATATTTTTGTTAATATATTTACACTTTAATGGTTAAAATGGTCCTTTTTGAAGCTTCTTATAAGGTATTTGTAAATTAAAATAACAATATGGTTTAAGTTTTAGTCTAGGGAAAAAAGAGAATGACATGAGTAAGATAGCAGATATGGTGATCTGTTTCAAAAAGGTAGTGGTCACTTCCCCTCATAGCAAAAAAAAAAAACCAAAAACATGAAGTAAAACTCGAAAGAACTGGTCGCGATGAAAGGAATTTAATTCGCAATTACAAAGCTAACCCATTTTTGTCCTCTAAAGAGCTGAAACAGCACTGAATTTAAATTGAATAAGCCGAACGATTATATACAAATTGGCGGATGCCAAACTTTCAGTCAGAAATTCTGGAATGGCAGTTGTACTGAGCCTTATAAACAAAACTAATAGATACAATTGAAGAGATGGGTGGTGTCATGTGCTGACACATTGCAAGCAGGATATGCGTTTTGTATGTTGGGGTTGTTGTTGTTGTTGTTGTAGCGATAAGGTTGCTCCCCGAAGGCTTTGGGGAGTGTTATCGATGTAATTGTCCTTTGCCGGATACAGATCCGGTACGCTCCGGTACCACAGCACCATTAAGGTGCTAGCCGGACCATCTCGGGAACGATTTATGTGGCAACATTAAACCTTCAGGCCATTCCCTCCCTCCCCACCCCCAAGTTCCATGAGGAGCTTGGGGTCGCCAGAGCCTCGTCTGTTATTGAAACAGGATTCGCCGCGGACAGGTGAGGTTGACAATTGGGTTTGCGAAGCTATATATTGCGCTTGCAACCTGAAGGGTTGCGCTACATAGCCCCTTAAATCTGTTATGACAGGCATACCTACCGCGGGAATATTCTGACCCCCTAACCCGCTGGGGTGTATGTCGGGGTTGATTCTGGATAGGTAAGAGTTTAACCTGTTGCAGTACCCAGATCGAAGTTGAGCCAGAGTGAAGCACGGAGAGTGCGTTCCTCTACTAGTTCTGGGTATTTTTCTTAAAGTACTCGATTCGCCGGACAATTCCCAGCACAGAGGTCCGACGCCTGCCTGTGGATATAACTGAAGACCTGCTTGTGCTTTTTGCTTCATAAGGCTGTGTTCTCCGCAGCCGTATTTCCTCATAATGCTTACGGAGATGACCCCTTAAGCCCCTGGGCGGTATAGCCTCCTCAATCAGATGTCTGTTGGGATGCCAAGGTTTCTGGGTATTCAACAGAAGCTGTTTGGTTAGCATTTAATTTCTCCCTAATGGGGCCTCATTATGTAGACAATGTTCTGGGGACATAAGAAGACAGCCCGTAGCCGTTATGAGGGTAGTATTTTGGTAGGCCTGTTGTTGTTGTTGTTGTTGTTGTAGCAATGCTAGCCCCACCTAATAGCCGCGACCGATCACAAATTGTGGGATTCAAGGGGTTGTGTAGCGCAATATATAGCTTCTCCAACCCAATTGTCAACCTCACCTTCGAGCGGCGAATCCCGTTTCACTAACAGACGAGGCTCTGGCGACCCCAAGCTCCTTATGGAACTTGGGGGTGGGGAGGGAGGGATGGCCTGAAGGTTTAATGTGGCCATATAAATCGTTCCCGAGATGGTCGGGCTAACACCTTAATGGTGCTGTGTTACCGGAGTGTATCGGATCTGTATCCGACAAAGGACCATCACATCGATAACACTCCCCAAAGCCTTCGGGGAGTAACCTAATCGCTACAACAACAACAACAACAACATCACAAATTGTCATCAATATCCTCTAACGGGAGTCCAAGGAAACTTGCCGTTTCAACAGGGGTGGACCATAAGGAAAGGGGTGTTAGAGGCGTTGGTTCCACATTACAATTGAAGAGATGGTTGGTGTCATGTGGGGACACATTGCAAGCGGGGCATACATTTTGTATGTCGGGGTTGATTCTGGATAGGTAAGAGTTTAACCTGTTACAGTATCCAGAACGAAGTTGAGCAAGAGTGACACGCGTTTCCCTGGGGAGTATGCGTTCCTCTTCCGCAAGTTTTGGATAATTTTCGTTAAGTACTGGATTCACCGGGCGATTCCCGGCATAAAGGTCCGACGCCTGTTTATGGAGTTCACCAAGGACCTGCTTATGTTTTTTCACTTCGCGGTGTTGGCTCATCAATCAGATGTCTGTTTGGATGCCCAGGTGTTATGTCCTATAAAGGAATAAATGCACGCGCTTGATTTTAGGTTATACTAAATAATAAAAACTTCAATTTATTTGTATGAGGAATTTTACATCATAGCTATAGCAGTAGTAATTATATCAATATATGAAAAAAGGAAAGAGTATATATGTATATATAATAATAATGACAGTAGGAAAAAGAGGGCTGCCAACTGTTGGTAAATACATAACAGTCTCCCACGCTTAATAGAGAACATGGTCATCTAAGCGTGCAGGAGGTCTTCGGACCCTACTCGATCTTCTTCAGTTTCGTCAGGCGTTGATACTGGATTGGGTTGTACCATTGGTATTTGTTGTGTAGTCGGAGTGGTAACGGTTCAGCAAACGTTACATGCTTTTTAGGTTGATCAATACCAGACTTGTACAATTGGTTTATATGTCGTTTGAACTCATAACCGTCATCCAGCTTAACTTGATAGTGGAGATGTCCGAATTTGCTTTTCACAACACCAAATTTCCCACTAGTTTTATTCCTGTGAAACCACCGCACTTGAACTCTATCGCCTACACTTACATGACGCACTTTTGGATTATGTGTTGCTGATTTCAATTGTTTGACTGGCCGCATAGCATCCAATTTAATTCTTAATTCACGTCCTAAATACATTTGGGCTGGGGTTTGACCATTTGCCAAAGGCGTTGCCCTGAATCGAAACAGGATTTCTCGTAGTTTGATATTCAATGGTAATTTTTCATCATCCATTGCTGTTAGCTTCCTTTTCAGAATTTGGACGTATCTTTCAGCCAATCCGTTTGTTGCTGGGTGTCCAGGGGCTATAAACTTCTGAATAATTCCATTTTCGCAACAAAATTCTCTAAACATTGCACTTTGGAATATCGTTGCATTGTCTGGTACAATGGCTTGTGGTAATCCGTGTGGCGCACAAATATCTTGTATTAAATCTATAGTCTCTTCAGAGGTTGGGGCATCCCTTATTATTCGAATTTCCGGCCATTTCGATTTCGCATCTACTAGTATGAAAAAATAGTGATTTCGAAATGGTCCTGCGTAATCAATGTGCACTCTTTGAAAATTTTCGGTTGGTTGTTTCCAATGGTGCGTTACAACTTTTGGAGGACTTTTTTTCACATCCGCACAACTAGGACACGATTTTACCAGTCGCTCTATATCCGCGTCGATGCCCTTCCAAAAACAGTACTTCCTAGCGAGCTGTTTCATTTTTACTATGCCCACATGTGTGTAATGTAGCTCTTTTAAAATTTCTGCACGTAATATTGCTGGTATAACAACACGGTCACCTTTAAATATGACGCCATCTTGCAACGAATAATTGGGATCCCAATTCTTGCCATCCAGTAAGTCCTTCTTTAATTTTGCTAGTTCCACATCACGCTCTGTTTCGTTTGAAATAGTAGTGGCGTTGATTGAAAATGTCGATATTTGATTGATCGTCCCGTCCTGAATATTGCGTACTTCTTCATCCAAAAAATGTTTAAACGTCGATATTTCGTTGTTAGGTGCTCTCGATAAACAATCTGCGTTCACATTATCTTCAGCTTTACGATGTTGTATTTTGTAGATGAATCCCTGCAAGAATGAAGCATAACGAAGTAGTCTTGCTGAGGTCATGGCTGGTATTTTTGCACTCTGATGAAATATTCTTGTTAGAGGACGATTATCTGTCAGTAATGTGAATTGTCTTCCGTATAAATACATAAAAAACTTATCAACGGCAAAAATAATTGCTAACGCTTCTCTGTCAAGCTGGCTGTAATTTTGTTCTGCTTTTGTTAATGCTCTTGAAATAAATGCGACGGGGCGTTCCTCTCCTTCAACAATATGAGATAGTACTGCAGCTATGCCCGTTGGGCTTGCGTCACACGCTAATGTTATCGGCAAAGCTTCGTTGAATGGTACTATAACCCTGTCTTTAAGAATTTCCTGTTTAAGCTTTTTAAATGATTCTTCGCATTGTGTTGTCCAATTAAACTTTTTATTTTTTTCTAAAAGCTTGCGTAAAGGGAATGTAATTGTCGAAATATCCGGTAGAAACTTTGAATAATATTTTTATTTATTTATTGTAATCATTCCAAGGAATCTTCTTAATTGCTCTACATTTTGAGGTTTTGGCATGTCGCCTTTACTTTATCTGGACATTTTGCTATTTTGTTATGACTTACTATATATCCAAGGTATTTAATTTTTTCTTTTCTATTGTTATGTCCTATAAAGGAATAAATGCACGCGCTTGATTTTAGGTTATACTAAATAATAAAAACTTCAATTTATTTGTATGAGGAATTTTACATCATAGCTATAGCAGTAGTAATTATAACAATATATGAAAAAAGGAAAGAGTATATATGTATATATAATAATGACAGTAGGAAAAAAAAGGCTGCCAACTGTTGGTAAATACATAACACCAGGTTTCTGGATATTCAACAGGAACTGTTTGGTTAGCATCTCATTTCTCTCCCTGATGGGGAGTATTCTCGCCTCATTATGTAGATGGTGTTCTGGGACATATGAAGACAGCCCGTGGCGGTTCTGAGAACAGTATTTTGGCAGGCCTGTAGCTTCTTCCAGTGGGTAATTTTTAGGCTTGGCCACCATATGGGTGACGCGTAACACATAAACGGCTAGCCAATTGCTTTGTATGTAGTAATGAGCGTTTCTTTATCTTTTCCCCAGGTACTGCCAGCAAGGGATTTGAGGATTTTATTACGGCTCTGGATTTTCGGAACGATTGCGGCTGCGTGCTTACGAAAATGTAGATCCCGATCAAACGTCACACCCAAGATTTTGGGGTGTAGGACAGTCGGTAGCGTAGTGCCATCGACGTGGATGTTCAAAATGGTCGACATTTGGGACGTCCATGTTGTAAATAAGGTCGCGGAAGATTTAGTCGATGACAACGCCAGGTTTCGCGACGCGAAAAAACTGGAGAGATCAGGGAGGTAGCCGTTTATTCTGTTGCAGAGCTCATCGATCTGTGGGCCTGGGCCTGTGGCCATTATTGTGCAGTCATCGGCGTATGAAACGATAGTGACTCCTTCTGGTGGTGAAGGTAGCTTAGATATGTAGAAATTAAACAAAAGTGGAGATAGGACCCCATCCTGTGGCACCCCTTGTTCAATTCTTCTTGGTTTTGATGTTTCGTTTCTAAATTGCACCGATGCCTGCCGACCACCCAGATAATTTGCGGTCCACCTTTTAAGACATGGGGGAAGGGTAGACCCTTCCAGGTCTTGCAGTAACGTGTCATGGTTGACCGTATCAAAAGCTTTTGATAGGTCTAGCGCTACGAGTACTGTTCTATGGTGGGGGTTTGGTTTAAAACGCAATTTATCTGGGTGCTGATGGCATTTAGCGCGGTGGTGGTGCTATGGAGTTTTCTGAAGCCATGCTGATGACAGGCTAGCTACAAATTTATCTTTGTCGACCGTAGAATGCATTACATATTGACGGCAGAAAGCGCTCGCGCATTTTATCGAATCCGACAGCACTTAATCGATGGAAACTTTGTCATTGTGCTTAGACGGATTCGATAGGGACTTTACGGTGGACCAAAGTTTACCCACACCGGCAGAGAGGTTACAACCTCTTAGGTGCTCCTCCCATATCGCCCGCTTGTGTTCATCCACAAGCAATCTGATGCGTTGGTTTATATCCCTTATTTGGGGGTCGCCTAGTCGAGCTGTCTTATAAGGTCACGTTCTCTCGCTAAATTTGCGGCCTCCGCCGGGAAGCGGTGCCGAATTTCGGGAATTCTCCCGGCGGGAATGAAACGTGCCGAGGCGGTTTCAATGACCTTGCGGAAAGCACGCTCCCCTTGGTGGGCATCAGTCGGGATAGGGAGGGCAGCAAAGAGGTTGTCTTTAAAAGATTTGTATTCGTCCCACTTTCCTTTTTTAAAGTTTATGAAAGTGCGTTTTTTTGTAACGATGAAGTCGGCGGTACGCTCGAACGAAATAAGTATAGGCAGGTGGTCGGATGTCAGTGTTACTATCGGCTCCCAGTTGACGCAGTTTACGAGTTCTGCGCTCACGATTGAGATATTCGGCGAACTGTGACAGCTTCCTACCATACGTGTGAGGGCGTCTCCGTTTATTGTGCAGAACGTCGTTTCTTCTATTTGATACGCCAACATCTCACCCCTACTGTCCGCCCGCAAGTTTGAATGCCATAGACCGTGATGGGCATTAAAGTCGCCTAAGATAATGCTATTGTTGCCAGGGAGAAAGCGCTAATATTAGGAGGGATGTAGATGTTGATGATTTCTAGGTTTGCATCGCCTAACCGGACAGATAGGCCTTGACGTTCTAAGACATTGTCCCTGCGGTCGATGCCAGAATCAAATATATGATATTGCACAGAGTGGTGTATAATAAACGCGAGGCCGCCTCCATTTCCGCTCATGCGATCTTTTCTGTGGACATTATACCCAGAACAGGTTTGCAGTGCAGATCTTGCTGTGAGTTTAGTCTCTTGAATCGCAGCAATGCGGATGTTTTGCCGCTTCATGAAATCGACTATCTCCGTGATCTTCCCAGTTAGTCCATTACAGTTTAACTGCAGAATTCTGAATTGCATAGGGGGAAACGTCGCCACTCTGGGGATCAAGCCCAGAACAACCTGTCTCATGCAACCATCCCTTACACGAGACACACTGAACAGAGTATGACCGTCCTAAAAAGATTCTTTTCCGGCAGATGCAGCAAAACCATTTCTCAGGACCGGGGTCAGGAGACGGACCCGGATTGGATTCGAGCAAGAGAATATGGAGCAGTACCGCTGCAAGGAGCTGCTGGGAGGATGACAATTTGTGGGAGGGACGCAACAAATTAAATGGGGTTACACTGAAATGACAGTCCTTGGTGGGGAAAAATCCCGAGTCGCTCCGGTACATAGAACCGACTGCCTTGGGAAGTGTGGTCCGTGGTCATTTCGATCACTCACGGAAGTTTTTAGGGACTATTTTGGTATAATTTTCGAACTCTTTATTTATTTCATGGTTCTTCCAGGATAATTTCGAGGTCAGTTTGTAGTAATTTTCTGGAGATCTTAGGGATTATTTCGCAGTTCTCCAGAGGGCATATAGAAATAAATTCAGGGAAATATCGGGATGGTTTTTCAGATTATTTCGGGATCATTTAGGAATTAGATGAATTTGGGATGGGTTTGGAGACAACAATATTAGCCACTACATCAGACATAATTTGTTAAATTTTTAACTTATGTACATACATGTTGCCAAACTGACTTTACTCTCATGTGAACTAGTCGTAAGTGGTTAATAAGCGAGGATGTAGAGTTGCGAAAACTTAAAATAGCACCACAAATGGTGCAGGCAACGTCCTTGCCTTGACTGTATTTTGTAAAAAAGCTCCAAGCCCATGAGTTGTTCATTATCCAAAAAAACAAAAACAAAATTTATTTTAAATAACACTTGATAAAATCAAGTATTCGCTTTTGGTAAGATATTCGAATAACCGTTAAGTTGCCGTTATTTGATTAATCTAAGCAAACAAATTATTCGAATAGTGAAATTCGATTAATAAACGTACGAAAAACGAATAAATCGAATAGTTTTAAGAGGCCACCGTGGTGTGATGGTAGCGTGCTCCGCCTACCACACCGTATGACCTGGGTTCACACCCCGGGCAAAGCAACATCAAAATTTTAGAAATAAGGTTTTTCAATTAGAAGAAAGTGTGGTCGCCCCTCGGCAGTGTTTGGCAAGCGCTCCGTCTGTATTTCTGTCATAAAAAGCTCTCAGTGAAAACTCATCTGTATATTTTGTATTTGTATTTTATTTGAAAATTTGTTCCTAGCACAACAATTTTGACAAATCATTTAACAGTGCTAGTCATGAATAGCATGAGCTATAAAAATTAAACATTTATAATAATAAATGAAATTAATTAAATTAAATTAAATATAACAGATAATAATTAAATATTTATGTTTTTTTAGATATAAATCTTAAAACTAAAGAAAAGTAATTAATAAATATTAAAAGACAGAAGTAGTGATGATCCTTTGGCTGATTATAGATAGAATAGTATTTAACAAAGAAAGAAAGAAGACACAGAGAAAGGAAAAGGGAGTTAGAAATGAACATTTTAACAACAAGTTGAGATCCAGTTTAAGAGTCGTTAAAAAATGATGTTAGCTCTTTTTTGAAGTGCAGAGCATTCCTTAAGATTCGGAGACTTGTTGGTAGGGAGTTCCAAAGACGTATTACAGTAACAAAGAATTGGCGTTCAGAGGTTAGCGTGCGGTATCTAATGTACGTAAGAAGAAGCACCGATCTTGATGATTGCAGACAAATAAGCTTACGATATAGATAGTCAGGTTCCTTCGTGTGTATCATTTTATGGAGGAAGGACAGTGTTTTGACTTTTAAAAGATTTTCAAAAGAAATGTTTAGCAACCTTTCAGCATGTTGTGATACGTGATCAAGTCTTTTCAACCCATAAACATATCTAGCAATGTTGTTGTAAACAACACTTAATTTGTTCTTGCACACATAATTACAGTTTGAGTAAATCTCACAACCATAGAGTAGCGTAGGTATTAAGTACGCCTTAGCCAGAAGTAGTCTTATATGCAAAGGCCTGAAATACTGTGGTAACCATAGGGTACGAAGCATTCCATACACTTTTCCAAAATATGGTCTTTCCATGTCAATGTTTTGTTAAAAACTACACCTAAGTTTTTTGCCGTATCTACGTATTCTATAACGGAATTGTCAAACACTACATTCTCTAAATCATGAGTGGGAAAAGACCTTCTATGAATAACAATACATTCTGACTTATTCGGGTTTATACATAAGCCATTTATAGTAGCCCATGAAAATATTTGATTCAAATCGTGGCTTTAACTATGGCATTTCGGTGAAAATGATTAAACTCTGCTATCCCGCCAAAACAAAATCCAAATAGTTGTTCTACGTGTTCATTGGGGTGAGAATCGTTTTCGATGCTCCATATAAAAAACTGGAAATTTCGTGAATAGTACAAAAATGGCGTTTTCTTGTTTTTTGAAGTTCGATAACTTCCCGAAATCTCAATCCCAAAAGAGTTTTTCTTATTTTTGCATAGTTCTCGTGAGTTTTTTAACGTGATATGTGAATAACGGGTTTTATTGAAATGCTCGTTCTAGGTCTCCATATTCCATAAAATACAGAATGAGGCACGTATTTTAGGTCTTGGGCGTCAGAATAGCTCCTGCTTCACGAGAAACTTGGCCCTGAATGAAAGAAGGAAGGGGTACGGATGGGAGTTGGGTATAGAAGGGTAATCAGGTTACAGGAGGGAGGAATAGGTAGCATCTCGAATTAGCAAGTACCTACAACAACAACAGTCGCCGTTTTACGATAAAACCGATGTGTAAGGCGAATCATACCTATCAAAGACACCCAAAATATCAAGTATTTTTGATTTGGCTGCAAAAAAAAAAAAAAAGAATTTTTGATTTGGATGAAGAATCAAATCACGAATTAAAAGTATCTGTATTTGAATGCGGAATCAAATAAAAAATTAAAAGTATCTTATATTTGAAAAAAAAAATACATTTTATTTTTGGATTCGTGATTCATCAAATAAATATTACGCAACCCTGAATCGAATAAATTTGTACTATGTGTACTATGGTACTAGTTACCATAACGTACCGAATGTATATCCGGCAAAGGACCATCAACATCGATAAAACTCCCTAAAACCTACAGGGAGTCTGTATCTCTAGAAAATCAACCATTAGGGAGATAGTTGTTAATTTTGCAGAATAGCTCATCAATGGATGGGACAGTACTTGATTCCTGCTGTGAAGTTATCGGCGTAGGAAACAGTGGTTTTATGGACTCTGGTAACGTTTTCAATTTGAAAATTGTAAATGGTAGCTAAATTAGGTCCCTGAACTAAAGTGATTTAGGCTGTATCTGGGACATCCATTTGATATGGCAGGCCGGCATACTAGTTTACTATGGCGCTATGACGGCCGCCAGTTCAGCGTTATTAACAAATATCGACTTTTATACGAATAATATAATGAGCTGGCCGGGACTGTATATATGTATGTATGTATATACAACCACTGATTTAGAACAACATACTCGTTTCGAGGTGGCTTGTTTTCGTTTTTATTTCTATTTTTTGTGTAGTTGAACATCGAACACAATTAACAAATATGTATGTATGTATGTATCTCTTTATTGAACTATCTGGCGTAAAATTGTTACAGTATTGTTTTTTTTTGGGATATTTAATATACCTTAATGGCGAATGTGTACAAAATGTTGCTCTTTTAGAAATTAATTTATTGTTTAAAAGTTTTATTATTTTATATCTTTTGTTAGTTTAATATTAAACACTGAATTTGCAACACAGGTAGCTAATTTTTTCCATCCACCAGGTACTAAATTTGTTTTGGATACATTTTAAATACTTTTTTATTTGTCTCATTTACTGAGTTTTTAATTTGAAATTTTTTTCTTATTGTTTTTCAAATCGTGTTAACTCTTTCCAACGTTTACTATATTTTGTGTATCTTTCATTTTTCCTTACGTAAGTGATATGCAGCTGAGTTTAGCTCTGAGTTTATTGTCTCTATGAGTTGACGAAAAATCGCGCACCTAAATTTGTTGCTCAGATATATTCTACATACTAGATACTCTCTGAAGCGCAGTAACATCCAAGATGTCCAAGTAAATATAAGCTTTGGTGGTGAATGAGGAGTCCGCGAACAATTTATTTTATTCGGCGGCAACTGGTAAACGCAAAGCGTTGAAGACCATCAAAACTGGCTGACAATATGTACATATGTAAGTATGTCTGTATGCAGTTAGAGCACCTCAATCGCGTTGGGGTGCAATGATAAACGTTGAGGAGGCAATGAATATTCCGATTTCTTTCACGCGAAGTGTAGCGCGGTCCCAACCAACTGCCAGCAATGAGCCCAAATCTTTAAGTATACCATATGTGCATATGAGTAACTTTAAAAGGTTCATTGCGACTACACTCACACATACCAGTGTTTCTGCACTCATGTCGGCTTTGCGAAGAGCAAAGAGCTGAGCGCCAGAGTACAATGGTGGTGGTTATTGTAACCTCATGACTTCCGGGCGTGGTTGCCACACATTTATTTTTTATTCTATTTATCAAAAGATCAAACTCTTGAAGATAAAGACCAGCTCCATTTCCTATGTCCAACAGTATACATATATCAATGTTCCCAAAAAAATATACACGCCCAGTGGCGCGATTCACTAAATTTTGCCGATTTGTATAATCGCCATTTTTAGCGTCTTCAATTAGGGACACCCGCCCAGTAACCGGACACTTCACTTTAACCGTTTGAAACTTAGGGTAGATATTCCAGTCACCGGAAACCCGCCCAGTAACCGGACACTTCACTTTAACCGTTTAAATAGGTAAACCGTTGCAATATTCAAATTTTTTTCTGTGTAGTTGTACTACATTTGGTTTAGGTGAGTTCTTATTCATAATTTGATAAGAAGTGGGGTTCAAGCCCCAGCGGGTTAGGGGGTCAGAATATACCCGCGGTAGGTACGCCTGTCGCGCAACCCTTTCAGGTTGCCAGCGCAATATATAGCTTCTCCAAACCCAATTGTCAATCCGTGGCGAATCCTGTTTCACTAACAGACGAGGCTCTGGCGACCCCAAGCTCGTCATGGAACTTGGGGGTGGGGAGGGAGAGATGGTCTGAAGGTTTAATGTGGCCATATAAATCGTTCCCGAGATGGTCGAGCTTTATGGTGCTGTGTTACCAGAGCGTACCGGATCTGTATCCGGCAAAGGACCATCACATCGATAACACTCCCCAAAGCCTTCGGGGAGTAACCTTATCGCTACAACAACAAGTGGGGCTCAAATGACTGTTATTCTATAAATAATTGATAAAAATGCGTTACAACAGTATGCAATCAATAAAAATGTTTATACATTTTTGTTACAAATTAAATATGGTTATTAAAGATAAATTTCCTGAACTCGCAATCTGCTACTTCGATATGTATACGGTCACAGGTTAAACTCTTACTTATCCAGAATCAATCCTGACATACATAATGTGTGTCCTGCTTGCAACGTGCCCCCACACGACTCATCTTTTTAATTGCAATGTGGAACCAACGCATCTAACACCCCTCTCAGGCAGGTATGATTGATGATGAATCCAGTGCTTAACGAAAATTATCCAAAACTTGCGGAAGAGGAACGCATACTCCCCAGGGAAACGCGTGTCACTCTTGCTCAACTTCGTTCTGGATACTGTAACAGGTTAAACTCTTACCTATCCAGAATCAACCCCGACATACAAAATGTATGCCCCGCTTGCAACGTGTCCCCACATGACACCAACAATCTCTTCAATTGTAATGTGGAACCAACGCCTCTAACACCCCTTTCCTTATGGTCCACCCCTGTTGAAACGGCAAGTTTCCTTGGACTCCCGTTAGAGGATATTGATGACAATTTGTGATCGGTCGCGGCTATTAGGTGGGGCGAGCATTGCTACAACAACAACAACAACAACAGGTATGATTGTCGGAAGAGGCGACTAAAATACCCATATGATTCAATTTATAGCATCTCCAACCAAATGGTCAACTTCACCAACCTCTGGCAAATCTTGTTCCTTTAGCAGCCGAGGCTCTGGCGACCTCAAGTTCCTCATGAAACTAGGGGGTGGGATGACTAGAAGGTTCCATGTGGTCGTATTATATCGTTCCCGTGATGGTCGGGCTTGACCTTAATGATGCTTGTTATCGGAATGTACCGGATCTATATCCTGCAAAGGAACATCAACATCGATAACACTACTCAAAAACTTCGGGGTGTGTCCTTATCCCTACAACAACAACATCCGGACATGCTGTTACTGCATTTAATAATAGTTTTAGAATTAACTGGGCAAAGCTCACTGGGTATATTATCTTTGTTGACATAACGGTAGATAACGGCAACTAATCGAGATAAATATAGAATTTCATATCATCAGGGTAAAAAAGAAACTAATTTAGCCATGTTCGTCTGCCCGTGCATCTCTCAACACGGATAACTTAGTAAATTTTTATGTATTTTGTTGAAATTTGTATGTGTGTTTCTTGGCATTCATCTGCTATTGCTATTTAATATAAGTGGAATCGGACGATAACTACGCCCACGTTTTATATATATATAATTTTTGAAAACATCTAAACGTGATTATTTAGTAAATAATGGGGGTAAAATGACCAAATCTCTTGTGTGAGTTGAAATAATAATTTCTAATAACAAAAAGGGGCATGACATCGCCCACTTCTGAGAAAACTAAAATTTTCAAATATTATTGGCCATAAATCAAAAACGGTTTAAGTTGTCATCCCAAAACTTGGTGAACCGATTACCCTTGTTACGAGGAATGAGTTTGAAAAATGAACGAAATCGGTAAAAGGCCACGTCCACTTTTATATAAAAAATTCTTAAAGAGTAAAAAAAAATATCGATTTTGGAAATAGGCCTGGCACCAATCCTTTTTGAGCATCAACTCTTTTATGTTTCGGGAGGGATAACTGTAAGAAGAATAAAATAATGTGTTTGATTAAGATTTTAATATAGTAAATATTTATATGTGAAGTTTTTCCACTCAATTGTTAACGATTCCTTCTTAAATTTACGTGTTGTCGATAAGAAGACATTCTAGCTGAAACTAATTTGTGAAAAACTTAGGGTTTTCTTGTTTGCACCCAATAAATAATAGACCGATAAATCTCAAAGTGTAGATATAATATTAACTCGCAATTTGATATGTAGCGCGTTAGTTATCATTTGAGATCAAACGTTTTCTCCAACCCTTCTTAAATAATTTTCTGCTTGAACACTAGTTGGGAATCATTGGATACGGGCTTTCATTCCGTTCCGATCATGTTTGAGAATCAGCGAAGTTCAAATATTAAAAATTTGGTGTTTACTGTAATAAAATTGTGTTTGAGAACAAACTTTTGTTGGGAACTGAGCCTATGCCTTTCGTAACGTAAACCCAAGTGGAAGGGTCAACATTCCTGAAAACGCAGTTTTCATGCCATACATATGGCCAAATCCTCGAAACAAAAGTGCAGTTTTCGTTTTGACTTTTTGACCATTTCCAAAATTATGTGATACAGTTAATAGATTGTAATGATGATCTCGTCGAACTGAGTCAAACATATTAAGAAGCAACTATAAAACTTAAGATAATTGCTATTTTAAGTGGTGTCTCTTATGTTTCCACGTGAATTGCGGTTTTTTATGCGCTCTCCAATTTTGTGACCTTTATTCATCCTATTACTGTATGTGGAGGCTTTTAATGTATTTAAGTACGTTTTCAGACTTCACTCCATATCACGAAGGGATTAAATAGTCACGCAACCTCGATAAGAGAATCTGCCTTGCCAGAGCGACGCATTGTCGAATTAGCTCCGGTACGTTCCGGTAACAAGCACCCTTAAAGGGCGAATTAATGGTGACTTATAACCATAAAGTCATAACCAGATAAAACAGCTGATCGAACCTACCTTATGGAAATCAATGTAATCGAGTTAGCGTTATGGTATGGCACCATTAATCGATTACATTGATTTCCTTAAGGTATGTTCGATCAGCTGTTTTATCTAGTTATGGCTTTATGGTTATAAGTCACCATTAATTCGCCCTTAATGTACTAGCCCGACCATATCGGGAATGATTAACCCATTAAGTCCTGAGCATGGAAGGGTTGGAGCAATTTCTATGAAATTTTCTGTGGCCATATAAATTGGTCCAATTAAGAATAAAAAACCAAAAAAAATTTGCGGTCCTAACCCATGGGGGGTGGTGGAGCACGTTGCGTACACGCAACGTTAGGCCTTAATGAAAAACAAATTTTTAATTTTAAGTTCATTTTATTAATTTCTTGTATTCCGGCCTTTTAGTTAATATATTCAAAGTATGTTTGAGCTCTAGGCCAATATATACATATGTTTATTAAAATACAGCAAATGTGTTAAACAATGTATATTTATTTGTCGAATGGTTTGTCTTGCCAATATTTCGACTTCAATCTGAAGTCATCTTCAGGAACTTATGACTGCACCTGGTTCATTTTATTTAAAAAAAATTTATTTCGTTTGAAAATTCAAAAGCAGTAAATAAAATATGTTTATGTTGAAAGTAAATAAAATATGTTTTAATAATTTAGGAAAATTTAGACAACGTGACATCAGGACGGACAAGGCGACAGTTTTTTCGATTAACCCTTGTAAATATCTTCAAAGCCTTTACTCCCGGGAGTGGGATTTGAACCCGCACTCCTACGATGGTAGAATTGTTACAAACGCATTCAGCTACGTCTTGGGATACAGTTTACAACTAAGGCATGACGTGGCTGAATGCGTTTGTAACACTTCAACTCGGGAGAAAAAGCTTTGAAGAAATTTACAAGGTATAATCGAAACAGCTGTCGCCTTGTCCGTCCTGATGTCCCATTGTTTAAATTTTTCCAAATTATTAAATAAAAATTATAAATTAAAAATTGCTTCAAATAAATGTTTTCATACATTTAAAAGCAATGATGTCCAGTCCCCGCTTAATTCATAAAAACATGTTTTAATTGTGATATTTCTCAAAACATTTTGCATACATATTTGGTTTGATTTGTGCAAGATCGACAGCGTAAACCCTTTTCTGTAAAAACAGGTAGGTGAACCAGACGAGGTTTTTTTGGAGCAGTGCTGTCAGCTTGTTTGCGTTTAAGCTTCCTTACAGGAGCTTCAAACAAAGTTTCGGCAACAAAAACTCGAAACTCTAGCTGTCCCATAATAGGAGCGTTTTCCAGTTTTTTCAACAGACAGTGTATTTTCCTGGCATTCACCATGGCTGAATCTAGTGCATTTGTTATAAGTCGGAAATACCGTTTTTTTCCACGAATGCGAATTCTGTAATTGCTCATTGCGTTGTCAAAAAGGTCCACATCACCCGTGTTTCTATTACACTCATGTAGGGGAAATGGGATCGATATTGCCGTGTTATTTCATCTTTCTATCATATCGATTTACTTTATTAGTAGCGCTTTTCTCCGAATGATTGGAAAGAATAGTCACCACAGAATTAGCGTTCCATCATACCGCATTAATTTTATCATTTTTATCGAATGCATGGACACTGGATCCACGAGGAGTTTTCTTGAGCTTTTTAATATCTGTAAGTTCTGCAATACCAGCTCGATTTTCACGCACAATAACCCATTGTAGTTAGTTGAGACATAAACTTAAAAGATATGAAAAAATTGTCAAACAAAATTCGATGTTGGTTTCGCTTACACGTGTCAATATTTTCAAGAAGTTGTAACACAATAGACTGGCCAAGACCTGTAAATGAAGTCCCGGAATAGGGTACAAAAGCAAACAGGATCCCTCTGCGGAACATAGACAAAAGTATTCGTATCCAAATGGAATTGTTTGGGATTTCAAAAACATTTTACATGAATTCCTGCCGAATTATGTTATCATTTGTTCATCTAAGCTCGTAAGGGTTTAGTGTTTCATTCAGACAGTTACATATTGCACCACCACCGTCGTGGTGTGATGGTAGCGAGCTTCGCCTAAGATCCTGGGTTCACACCCCTGGCAAAGCGACATCAAAATTTTACGAACAAGTTATTTCAATTAGAAGAAAAGTTTTCTAAGCGAGGTCGCCCCTCGGAAGTGTTTGGCAAGCACTCTGAGTGTATTTCTGCCATGAAAAGCTCGCGTTGAAAACTCATCTGTCTTGCAGATGCCGTTCGGAGTCGGCATAAAACAGGTAGGTCCCGCCCAGCCAATTTTTAGGAAAAAATTAAAAAAAGGAGCACGACGCAAATTGGAAGAGAAGCTCGGCCCAAATCCTCGTCCACATCTTCTGTGTCACTAACTGCATCTACAGTCTCAGGCGGCAGAAATATCATATGAACCGAATCCGCGTTTTTATATTATTTACGACTTCATCCTCCTCGTCCAATTCATTATCTATATTTTCTATATATCTTTTAGATAAATATTTTTTAGAAAACATTTTGCAAAAAAAGAACGTCACTTTTTCTTAACAGAAAATGTAAATAAACAGTGTCAGCTGCTCACAGGGCTGAGTGCTGCCGGTTGAAAAAAAAGAATAGCGTTAAGTCCTAACGATGCATTTGCGCAACGTAAATTTTTAATTTAATATTTTTGCTATAGGTTGCAATACAAAATTTTGCAAAATTTATTTTCAAGTAATTTGCTTAGACAAAATACTGTTAACAAGGAGATCTTTTTACTTTTAAATCGAAAGTATTTTTTAATAATTTAACAAAAAACACCCAAAAAATTGCGAGAATTCAAACGAAAATAAATGTGTATAAATTTTTACTAGATTCAAATATAAGTATAATACATTTTAAATAAGTTCACTTTTATTACATTTTAGTTGTTTTTTCGTTAAATTTTCCTAAAATCTGTGTAATATATGCGAAGCCGCAAACGTTGCTCAGACGCAACGTGCCGGGCTTAATATGACCACATTAAACCTTCTAGGCCATCCCTCCCTACCCCACCCCAAGTTCCATAAAGAGCTTGGGGTCGCCAGAGCCTCGTCTGTTTGTGAAACGGTATTCGCTGCTCGAAGGTGAGGTGGTTTTTTGGTCCCTACAAATCGACACGTTCTATGGAGTATTTAAAAATCAACGTCAAAAATATAAATCAAATGATAAGTTTTTCTCCCAAGTGCTGACAAAGTGGTAATGTACTCGTATACTACCATCGAAAAATGAACTACCAGATTTGGTAAGAAAATCCGAAAACGGTAACTCTGCTACATATTCGCAAATAAGATGTGTGTGCATTTACACTATGTATATATAAAAACAAATATATCTTATATTTGTAGTTCTAAGTCTGTTGATTTCCAGTGACGATGACGATGTCGCCTACAGCTAATTGGGAGCACAAATTTTTTTTATCTCCCAATTGCACGACTCTATGGCGTTCGACTACATACATACTAATAGAGACGTTTCCCGGATTTCGTGAAGAGTGGCAAAACAACATTTCTTGGGTTCCCTTTTTAAGGCTAGTGGCGTCACAATGTTGTTAAATTTAAAAAATATCATAATAGGAAATTTCTAAGCCCATGTTTACACATACACTAATCTACAATAAATTCAAAATTAGTATACGCGTTCACATATGCTCCATCCCAGGGAACTAGATTATTAGGCCTGATTACATTGAACACGGCGGCTACAGACCACAACCGCAATAAAACAAAGCTTGACGATAACCGTAGTCAATCATTGGCTACTTGATTACTTTGAAGGAGGTAGTCGCAAAATATACATTAAAGCAAACAGTGGCTAAAGATTTCGAAAAAATATTAATTATGCTAAAAAAACGTTCAAATGAATGATATTATGTTATTTACTTGAGTTTCATTCTTGATTTCCGCGGTGATCTGTCGCGCCGAAAATAACGACCCCCACAACAACATATGTAAAAATATTTTGACAGATGTCGCTTTGTAGCCAACGTCATGAATGTAATCAGGCCTATTAGCTGTCAAATATTCACGTTTCTCTTTTATTTCGTGCTTCCTACAAACGACAGCCCTCGAGGTGGTTCTTTGTCTATAAAAAAAAAACCACATCTATAAAATTTGTTCTTAATTACCGATTATCGAAGGGAAAAATTAATATTTGAAATTAGTTAACGATAAGGAGTTTAGTACAAAAATGACAATCTCGTTATACTATATAAACTAGGTGTAAGGAACTCTTGCAGAACGGTAAGCTAACTTTTTAACTCATAGTAGGTGATCATAGATCATTGGTTGAGGGGGACGTCCCCCTTCAACCTTCCGGTTCCGCCACTGTAAAGTACTTTCCATTCTATGCTCAAATTTTTAATTCCTATACGGTCTCTATCATTTAAGTCTTATTTCATGAAATTGTGATTCTTTAAAACAAGCATTTTATTAAACATGTATAAACAGCTAAAAGTTGGCAAAGATGACCGGCCCGCAGTGGTCTGGATTTGGCTTTCAGTGGACTTAGGGAAATGAAAAAAATATTTGTTAATAACACAAAAACTTTGATGGGGATCGATTTGAAGTCTCATTACATGACGTTTTTATATATGAGTATTTTTTATAAAGCCTTAAACAAAAAAGTTATAGCAAAAAAAAAAAAAATTTTATCTATGGGAAAAATCACATTTTTACCGTTAACTCATTTTCCTCACATTTCCTCAAAACTTGATTAATTTATTTATATAGTTAGGGTATATACTACGCAACGTACTCGGTTTCATGGTTAGAAAAGGTTCGAGTTTTTTTTAACAAAAAAAAATTTTTTGTTTTTCTTTTGTTTCTTTTTTTTTTAATGTTAGTATTGCGAATCACTTTTTAATTATGGGTAATATTTAAAAACAAAAATATTTGATAACTCATATTATACATTTAATTTTTTTATATTGAATTTACATTTAACAATCCAAAAAAGGTTCAAATCAAAAATTTTACTATTCCAGCTCGTTCGTTAGTACCAAAAGAGTAATTAAAGAAATCTCCAAATATACATATAGGTATATGACCAAAAAAAAAACTAAAAAATAAAAAAAAAAAAAATTTTTATTATTTTAAGTAAATGTTGCGTTTCATATGTAGTATGTATATTCGTACCCAATTAAAATTGAGAAACTAAAATGTTTTCTGTATCAGAGTCGAGGTTTTGTGGTAGGAGTAGTAGAAGTTTCACTTCTTCGGATATTTCCTCATGCTTACTAGGTAATTTCGATCTCCTCGATGAAATAAATGGGTCAGAAGTAACTAACAAATTATTTGAAATGTTCTCATTTGTGGCTTTGCGTCTAATTTTTCTTGCATGGTCTCGACGATATGCTCTAAAATCTTTTATTTCTGGATTCAGCGGCTTCTTCGGACAACTTTCCAATAGGAATGGAACCAAAATGCTCTATTATTGAAGCTCCGTGTACTAAAATTTTATGCACACTTGAAGGCATGTAATACCATTCATACAGTTTTGTTTCATGGCCTTCTATCAACTCTTTGTAACCTTTTTTATAGCAAGTAAATCTAAGCGTCACTTTGATTTCATGGCCAACTATTAACTCTGTATAACCTCTAAGATTCGTCGAGTTTTCGCGAATTTTGCACACATTTTTTAAAATAAAATTGAAAGCTTCTGGGTTAGACCTTGTTACATATTTTTATTGAGAAATAGTAAAAATTATTTTAGTGAAACCAAAATTGCTGGAAATTGGAAAAAATACCTAGATGTACACATATGCTCGTTAGGGTATGTCGATATGAAACCCGGTTACTAAAAGTGTCATAACTTTTTTAAATTAGCTTTTACGAAAAAATGCTACATAACAATAAATTATGGAAAAAGATCATAGAATACGAAAATGTATATTCAAAGTCCTAAGTCCCAAGTTTTAAATTTTGGTCCACTGTGCGTCTTTAAATTAAATTTTTGTAATGAAACTATGGAAAAACAAATCTTTGTTTGCGTTTTCCCAACAAATTAAAATTTTGAATTATGATATATTGAAAACACTATTTTGCAAATTATTTAAGTAGTTGAATAGCGATTTAACTGATGATCCACACTTTACACTATTGTGGACGTTTTTTCAAACATTCAAACAAAGCACATGCAACTTATGGTGATTTCTTTTCTACACGAAAATGTCGCCACTTTCAGGGGCAAACATTTTTAAGATTCCCACTTCGCCCTGTGAAATTGTAGCCATTTAAAATGTTCAGTGCCACCCTGCATGACTTGAAAAGAACAAAAATTGTAACTGTCACGTAATCAGCTGTTCCATCGCCCCAAATAAACAAAAACTTTCGCAAATTATATTATATATGATTATTCACTTGAGGAAGAATTTTGAATTTTGTTATTTAAAGGGATACACAAAGGAATCATTTTTCCACAAATAAAAAGCAATGACTAAAATTTTTTTCATTCTTTCAAAAAAGGGAATAAAGCTGCAATCAAGATTGTTATTTCATGAATGGGAATGCATGGAATGCATTCTGAAGTGATTCCTTAACAACTCTGCTCATGGTTAACTTTTCTGAATTTTTCAGAACCCAACGACTTGGCAGCACAAATCATTTCCTTATATTTCCTGAATTTCCCGAATTGCGTTGTGAAAAATTATTGTCAGGCAAAAGCTTGAACAAATTAAGTGAGTTATCAGGTTTTGAACCTGTGAGTTTTGTATACTTTGTGTTAAAAAATTTCAACATGTTTAAACATGTTTATTACTGTATTTTTTCAAGTATGAAATCCGCTTGGAAAAGTAAATATTCCGGAAAATTTAAATACCATTGGGACATGTTGAATAACTTTTTCAAGGTTGTACTGTGTACTTCTTACACTGCTTCTTTCTTACACTGCAAGTTCTTTCTCTAGGTATTATTTAATCTAGAGTCGAGGAAAAATTAAAAATTTCGAACACATTTCTACCGTAAATTGTATTTTTATGCAAGTATTTTGATAAAATCAAATAGATATTTAAAGTTATAATAGACATTCTTAGACCTAGTTTACATATCACGAGATTACTTCATTTTGGTAGTTAATTCCCAATCGGTAATTTAATAAATATATTTCCTATTTACATTTTTCCTTTCGGTAATTATGAATAAATTTTAGAGATGGCGATTTTTTCCTAGTCCTAGAACCATCTTTAGGGTATCATTTTTAAATGTACGAAATAAAAGAGAAACGTGAAAATTTTACAGCTAACATTCTAGTTCCTAGGGATGGAACCTATTTAGGGTGTTCGATTATTCGACTATTTTCAAAACCCGGTTCTTGAATTATTCGGAAAAATTTGATTTAGAAAACGGCGCTTTTTATTTTTCAATCCCGGTAGAAGCCGTATAAATCGTTTTTGGTTTAGGACTTTCCCTAAATAATAAACTAAACTAAAAATAAAAGGCTAACATACCAATAGGTAAATCGTTTATTAACAAGTAAGGAAGGCTAAGTTCGGGTGTAACCGAACATTACATACTCAGCTGAGAGCTATGGAGACAAAATAAGGGGAAATCACCATTTAGGAAAATGAGCCTAGGGTAACCCTGGAATGTGTTTCTATGACATGTGTATCAAATGGAAGTTATTAAAGAGTATTTTAAGAGGGAGTGGGCCATAGTTTTATAGGTGGACGCCTTTTCCAGATATCGCCATAAAGGTGGATCAGGGGTGACTCTAGAATTTGTTTGTACGATATGGGTATCAAATGAAAGGTGTTAATGTGTATTTTAAAAGGGAGTGGGCCTTAGTTCTATAGGTGGACGCCTTTTCGAGATATAGCCATAAAGGTGGACCAGGGGTGACTCTAGAATTTGTTTGTACGATATCGGTATCAAATGAAAGGTGGTAATGAGTATTTTAAAAGGGAGTGGGCCTTAGTTCTATAGGTGGACGCCTTTTCGAGATATAGCCATAAAGGTGGACCAGGGGTGACTCTAGAATTTGTACGGTATGGGTATCAAATGAAAGGTGGTAATGAGTATTTTAAAAGGGAGTGGGCCTTATTTCTATGGGTGGACGCCTTTTCGAGATATAGCCATAAAGGTGGACCAGGGGTGACTAGAATTTGTTTGTACGATATGGGTATCAAATGAAAGGTGTTAATGTGTATTTTAAAAGGGAGTGGGCCTTAGTTCTATAGGTGGACCAGGGGTGACTCTAGAATTTGTTTGTACGATATCGGTATCAAATGAAAGGTGGTAATGAGTATTTTAAAAGGGAGTGGGCCTTATTTCTATGGGTGGACGCCTTTTCGAGATATAGCCATAAAGGTGGATCAGGGGTGACTCTAGAATTTGTTTGTACAATTTGTGTATCAAACGAAAGGTGTTAATGAGTATTTTAAAAGGGAGTGGGCCTTAGTTCTATAGGTGGACGCCTTTTCGAGATATGGCCATAAAAGTGGACCAGGGGTGACTCTAGAAGGCGTTTGCACAAAATGGGTATCAAACGAAAGGTGTTAATGAGTATTTTAAAAGGGAGTGGGCCTTATTTCTATGGGTGGACGCCTTTTCGAGATATATCCATAAAGGTGGACCAGGGGTGACTCTAGAATTTTTTTGTACGATATGAGTATCAAATGAAAGGCGTTAATGTGTATTTTAAAAGGGAGTGGGTCTTAGTTCAATAGGTGGACGCCTTTTCGAGATATAGCCATAAAGGTAGACCAGGGGTGACTCTAGAATTTGTTTGTACGATATGGGTATCACATGAAAGGTGTTAATGTGTATTTTAAAAGGGAGTGGGCCTTAGTTCTATAGGTGGACGGACGCCTTTTCGAGATATGGCCATAAAAGTGGACCAGGGGTGACTCTAGAAGGCGTTTGTACAATATGGGTATCAAACGAAAGGTGTTAATGAGTATTTTAAAAGGGAGTGGGCCTTATTTCTATGGGTGGACGCCTTTTCCAGATATCGCCATAAAGGTGGACCAGGGGTGACTCTAGAATTTGTTTGTACGATATGGGTATCAAATGAAAGGTGGTAATGAGTATTTTAAAAGGGAGTGTGCCTTATTTCTATGGGTGGACGCCTTTTCGAGATATAGCCATAAAGGTGGATCAGGGGTGACTCTAGAATTTGTTTGTACAATATGTGTATCAAACGAAAGGTGTTAATGAGTATTTTAAAAGGGAGTGGGCCTTAGTTCTATAGGTGGACGCCTTTTCGAGATATGACCATAAAAGTGGAGGAGGGGTGACTCTAGAAGTCGTTTGTACAATATGTGTATCAAACGAAAGGTGTTAATGAGTATTTTAAAAGGGAGTGGGCCTTAGTTCTATAGGTGGACGCCTTTTCGAGATATGGCCATAAAAGTGGACCAGGGGTGACTCTAGAAGGCGTTTGCACAAAATGGGTATCAAACGAAAGGTGTTAATGAGTATTTTAAAAGGGAGTGGGCCTTATTTCTATGGGTGGACGCCTTTTCGAGATATAGCCATAAAGGTGGATCAGGGGTGACTCTAGAATTTGTTTGTACAATATGTGTATCAAACGAAAGGTGTTAATGAGTATTTTAAAAGGGAGTGGGCCTTAGTTCTATAGGTGGACGCCTTTTCGAGATATGGCCATAAAAGTGGACCAGGGGTGACTCTAGAAGGCGTTTGCACAAAATGGGTATCAAACGAAAGGTGTTAATGTGTATTTTAAAAGGGAGTGGGCCATAGTTCTGGACGCCTTTTCGAGATATAGCCATAAAGGTGGACCAGGGGTGACTCTAGAATTTGTTTGTACAATATGTGTATCAAACGAAAGGTGTTAATGAGTATTTTAAAAGGGAGTGGGCCTTAGTTCTATAGGTGGACGCCTTTTCGAGATATGACCATAAAAGTGGACCAGGGGTGACTCTAGAAGGCGTTTGTACAATATGGGTATCAAACGAAAGGTGCTAATGAGTATTTTAAAAGGGAGTGGGCATTATTTCTATGGGTGGACGCCTTTTCCAGATATCGCCATAAAGGTGGACCAGGGGTGACTCTAGAATTTGTTTGTACGATATAGGTATCAAATGAAAGGTGGTAATGAGTATTTTAAAAGGGAGTGGGCCTTATTTCTATGGGTGGACGCCTTTTCGAGATATAGCTATAAAGGTGGACCAGGGGTGACTCTAGAATTTGTTTGTACAATATGTGTATCAAACGAAAGGTGTTAATGAGTATTTTAAAAGGGAGTGGGCCTTAGTTCTATAGGTGGACGCCTTCTCGAGATATGGCCATAAAAGTGGACCAGGGGTGACTCTAGAAGGCGTTTGTACAATATGGGTATCAAACGAAAGGTGTTAATGAGTATTTTAAAAGGGAGTGGGCCTTATTTCTATGGGTGGACGCCTTTTCCAGGTATCGCCATAAAGGTGGACCAGGGGTGACTCTAGAATTTGTTTGTACAATATGTGTATCAAACGAAAGGTGTTAATGAGTATTTTAAAAGGGAGTGGGCCTTAGTTCTATAGGTGGACGCCTTCTCGAGATATGGCCATAAAAGTGGACCAGGTGTGACTCTAGAATTTGTTTGTACGATATGGGTATCAAATGAAAGGTGTTAATGTGTATTTTAAAAGGGTGTGGGCCTTAGTTCTATAGGTGGACGCCTTTTCGAGATATAGCCATAAAGGTGTAATGAGTAGTTTAAAAGGGAGTGGACCTTATTTCTATGGGTGGACGCCTTTCGAGATGTAGCCATAAAGGTGGACCAGGGGTGACTCTAGAATTTGTTTGTACAATATGTGTTTCAAACGAAAGGTGTTAATGAGTATTTTAAAAGGGAGTGGGCCTTAGTTCTATAGGTGGACGCCTTTTTCCAGATATCGCCATAAAGGTGGACCAGGGGTGACTCTAGAATGCGTTTGTACAATATGGGTATCAAACGAAAGGTGTTAATGAGTATTTGAAAAGGGAGTGGGCCTTAGTTCTATAGGTGGACGCCTTTTCGAGATATGGCCATAAAAGTGGACCAGGGGTGACTCTAGAAGGCGTTTGTACAATATGGGTAGCAAACGAAAGGTGTTAATGAGTATTTTAAAAAGGAGTGGGCATTATTTCTGTGGGTGGACGCCTTTTCCAGATATCGCCATAAAGGTGGACCAGGGGTGACTCTAGAATTTGTTTGTACGATATGGGTATCAAATGAAAGGTGGTAATGAGTATTTTAAAAGGGAGTGGGCCTTATTTCTATGGGTGGACGCCTTTTCGAGATATAGCCTTAAAGGTGGACCAGGGGTGACTCTAGAATTTGTTTGTACAATATGTGTATCAAACGAAAGGTGTTAATGAGTATTTTAAAAGGGAGTGGGCCTTAGTTCTATAGGTGGACGCCTTTTCGAGATATGGCCATAAAGGTGGACCAGGGGTGACTCTAGAAGGCGTTTGTACAATATGTGTATCAAACGAAAGGTGTTAATAAGTATTTTAAAAGGGAGTAGGCCTTAGTTCTATAGGTGGACGCCTTTTCGAGATATGGCCATAAAAGAGGACCAGGGGTGACTCTAGAAGGCGTTTGTACAATATGGGTATCAAACGAAAGGTGTTAATGAGTATTTTAAAAGGGAGTGGGCATTATTTCTATGGGTGGACGCCTTTTCCAGATATCGCCATAAAGGTGGACCAGGGGTGACTCTAGAAGGCGTTTGTACGATATGGGTATCAAATGAAAGGTGTTAATGAGTATTTTAAAAGGGAGTGGGCCTTATTTCAATGGGTGGACGCCTTTTCGAGATATAGCCATAAAGGTGGACCAGGGGTGACTCTAGAATTTGTTTGTACAATATGTGTATCAAACTAAAGGTGTTAATGAGTATTTTAAAAGGGAGTGGGCCTTAGTTCTATAGGTGGACGCCTTTTTCCAGATATCGCCATAAAGGTGGACCAGGGGTGACTCTAGAATGCGTTTGTACAATATGGGTATCAAACGAAAGGTGTTAATGAGTATTTGAAAAGGGAGTGGGCCTTAGTTCTATAGGTGGACGCCTTTTCGAGATATGGCCATAAAGGTGGACCAGAGGTGACTCTAGAAGGCGTTTGTACGATATGGGTATCAAATGAAAGGTGTTAATGAGTATTTTAAAAGGGAGTGGGCCTTATTTCTATGGGTGGACGCCTTTTCGAGATATAGCCATAAAGGTGGACCAGGGGTGACTCTAGAATGTGTTTGTACGACATGGGTATCAAATGAAAGGTGTTAATGAGTATTTTAAAAGGGAGTGGGCCTTAGTTCTATAGGTGGACGCCTTTTCCAGATATCGCCATAAAGGTGGACCAGGGGTGACTCTAGAATGCGTTTGTACAATATGGGTATCAAACGAAAGGTGTTAATGAGTATTTTAAAAGGGAGTGGGCCTTAGTTCTATAGGTGGACGCCTTTTCGAGATATAGCCATAAAGGTGGACCAGGGGTGACTCTAAAATTTGTTTGTACGATATGGGTATCAAATGAAAGGTGTTAATGAGTATTTCAAAAGGGAGTGGGCCTTAGTTCAATAGGTGGACGCCTTTTCGAGATATAGCCATAAAGGTAGACCAGGGCTGACTCTAGAATTTGTTTGTACGATATGGGTATCAAATGAAAGGTGTTAATGAGTATTTTAAAAGGGAGTGGGCCTTATTTCTATGGGTGGACGCCTTTTCGAGATATAGCCATAAAGGTGGACCAGGGGTGACTCTAGAATGTGTTTGTACGACATAGGTATCAAATGAAAGGTGCTAATGAGTATTTTAAAAGGGAGTGGGCCTTAGTTCTATATGTGGACGCCTTTTCGAGATATAGCCATAAAGGTGTAATGAGTAGTTTAAAAGGGAGTGGACCTTATTTCTATGGGTGGACGCCTTTTCGAGATGTAGCCATAAAGGTGGACCAGGGGTGACTCTAGAATTTGTTTGTACAATATGTGTTTCAAACGAAAGGTGTTAATGAGTATTTTACAAGGGAGTGGGCCTTAGTTCTATAGGTGGACGCCTTTTTCCAGATATCGCCATAAAGGTGGACCAGGGGTGACTCTAGAATGCGTTTGTACAATATGGGTATCAAATGAAAGGTGTTAATGAGTATTTTAAAAGGGAGTAGGCCTTAGTTCTATAGGTGGACGCCTTTTCCAGATATCGCCATAAAGGTGGACCAAGGGTGACTCTAGAATGCGTTTGTACAATATGGGTATCAAACGAAAGGTGTTAATGAGTATTTTAAAAGGGAGTGGGCCTTAGTTCTATAGGTGGACGCCTTTTCGAGATATAGCCATAAAGGTGGACCAGGGGTGACTCTAAAATTTGTTTGTACGATATGGGTATCAAATGAAAGGTGTTAATGAGTATTTCAAAAGGGAGTGGGCCTTAGTTCAATAGGTGGACGCCTTTTCGAGATATAGCCATAAAGGTGGACCAGGGGTGACTCTAGAATTTGTTTGTACGATATGGGTATCAAATGAAAGGGGTTAATGAGTATTTTAAAAGGGAGTGGGCTTTAGTTCAATAGGTGGACGCCTTTTCGAGATATAGCCATAAAGGTGGACCAGGGGTGACTCTAGAATTTGTTTGTACGATATGGGTTTCAAATGAAAGGTGTTAATGTGTATTTTAAAAGGGAGTGGGCCTTAGTTCTATAGGTGGACGCCTTTTCGAGATATAGCCATAAAGGTGGACCAGGGGTGACTCTAGAATTTGTTTGTACAATATGTGTATCAAACGCAAGGTGTTAATGAGTATTTTAAAAGGGAGTGGGCCTTAGTTCTATAGGTGGACTCCTTTTCGAGATATGGCCATAAAAGTGAACCAGGGGTGACTCTAGAAGGCGTTTGTACAATATGTGTATCAAACGAAAGGTCTTAATGAGTATTTTAAAAGGGAGTGGGCCTTAGTTCTATAGGTGGACGCCTTTTCGAGATATGGCCATAAAAGTGGACCAGGGGTGATCTAGAAGACGTTTGTACAATATGGGTATCAAACGAAAGGTGTTAATGAGTATTTTAAAAGGGAGTGGGCATTATTTCTATGGGTGGACGACTTTTCCAGATATCGCCATAAAGGTGGCCAGGGGTGACTCTAGAATTTGTTTGTACGATATAGGTATCAAATGAAAGGTGGTACTGAGTATTTTAAAAGGGAGTGGGCCTTATTTCTATGGGTGGACGCCTTTTCGAGATATAGCTATAAAGGTGGACCAGGGGTGACTCTAGAATTTGTTTGTACAATATGTGTATCAAACGAAAGGTGTTAATGAGTATTTTAAAAGGGAGTGGGCCTTAGTTCTATATGTGGACGCCTTCTCGAGATATGGCCATAAAAGTGGACCAGGTGTGACTCTAGAAGGCGTTTGTACAATATGGGTATCAAATGAAAGGTGTTAATGTGTATTTTAAAAGGGAGTGGGCCTTAGTTCTATAGGTGGACGCCTTTTCGAGATATAGCCATAAAGGTGTAATGAGTAGTTTAAAAGGGAGTGGACCTTATTTCTATGGGTGGACGCCTTATCGAGATGTAGCCATAAAGGTGGACCAGGGGTGACTCTAGAATTTGTTTGTACAATATGTGTTTCAAACGAAAGGTGTTAATGAGTATTTTAAAAGGGAGTGGGCCTTAGTTCTATAGGTGGACGCCTTTTTCCAGATATCGCCATAAAGGTGTAATGAGTAGTTTAAAAGGGAGTGGACCTTATTTCTATGGGTGGACGCCTTATCGAGATGTAGCCATAAAGGTGGACCAGGGGTGACTCTAGAATTTGTTTGTACAATATGTGTTTCAAACGAAAGGTGTTAATGAGTATTTTAAAAGGGAGTGGGCCTTAGTTCTATAGGTGGACGCCTTTTTCCAGATATCGCCATAAAGGTGGACCAGGGGTGACTCTAGAATGCGTTTGTACAATATGGGTATCAAACGAAAGGTGTTAATGAGTATTTGAAAAGGGAGTGGGCCTTAGTTCTATAGGTGGACGCCTTTTCGAGATATGGCCATAAAAGTGGACCAGGGGTGACTCTAGAAGGCGTTTGTACAATATGGGTATCAAACGAAAGGTGTTAATGAGTATTTTAAAAGGGAGTGGGCATTATTTCTGTGGGTGGACGCCTTTTCCAGATATCGCCATAAAGGTTGACCAGGGGTGACTCTAGAATTTGTTTGTACGATATGGGTATCAAATGAAAGATGGTAATGAGTATTTTAAAAGGGAGTGGGCCTTATTTCTATGGGTGGACGCCTTTTCGAGATATAGCCTTAAAGGTGGACCAGGGGTGACTCTAGAATTTGTTTGTACAATATGTGTATCAAACGAAAGGTGTTAATGAGTATTTTAAAAGGGAGTGGGCCTTAGTTCTATAGGTGTACGCCTTTTCGAGATATGGCCATAAAAGTGGACCAGGGGTGACTCTAGAAGGCGTTTGTACAATATGGGTATCAAACGAAAGGTGTTAATGAGTATTTTAAAAGGGAGTGGGCATTATTTCTATGGGTGGACGCCTTTTCCAGATATCGCCATAAAGGTGGACCAGGGGTGACTAGAATTTGTTTGTACGATATGGGTATCAAATGAAAGGTGGTAATGAGTATTTTAAAAGGGAGTGGGCCTTATTTCTATGGGTGGACGCCTTTTCGAGATATAGCCATAAAGGTGGACCAGGGGTGACTCTAGAAGGCGTTTGTACAATATGTGTATCAAACGAAAGGTGTTAATGAGTATTTTAAAAGGGAGTGGGCCTTAGTTCTATAGGTGGACGCCTTCTCGAGATATGGCCTTAAAAGTGGACCAGGGGTGACTCTAGAAGGCGTTTGTACAATATGGGTATCAAACGAAAGGTGTTAATGAGTATTTTAAAAGGGAGTGGGCCTTATTTCTATGGGTGGACGCCTTTTCCAGATATCGCCATAAAGGTGGACCAGGGGTGACTCTAGAATTTGTTTGTACGATATGGGTATCAAATGAAAGGTGTTAATGTATATTTTAAAAGGGAGTGGGCCTTAGTTCTATAGGTGGACGCCTTTTCGAGATATAGCCATAAAGGTGTAATGAGTAGCTTAAAAGGGAGTGGGCCTTATTTCTATGGGTGGACGCCTTTTCGAGATATAGCCATAAAGGTGGGCCAGGGGTGACTCTAGAATTTGTTTGTACAATATGTGTATCAAACGAAAGGTGTTAATGAGTATTTTAAAAGGGAGTGGGCCTTAGTTCTATAGGTGGACGCCTTTTTCCAGATATCGCCATAAAGGTGAACCAGGGGTGACTCTAGAATGCGTTTGTACAATATGGGTATCAAACGAAAGGTGTTAATGAGTATTTGAAAAGGGAGTGGGCCTTAGTTCTATAGGTGGACGCCTTTTCGAGATATGGCCATAAAGGTGGACCAGGGGTGACTCTAGAATTTGTTTGTACGATATAGGTATCAAATGAAAGGTGGTACTGAGTATTTTAAAAGGGAGTGGGCCTTATTTCTATGGGTGGACGCCTTTTCGAGATATAGCTATAAAGGTGGACCAGGGGTGACTCTAGAATTTGTTTGTACAATATGTGTATCAAACGAAAGGTGTTAATGAGTATTTTAAAAGGGAGTGGGCCTTAGTTCTATATGTGGACGCCTTCTCGAGATATGGCCATAAAAGTGGACCAGGTGTGACTCTAGAAGGCGTTTGTACAATATGGGTATCAAACGAAAGGTGTTAATGAGTATTTTAAAAGGGAGTGGGCCTTATTTCTATGGGTGGACGCCTTTTCCAGATATCGCCATAAAGGTGGACCAGGGGTGACTCTAGAATTTGTTTGTACGATATGGGTATCAAATGAAAGGTGTTAATGTGTATTTTAAAAGGGAGTGGGCCTTAGTTCTATAGGTGGACGCCTTTTCGAGATATAGCCATAAAGGTGTAATAGTAGTTTAAAAGGGAGTGGACCTTATTTCTATGGGTGGACGCCTTTTCGAGATATAGCCATAAAGGTGGGCCAGGGGTGACTCTAGAATGCGTTTGTACAATATGTGTATCAAACGAAAGGTGTTAATGAGTATTTTAAAAGGGAGTGGGCCTTAGTTCTATATGTGGACGCCTTCTCGAGATATGGCCATAAAAGTGGACCAGGTGTGACTCTAGAAGGCGTTTGTACAATATGGGTATCAAACGAAAGGTGTTAATGAGTATTTTAAAAGGGAGTGGGCCTTAGTTCTATAGGTGTACGCCTTTTCGAGATATGGCCATAAAAGTGGACCAGGGGTGACTCTAGAAGGCGTTTGTACAATATGGGTATCAAATGAAAGGTGTTAATGAGTATTTTAAAAGGGAGTGGGCCTTAGTTCTATAGGTTGACGCCTTTTCGAGATATCGCAATAAAGGTGGACCGGGGGTGACTCTAAAGTGCGTTTGTACAATATGGGTATCAAACGAAAGGTGTTAATGAGTATTTTAAAAGGGAGTGGGCCTTATTTATAGGGTGGACGCCTTTTCGAGATATAGCCATAAAGGTGGACCAGGGTTGACTAGAATTTGTTTGTACGATATGGGTATCAAATGAAAGGTGTTAATGAGTATTTTAAAAGGGAGTGGGCCTTAGTTCAATAGGTGGACGCCTTTTCGAGATATAGCCATAAAGGTGGACCAGGGGTGACTCTATAATGTGTTTGTACGATATGGGTATCAATGTAAAGGTATTAATGAGGGTTTTAAAAGGGTTGGTAGTTGTATATGTGAAGGCGTTTTCGAGATATCGACCAAAATGTGGACCAGGGTGACCCAGAACATCATCTTTCGGGTACCGCTAATTTATTTATATATGTAATACCACGAACAGCATTCCTGCCATGATTCCAAGGGCTTTTAATTTCGCCCTGCAGAACTTTTTCATTTTCTTCTACTTAATATGGAAGGTATCACACCCATTTCACAAAGTTTTTTTCTAAAGTTATATTTTGCGTCAATAAACCAATCCAATTACCATGTTTCATCCGTTTTTTCGTATTTGGTATAGAATTATGGCATTTTTTTAATTTTTCGTAATTTTCGAAATCGAAAAAGTGGGCGTGGTCATAGTCGGATTTCGACCATTTTTTATACCAATACAAAGTGAGTTCAGATAAGTACGTGAACTGAGTTTAGATATATCGATTTTTGCTCAAGTTATCGTGTCAACGGCCGAGCGGAAGGACAGACGGTCGACTGTGTATAAAAACTGGGCGTGGTTTCAACCGGTTCCGCCCTTTTTCACAGAAAACAGTTATCGTCCTAGAATCTTAGCCTCTACCAAATTTCCCAAGTATTGTTAAATTTTTGTTCTACTTATGGCATTAAAAGTATCCTAGAAAAATTAAATGAAAAGGGCGGAGCCACGCCCATTTTGAAATTTTCTTTTATTTTTGTATTTTGTTGCACCATATCATTACTGGAGTTGAATGTTGACATAATTTACTTATATACTGTAAAGATATTACATTTTTTGCTAAAATTTGCCTTAAAACAAATTTTTTTTAAGTGGGCGTGGTCGTTCTCCGATTTTTCTAATTTTTATTAAGCATACATATAGTAATAGGAGTAACGTTCCTGCCAAATTTCATAATGATATCTTCAACGACTGCCAAATTACAGCTTGCAAAACTTTTAAATTACCTTCTTTTAAAAGTGGGCGGTGCCACGCCCATTGTCCAAAATTTTACTAATTTTCTATTCTGCGTCATAAGTTCAACTCACCTACCAAGTTTCATCGCTTTATCCGTCTTTGGTAATGAATTATCGCACTTTTTGTGTTTTTCGAAATTTTCGATATCGAAAAAGTGGGCGTGGTTATAGTCCGATTTCCTTCATTTTAAATAGCGATCTGAGATGTGTGCCCAGGTACCTACATACCAAATTTCATCAAGATATCTCAAATTTACTCAAGTTATCGTGTTAACGGACAGACGGACGGACGGACGGACGGACATGGCTCAATCAAATTTTTTTTCGATACTGATGATTTTGATATATGGAAGTCTATATCTATCTCGATTCCTTTATAACTGTACAACCAACCGTTATCCAATCAAAGTTATTATACTCTGTGAGCTCTGCTCAACTGAGTGTAAAAACAAAACAAATTCAAAGTTTGAACATTGTGGATAAAACAAGTGTGATATCTTATCCGCCAACTTCAATATAGCGGTGCATAGGGCCGGCTATCTTCAGCGGGTGATAGAAAGAGATACAGAATGAGACAGCGATAGTCAATTACAAATCAGGTGACACATTCTATTTGTAATTTTTACGTCTATGCAGAAGTTATCACACTTATCTTATCCACAATAGTGTTGAATACAGTTTTAAATAGAAGAATATTTTGTTTTATTTCATTTCACTGTACAATATTCATTGGAGATTATTAAAAGTCCTCATATGTGAAGACTACATATTCCCATTTAAGTAGTCTTTTAAAAACAAAATACAGTTTAAATGTTTTGGCTCAATCTAGTCTTTCCCTATGTTTTTATGCAGTGTGCTAGTTGGTCTTATTGCTGTCCTTTTCTGACTTTTGCAAATATACAAAATCATCCAAAATACCTTTGCTGCACTTTGTCGCTTTGGTTTTGGGTTTGAATATATCGCATGGTCATATCCAGCTCACTCTTTAAATCATTTTGTGAATCTGAAACACTTAGCTCTGCACTGGAATGTGATGCAGACAATGCTACAGCTAACTTTTTTTATTTCACTTTGGGAAGCGTAATCTAAGAAAGAATCACTCGGCGTTCCATTAATCGCTTTTGTAAGCGTTGTATCTAATTTTAGCTTACCTCTGCTTGCGTTTTTCGCTTTCGAATAAATGTATAGCAAACAGCTGTTTTCGATGCTGCCACAAATGCATAACGTTAGTTTAATTCACAAAGGCCCTAACCACCAGATTTTTCGAAAATGAGTTTTTCACGGATTTTGGTTTGATATATTAAAATATACCCCCTGTACACATTTTGCAATGCTGGAACGAATAACAACAGAAAATTGACACGTTTAAAGATCATATAACATCTGCATGTAGTAAATGTGAAAATAAAATATTTTTTTGCTTTCGTGCAAAATTTTAAATTTGTTCGTAAGGACCTTTGTGAATTAAGCTAACGATGAGCTCATACAGCTATGTTCACAAAAAGAACAGCGGATCTTCTACTTTGACAGAACTGTTCATAGTAGCTCTTAAAATTACTCTTCTAGTGCACACTTTATATGTTGGTGTACCGTTTTTAAACCTTATCTAACAGTGTGTAAAAATGAGCAAAAATATATAGTTATTGAATAGTTGTACGAAGTTTTTTATTTGTCCCAACGTGAGAAAAAAAATCTGTTCATAAAAATAGCAACGTTTGCTAAAACAACTTTTCTTAGCAGATGTTTCAATTCTTACGATAATATTGTAACGAATTTCGGGAAATTCCGCTTATTTGCAACCTTCTACTAACGTTCGTATCGCTAAACTGTTGAATAAATAACTCCAATATTCAATATAGCAAAATGGTCTTCATTAGACTACTTTGAAAATACTTCACAGTAACACTTATACTTCGCAACTGATAGCGTGCTTAAATCAAACTGATTGCTGCTTACTCAGCTTTCGCCCCTTTTATACTCTCTGCTGTCTCGTTCGCATACTTCTAGGCGTTTCTTCTTCTAGAATTCACTACTTGGTTTGGTAATAAGCCAAATATTTATTTTATTTTTTAAAAATATTATGTTATTTATTTTTGAGTTTAAATATTTTCCAACTAATTAGAATTTTCATTTTTTGAAGTTATTCAAAAATTTTAAGTTAACACGAAAACTCAATTAAAAATTATTTTAAAAATTAAAGTAAAGAGTACAAAATAGTTAACACTATATTTACTCCCCCTTCAAGAAAATTTGAAACAAACAAATTATTAATTAATATTAAATGTAACCTTTTTTTGTTTTTTGTTGTTTAATGTATTTGTATTTAAATTCGTGTTAATAAGTATGTTTGCTGGTTTAAGTAAATCAATTGAAATATTTTTAATAGTATTTTTGTATTGAATTGTAAATGTTTTATGTTTCTTAGAGATAACTTTAAAAGGTCCTTCATAAGGTGATTCTAAATTAGATTTACGAAGAACTTTAACAAAAACATACTCACAATTTTCTAATTGTTTAGGAACGAAAAAATTTTCTTTGTTATGATGAAAAACTTTAGAACGAACAAGCGAAAAATATTCTCTTATTTTATGAAGAGCGTCATTAGAAAAATCATATTCTTTATTACTATTTGAAATAATTAATTTACCAGGTATTCTAAGTGTTTGGCCATAAACAAGTTCAGCAGATGAACATTTTAAATCTTCTTTAATAGAAGTTCGTAAACCAAGTAGAATGAATGGTAAAATGTTAGACCAATGAACCGAGTCGTTTGATGCTATAATTGCTGCTTTTAAAGTTCGATGAAATCTCTCTATCATGCCATTTGCTTGGGGATGGTAAGGAGATGTATGAATTTTATGAGAACCTAAAAGTTTAGTTAATTCCGTAAAAAATTTTGAAGTGAATTGTGAACCTTGATCTACTGTAATATTTAATGGTATACCAAATCGTGGTATATAATTTGGAATAAAAGTTTTTACTATAGTATTTGTTGAAATATCTTTAAGTGGATAAGCTTCAGGCCAACGTGAAAATCTATCAATAATTGTTAAAATATAACAATTTTCATTTGAAACTGGAAGAGGTCCAACAATATCCATATGAATATGTTCAAAACGACCTGATGGTATTTGAATTTTTTGAATAGGAGATTTAGTATGCCTTGAAATTTTGGATTTTTGACAATTGATGCAAGATGAAGTCCAATCGTTAATTTCTTTACGCATGTTAGGCCAATAATATTTATTTTGAATTAATTTTCTAGTTGTTCTTATACTTGGATGAGATAATGAGTGAATTTTGTCAAATATAATTCTTCTCATAGAATGTAGAACATAAGGTCGAAAAGGTTGTAGAGAAACATCACACCATATGTTTAAATTAATAACTGGAATATGAATTTCTTTCAAATTATTTTTAGAATTTTGATCAGAAATGGTTTTTTGTAAAAATGTGTCAGTTTGTTGTTCTTTATATACAGTTTCTAAGTTTATATCTTGAGTTGAAATTGCATTTATTTCTGGAATACGGGAAAGTGTGTGGGCAACTATGTTGTCTTTTCCACGTATATATTGAATAATATCATTTGTAAATTGAGCAATATATTCAAGATGACGTAGTTGACGAGGAGATCTATCTACTTTAGAATTTAGAACATGAATTAAAGGTTTATGATCAGTATAAACTGTAAAAGTTCTACCTTCAAGAATATGTTTAAAATGTTTAATTGAATTATAAATTGCCAAAAGTTCACGATCAAATGTGGAATATTTAGTTTCTGTTGTAATTAATTTTCTTGAAAAATAAGCTAAGGGTTCTAATATATTATTGCTAGTTTGTTGAAGAACTGCTCCAATAGCAACATTTGATGCATCTACTACCAATGATAAAGTAGCATTTTTGTCGAAATGTGTAAATAAAGTATTTTTAGCAAAAAGTTTTTTAACATTTTCTTAAGCTGTTGTGGTTTCATTTGTCCAATTTAATTAATAAAAGTTTGTTTTTAATTGCATGTGTTAACACTTCATGCAGAGGACTAAGTTCTGTTGCTAACATTTTAATATATCTGTGATAGTAATTTATCATACCTAAAAATTTTTGTAATTTATTTATAGAAATTGGTTTTTCAAAATTTGTTATGATTTCAATTCTATCTAAAGATGGTTTAATACCTTCGCCTGAAATTTCGTAACTTAAGAAATTTAATTTATTTACACCGAGAGTACATTTTGAAGGTTTGATATTTAAATTATATTCTTCAAGTCTTTTGAAAACTGATTTCAAATGATTTATATGTTGATCGTCATTATCACTGACAATAAGAATGTCATCAATGTATGTAAATACAAAATCGAAATCAGAAAATACTTCATTAATAAAGCGTTGGAAAGTTTGAGCACTGTTTCGTAAACCGAAAGGCATTCTTACGAATTCAAACATTCCAAAAGGGGTAGTTATTGCAGTTTTATGAATGTCTTCTTCTGCCATTGGAATTTGGTGGTAAGCACGCACAAGATCAATTTTGGAAAACAATTTTTTGTTTTTTAAATCAATTGTTAAATCGTGGATATGTGGTAAAGGATACCGATCTGGTGTAGTAATAAAATTAAGTCTTCGATAGTCTCCGCAAGGTCTCCAATCATTTGGTTATTTTTTTTGGAACGAAATGAAGTGGAGATGTAATAGGAGAATTTGAGGGTCTGCATATACCAGTTTTAACTAAAAATTCAAATTCAGTTTTAGCAATTTTAAGTTTGATTGGATCAAGACGTCTAGGTTTCGAAAATGGTAAAATACCTTTTGTTTCTATCCTGTGAACCGTATGGTGTTTAACTTTTTTAGTATAATCTGGTTCGCAGGTAATAGATGGAAATTCATTAAGTAATTTTGAAAACTTATTTTCGACAATAGGAATTTTGAGTGAGAAAATATCAGAAAATCCAGAAGATCCAGCAACTTTAATTTTTGTAGTAGAATCCATTATTTCTTTATTTTTAATATTGACAATAATTCCGAATTTTTCTAAAAAGTTTGCTCCTAAAATTGGTGTATCAATATTCGCAATAATGAATGGAAATTCAAAATCTCTTCTTAAACCTAAATCAATTTTAAGTAGTTTTGTACCAAAAGTTTCAATTGAAGAACCGTTTGCTGCAGTCAAATTAAGTTTATTGAATTTATCAAATATGAATAGGCGACGAGTAGGTTTAATAATAGTTCCATTATCCGTCACCGTCATAATGGATCGTTTCAGTTTAAATTTTGTTCGGAATTTGAATTGTGATTTTGATTAAAATTGCATGGGGGTATACATTTAAGAGCGTTATTCTTAAATTTTTTGTGATACCAACAAATATTTGTTTGTGAAGTAAAATTACGATTGTTTGAAAAATTTCTTGATCTTGAAAAATTTCGAGATTTAGATCTATTTCTATCTTTAGATCTTGAACGGATTTGTAATTGATTAATATCATTAGAAATTTTATTTAAATTTTGATAAATAGCCGTAGTTAATTCAGTTAAATTTTTAACGCATTGTTCTAAAATATTATTATTTATACTCGAAACTATAGGAGATTTAGAAGAATGAGGTTTGTTGATTAAATCAAAAAGTTTGTCAGCTAAAATAATTACTTCATCTTTATTTTTATTGTTACTAGAAGTTAAATGGATTTATATTTCTTGTGGCAATGTACGAATCCATAATTTGAAAAGTAATTCTTGATTTACATTGAAGTCAGTACCTATAAGTGATTTCATAAATCTGAATAATTCAGATGGTGAACGATCACCAAGTTCAGTTTTTGAAAATAATTGTTCTAATCGTTTTTCTTCGCTAAGAGAAAATCTTTCACACACAATTTTTTTGATTGTATCATATTTATCGAAAAGAGGAGGAGGGTTAATGATGTCAAAAATTTTAGAAATAGTATCTCGTTGAAGGGTAATTAGAACATTTTGATATTTTAAATTATCATCAGTGATATTATTAATTTCAAATTGTCCTTCAACAAGTAAAAACCAGCATTGGGAGATTCTTGCCAAAATTGTGGTAATTTAATAGATTTAGTAGAAGAAACATTTGTAAAGTTATTTTGTGTTGAAGTATCTCGTGTTATATTAGAGATGTTGTTTTGTGTTGTATTAATGTTAGAATTTTGAGTTGTATTCTGAGTCATTGTGTTATTTGTATAGTTGTTGTTTTGGTTTTCCGAATTTGTAAAATTACGGGTTCGTATTGGTGAACGTAGAACCATATGAAAAGAAAAATTTAAATGAAAAATTTGAAAATTAGAAAATATTTAAGAATTTTTTTGGAAAGGGAGTTAACAATTTAAATACAATATTTAATTTTATATACAAAATAAGTAAATTTAAATAACTTATATTAAAATTTTTAAGATATAAAAATAATCTTAAAATAAATTGAAAATTTAAAGGGTTTAAAATTTTAATTTGAATTATAATTGAAAATTTTAAATTTAATATTAAAATAAAAATTATACTTACATAAAATTAAATTTAATAAAAAAAATATTAAAATTAATAAGTAGTTGATTGATGATTGCAAAGATTTTAAGTGAATCAATTGCGTTTTTTGACGTGATGACAACTAAATACATCGTTGTTGCTGTCTATGCAATGGCTTTGTTATGCAATGGCTTTGTAATTAGTGAAGAGGACGTTAAAGGTTACGAGTGATTCCAACAAATGGTATACAAAATGACGATGTTTCGTTGAGTATTAAAATACTTCGATATATGAATGAATTGTAGGGAGGAATTAGCGGTATTATCTTAATGAATTTTAAGTTTAATATATACGACAGCAAATGATGTGCGTTAATTTAGTTCAAACATTTTCGCATATTCTTTCAGTTCTTCAATATTGATTTAAATATCAGATAGGACGTGAAAATATAATGTCAATGGGTCAGCGGTTCTTTAAAATTATTTTAAGCTTCTTAGTTTTGTTATTAATAAACACGATTTTCGTTTAGGTACACAATTTCTTGGTCTCTTTTATTAAAATTAAGTGGCAGTTTAATTTAAATTCATTGAGTTTTGCATTGAATAATTCTTATAGATATTAAATCTGCTTTATTTTATTTTTTAGTATATTAATTTACAAATCACACATTTGTTTGTTAGAGCTTTGTTAGTGGTGAGGGTTTTTGTCATAGCACTGATGTATTGTGATGATGGTGTTTTTACTTGACCCATCAGACGTAATATATATGTACATCCAATTAAATATTATCTTCTGAATTTGGTTCAGGTAACTAAAACAAATTTTCTTTGATAGCACGTCACTTAGTTACACTTTTATTTGCGGTATTTTATTGGTCAATAGCTTTGCGATACTAAAGTGTTACATTCAGTAATTGTTCACATATAGACTTATATAAAAATTTAGGTCCGTTGGTAGAATCGCCAATATATTTGGTAATAAGCCAAATATTTATTTTAATTTTTAAAAATATTATGTTATTTATTTTTGAGTTTAAATATTTTCCAACTAATTAGAATTTTCATTTTTTGAAGTTATTCAAAAATTTTAAGTTAACACGAAAACTCAATTAAAAATTATTTTAAAAATTAAAGTAAAGAGTACAAAATAGTTAACACTATACTTGGTTACCAGCTATAAACTTAACAGCTATAAACTACAGATGCACGTTTATAGCCTCTCGCATAGCCATATGCGCGTGTATATGTGAGTAATACTTCCACCGATGATTGCATACTTTTGTGAGTATCTCTCCGCTGCTGTATGCACATATGTGTAGACATAAAGATTGATTTGTTTATGTAGATACAAGTGAGGGCTGAGCTCAGGCCAAGGGGATCACTGCTGGCGGACAGTGAACGGCCTATTAATTAGGTTAGCTGCGAATATCAAATAAGCAGCCCTCGACCAAGAGCGGCTGGTGAGGAGGGTTTGGCTTAAAAGGCCTAAAGCACCCTGAGAACCTCCAGTGGCAGGGCGAGTAGATGCCGCCCTGAATTAAGCATCCACAGCCTAGTACGGGGTTGCTTCGAGGGAATACCTACCCAAGATAGGGAGGCAACTATACGACGTGGGATACACACTCAGGAAGGTAAAGAGGTAAATTATTTGTAAATTTAAGGTGATTGTCACATTAAGACTGAGCCCAGTAAGGTCTTAATTAAGGTATACTGGAATCAACGACTCGGATATGTTTGTTAAGGGCTGGCGAATGTGGCATTCGGAAATCTCAGTACACGGCTTGACACACCGTCGAAATGACTTTCCGGTTAATGTCCCATTCGTCTCCGTCCCGTTAAAACCTTTGCAGGCCTTGGGGTACGTTCAAAGTCCGTCATCATTAAGTTGGTGGTGCAGGTTCGGTTGAGATCCTCCCGATTAATACTGATCTGGCTCTGAACGCAGTCTTCATGAGGGACTGCGTCAACCTTCACGTGGCCTCTCTGCCTTCGCATAGACAACCACGGGATCTATATAGGTAACTGCACACTCGGACCAAGATAGCGGCCTCAAGTGGGGACCCAATTAAATAAATGATGAGCAACAACAATACTAAAATAAAAAACCAAACACAGGAGAATGAAATGGCGTTCAATCCATTTGTAGGAAGGAAGCTAGCTCGCTCTCCAGAAGGGCGTGGCCCATCGGCTGGGGGCCTTAACATTTCGTCGCAAGTGGTAACGAAACCCAAAGGAGCGGAGGCCGAAAGCAAGCAAGGAGCGTTGTCGCCGGGTGCTACACCGAAGCTTTGCAAAAAGAACTCCGACATCAAGGCTCAAACGGGCACACCATTATTAAGTGAGCTAATTAAGCAGGCGTCAGCTGCGTTAAATCAGCAAAACCCCCCTGGAGAAAAAAAGATGACCAAGCTAGGCAAGGCGATTGAGGACTTGATGCAGTTCTTCATAGGGCGTAATAATATACACGCGGAAATCAAGCGCTTGGCCTCCGTAATAAAAGTGCTGTACATCGAGTCGGCCCTAGAGGTAAAGAATTTAGAACATAAATTGCGTGCAAGCGAATGCGCCAAGGATAGAAGTCCATCACCCCCAGGAAAGCGACCAAGGAATAATTCGTACTCGACCAAGGATAACAACGTGGTAAAACCCACTACTACACTAAAAGATGTCTTACCAGGGCACGTGGGTGGTCACAAACGACGGCAAGAAACGCAAGAGAAGATGGAGCGGAAAGAGGAAACTGCAGCCCAAAAGACGGGAGAGTGGCAGTTAGCCAAAAAGAAGAGCAAGAAAAAATCACTTAAGGCTAGGCCGGATGCAATCATCATTTCCAAGGCGGGGGATGCGACGTACGCCGACATATTGCGTAAAGTGTGAAGATGCGACGAATTAAAATCCCTGGGTGATGACGTCAAAACGATTAGAAGAACGGCGAAAGGAGAGCTGTTACTAGAGCTGAAAAAATCGCAAGATGGGAAAACAAGCGCGCACCAAGGAGAAATTGAAGCGGTACTAAAGGACTCGGCTAAAGTTATAACAAAGTCCCAAATGGTCACGCTACAGTGCAGAGATCTCGATGAGATTACTACGCCCGAGGAGATTTGCAACGCCCTCCACCAGCAATGCAACATCAAACTTCCAGATGTGGCTGCCATAAAAAGCATACGCACAGGGTACAGTGGCACGAAGTCGGCACTTATAAGCCTTACAGCGGATGATGCCAAGGCGGTTCTTAATACGCAAAGAATCCGGGTAGGATGGGTTTCCTGCCGAATTAGAGAGCTCAAGCAAGAAAAAGGCTGTTATAGGTGCTGGGGCTACGGGCATATAGCTCAGAAATGTAAGGAGACTGTAGATAGGTCTAGCCTATGCAGGAAATGCGGCCAGGAAGGTCATAAGGCTGCAAGTTGCGAAAATGCACCGAAATGCGCGCTATGTGGGGGACAACATTCAGCAGGCAGTTTTAAATGCCAACAACGAGAGGGCAGCAAAATGACTGTCTCATGAGGGTATTGCAGCTCAATTTAAACCATTGCGAGGCAGCCCAAGAGCTATTATCCCAAACAGTCTATGAAGGAGGATATGACATAGTGGTACTCTCTAAATAATACAAAAATCGCCAGGAGCAGGGTTGGCTCTCAGATTCAGCAGGGAAAGCCTCAATTTGGGCACCAGGGAAATTTCTCCCACAGGAAATTATGACGCCAACGGTAGCAGGATTCACGTGGGCAAAAATCAACGTTATATACGTCTTCAGTTGCTATGCCCCTCCGAGCATGACCATCGCCGAGTTCGAAGACATGATATACGGGATCACCATTGAAGCACGAGGTAAACACCCGCTTTTAGTGTGTGGAGACTTCAATGCATGGTCATCTGTGTGGGGAAGTAGACGAACCAACGAAAGAGGGAGAGTTCTCCTCGAAAGTCTTACTTCTTTGAGGCTAGAACTCCTAAATGAACCAGGGATATATACCTTCGATACAGGTACCAGACGATCCATTATAGATCTCACCTTCGCTAGCAGCGAAATAGCAAGACGAGCAAAATGGTCCATAAGCAACGTCTACACACAGCGACCATAAAGCTATTAGCGTAGAGCTGCTCGAAACTCCACGAACGGTAGCAGCAAGACATCGACAAAGTAGGAAATGGAAACAGCACCTTTTCGACCCACAAATATTTGACATTATCTGGAAGGACGCCATAGTACGAGAATCGCATGCGGAAGACCAGTCGGTTCAAATCACTAAGTTGCTATGTACGACATGTGATGCTGCCATGCCCAGAAGTCGCGGAAAAGCACAGCGCACTCCAGTATATTGGTGGAATGACGAAATTGCGGAAGAGCGTAGAAAATGTCACAAAGCACGAAGAATAGCGCAGAGGGCACGCTCATCACCACGATATGCAGAGCTAGACAACACCTATGTCGCACAAAGAAAGCACTTAAAAATGCCATAAAAAAGAGCAAGAAGTTATGCTTTAGGGAACTGCTGGATAATGTCGACCTAGATCCTTGGGGATCAGCCTACAGAACTGTGATGGCCAAAGTTAAAGGACCGATATCACAGCAACCAACGTGCCCGATACTGATGAATATTATTGTTGAAACAATTTTCCTGGCGCAAGATCGCTGGACTTATCCAAGCGAGGATCTAGAAAGTACGGAAATTCCGCAAATTACAGAGCAAGAGGTGCTGGACGCTGCAAAAAGAGTTGCTGATAACAAATCCCCAGGACCCGACGAAGTACCAAACATAGCCCTTAAAGCCGCGATTACAACTAGGGCTACATTATTTACTGATCTTTTTAATGCCTGTATGCAAGAAGGCGTGTTCCCTCGCCCGTGGAAACGACAAAGACTTGTCCCATTGCTGAAACGTGGTAAACAGCCGGACCAACCATCCTCATATAGGCCACGTTGTATGCTGGATTCCCTAGGGAAGATTTTCGAGCGTATAATTAGTGAGCGCCTACAGCTGACTCTAGAAAGACCAGGTGGCTTATCGAATAGTCAATATGGATTTCGCAAATCAAGATCCACCGTAGATGCAATACAAACAGTCGTCAATATAGCTAGAGAAGCTATCTCTGGAGGCCAAAATAAAAGGAAGTTCTGTGTACTGATTATGTTGGACATCAAGAATGCTTTTAACACTGCGAACTGGATGCAGATAATGGCAGCGCTGCAAAGCTTCGGCACTCCAGCTTACTTACGCAGAATTATAGGTAGCTATCTTAAAGACAGAGTACTTCTTTTTGACACGGATCAAGGAGCAAAAGAGTACAAAATCACAGGAGGCGTCCCACAGGGATCTGTTCTCGGTCCAACGCTTTGGAATGTAATGCATGACGGGGTGCTAAAGATTGATCTACCAGAAAACACGCAAATTGTGGGATATGCTGATGATATTGCAGTGGTAGTAGTGGCCAAGAAACTGGACCTGCTTCAAGCATTATGTAATGACGCCCTAGCAAGAATAAAGGAATGGCTGACCAATACAGGACTGGAGTGGGCTAGCCAAAAGACGGAAGTGGTATTAGTAAGCTCCGAACGGTCGGCGAACGAGTTAGTCTTAACTGTCGGGGATCATCAAATCACCTCAAAGGATTCCTTAAAATACTTAGGAGTGCACATTGACTCTAAGTTAACTTTCAAAGAGCACTTCAGAGCGGTGGGGGAGAAAATTACCAAAGTTAATGGATCACTTATGCGAATAATGCCTAACATTGGTGGTCCGAGAGAAGCTATACGTCAGCTATTGTCCACAGTAACCAGCTCAATAATACTATACGCAGCACCAGTGTGGTATGGATCTAAACAGACCCATCAAAAATATATATTAGTAAAAATATATATAGTAAAAGGCGTTGGACTTTCACACTAGTTTGGAACGTAGCTCAATGGAATGAGCGGAAGCACGGCGAACTGAACTACCATCTGACGCAGATAATGAGTGGACATGGCGGTTTCAAAGAGTATTTATGGAAGCGTAGGATAGAGGAAGATCCTCATTGCCCAATGTGTACCACAGAGTTAGAAAACGCAGAACACGTCATGTTCTACTGCCCCCGTTTCCACGAAGAAAGACTCACCTTGCATGGAGTCTTTGGGGAGGAACCTACCACGAGAAATTTAGTTCTGAAATCACGGTTCACTGAGAAGGAAGTCCAAGTTATGTAACGACCAGCACAATAACCGGGCTTTAATAGCAAATGACAATCTGTGGGAATTGAGAGGATCGTGTGAAGAGTTTCTAGCCACACCTTAAACGGAACTTTGGGGAGAAATATGGCAAACTTGGTATACTATATCCATTGATAGGTGTAAAAAGCTGATTGACTCCATGCAACACAATTGTCGCGCAGTAATCAAAAGCTATAGTCATTCTACTAAATATTAGTCCAATAACTCAAAATAATGACCAGAACCTACCCTTTTTAATTAGGGATGGTAGGTAGGTAGGTAGGTAGGTGAAATGGCTGCGAGCCTGGTCGCCCAAGTAGCTATTTAAAGCCGTTTTGATGCCATGTAACTCGTCTAAAACCTACGGTCAATGTACTACAACCAGCCAGAGTTATTGATAAAATTAAGGATATTCGGGATTGCTATCACAGATAAACCTCTGAGGTCTTCTAGAAACGGGGAACCAACAAGGAACCTTAGTCGGGCTCTAGCTAGAGCTGGGCATTTACACATAAAGTGTTCTACTGTCTCCCTTGCAGCTTCTACAGTAGTCGTTATACGGAATGTCCATCTTTTCCGCATGTGTACTTACTGCCCAATGACCGGTGCAGACTGCTATCAGTTTGCGTGTGTTGGCCCTGGATTTGTTAAGAAGACTTCTCGTCCTCTTCCATCATAGTTTGGTCAAATGGATTTTGATATTGCACAGGTGGTGACGTTATTCCACTTTGTTTGTGCTTTCTTCAAGTAGAAGCTTTGGATATTCCCCTTGGCTACTGCTAAGGGTATGCCTACTTCGACACTGGATGTTTCCTTGCTCATCTCCGATGAGCCCCTGCGTGCCAGCTCGTCGGCCTTCTCGTTACCCTCTATCCCCCTATGACTCGGGACCCAGATAACTCATAGTTCTAGATTGGTGGTTAACTGGGATATGAGTCGCTTACAAGCCCACACTAATTTTGAGTTAATGTGTGGCGAGGAAAGCGCTTTTATCGCTGCTTGGCTATCCGATGGGATGCACACTTTACCAGCTACGTTAAAGCCCTCCAGTGATTTGCAGGCTTGCCAAATCGCGAGGATTTCTGCTTGAAACACGATGCAGTGGGAGTCTGAATGATACAGACAAATCTAGGGACTCAGAGTAGACTCCGGCCCCCACACCCGATTCCATCTTGGAGCCGTCAGTGTAGATTTGGATGTCGTCGACCCTTATGCGCGGGTTTCTCTTCCACTCGTTCCTGCTTAGAATGGCGATATTACAACCGTACTCAAACTTCAGTTTGCGAGGGTAGTAATCTGTCTCGGTACTACATGTACCATCCGGAAGTTTCTTTAGGATACTACTATGCCTTTGCTGAGTATCATTCCAACACCCAGACTCCCTGAGTCTCAGTGCGGTTTGTGACGATGTACAAAGTATATGCAAGTCGATTGGAAGCAGGTGCAAAATGGGGTCTAAAGCAGCTGTGAGACAAGTGCGTCAGGCCCCTATGGCACCAACACACGCAGTGCGCTGGACTGTTTGCGGGCTGGTGAGATTGTAGCTCTTACTTAGAGCTTCCCACCAGACTATGGGACCATAGGTAAGCACCGGCCGCACCACCGCCTCGTACATCCCAAGTACCATGCTTGGCTTGAGCCCCCATTTCTCACCAAACATTGATTTGCAGGCATGGAAGGCGAGGCAGGCCTTCCGTACCCGCTCTTCAATGCATAGGATGGTAACACAGATAAAAATCTACATAGTGAAACTTATAAGTACAGATTTTATAAAAACCTATTTCATAAGTGTTTATAAAGTTGTGCACACCATAGAAAGCTTAAGTGCAGATGTATATGAACGTAATAAAAAACACGGCTAATAAAAAAATAAAAATATGTCAATGAAACGTTGCTATTTTTGTGTGCACAAATGTACGTATATTGTGGTTGCCGTATTTCGAAAAACTTTCAAACAAAAACGGGTTAACCGAAGACAAAAAACCGGGTTACTCGATATTCGGAATTGTTAGATTAAAAAAAAGGCCAAAAAATTTAATTTTCTTTCCGGGAGGTGGACCAGGGACCGACCTATTCCAAAAAATCGTATTTTTAGTACAATTTGTTTGAAATGGAAAATAAGAGATAGGAGTTGGAATTGAAGGGATAGGAAGAGAAATGAGGGTTAGGGAGAAGAAAGAAAGTGTGAGTAGAAAAAGGTGGTAAAATAAAAGTGTGAGGGAAGATGGGAAGAAGAGGACGCATATGCAGGGAAGAATGTGACGAAGAATGAATAAATGTTGAGGGAGAGGAAAGAAAGTAGTAGAAGATAGTAGTAGTAGTAGAAAAATCGAGAATGTAAAAGAGAGAAGATGCGGATGGGAGACAGGGATCAAATATCGAGAAGAAGGAGAGGCGAGAATTTTTTTTTGCAGAAGCTACAATATTACAAACACCTTCGTTTACGGTAGAGTAATAACATCGCAGGGAGGAATATTATCGGACAGGAGAACGGGTCAATTATCTATCTTTATCTGAAAATTTTTAAGAATTAATGAGCTTAACACCGGTAAATGAAATTATTTGTTTACTGGTGATAACTGAAAAGAAGGAAACATTTCCCCAACAAACAAAAATAATAATTGTGTTAAGCTCATTAATTCTTAAAAATCTTATGTAAAATTGAACACACCATTAAACATACAAACATAAATATCTATATCTTATTTATGAACAATTAAAGCGATTTTAAAAATTATGTTAGATTTATATAGTTTCGTAAATGTTTATACAAACACAGATACTGAAATCTTTCGGCCAGGTGAAGCAGGTATTCGATATTTGGTAGAGATTCTATAAATGTATGAGGAAATTGTGGTGAGAGGGGGAGATGGAATGGGAGTTGTAGTGGGAATGGGACTAGAAAAGGAAGTGAGATTGGGAATGAGAAGTTGAGCGGAAGTAGGAGTGGGTGTGGGAGTAGGAATGTGATTGTGAGTGGAGTCGGGAGGCAGGCAAATGGAATAAGGGATGGACAAGAACTATAAGAAAAATGGAAGATAGAGTAGGAGACAATCGGATAGATGGCGAAGAGGGGAAGCCAGGCCCAATTTTTAAATGCAGGCAACGAATTTTCGGTCAGAACAAAGTCTGCGGGATACTCTAGTATCTTTATATAATTGCAAGTTATCATAAATTGTATAGTGTACACGGGTGGGATAAAAAAGACGCTATCCATTAAGGCTTGGTTTCCTCGGAAAGCGGTGCCGCTTTATTACGACCTCTAAAGAACGCCCGGTATACTCACCGTTGTTAGCGGCACCGCTTTGTTGGAAAATGAACACTTACGGCAGACGATCCACAAAATTTTATTTTACATTTTTCCTTTTTTTTAGTTTTTCCTCTTACTTTTTTAACTGCACATACAAAAATAAAACATGTTCAAAAAAATTAAAATTCAGAAATATTGTTTATTTCATGGCTCAATTATATGGTTGGCTCATCTCATCAGCTGATTATATTCATTTCATTACATGGTCGATGGGATTGTCAAAAGAAGATGGCAAACTCAAAATGAAACCAACTCATTGGCAACATTTTCTTACATACAAAAACTGATAAGTTTTATGTTTCCATTCCATACCATTTGCACCAACACCAATACACAGGTTTTGACAATTTGAACAGACATATTTTGTTATTGTACAGATGAGCCAACCATATAGTTGAACCATGGTTTATTTTATAAATATTTGACAAAATGTTCACCACTTTGACAATAGCAGTGGCCAAAAACGGTGATGAACGAGTTTCTACCGTCATGATGGCCGTAATATTTTATGCCCTGCCGCTATATTACGTTACGGTGAACTTCACCGTCTTCTTAGTTTACACATAATTACTTTTACACGGCAACCTTTTTGGACAACATACTCTACCGTTATGTAACGACCGCTAAATGCGGCACCGCTTTCGAGGAAACCAAGCCTTTAGTCAAGTTATATTAAAAAGTGCATACTTTATTTTTCTTGCAATTCGATAAGTTTGCACTTTTTTCCACCAAGTTTCTTCTAATGGAAACAAGCATATTTTAACTAGTTGATCATTAAAAGAAGGTTGCAAACATTATCTATAAATTTTGCAGTTTTGGTTTTACCAGCTTTGATTAACTTGTACGATTTTTTCGTGAAAAGCAATCTTTAATAAATCCAGTTTTTTGGACAACTCAAGTTAACTCTTTCGCGCATATGGGACACCGGTGTCCCAACAATTTTTCCATCTCTCTCCCCCGCTCCATCTATTTCTATCTCTCTATCTTTGTCTAACAATCTCTTTCTCAGTCTCTCTCTTCTTCCTCCGTTTTTATCTCTAGTTCTTTTTATTCTTCGCCATACCTTATTCCCAGTCCCAGTCCCAGTTCCTCTCCAACTCACATTCCTACTCCCACACTCAATAAGGGTTGTATGTATTTTTGAAAATGTAGATCTGTACTTCTCTTTTTGTTGTTTGTTTCACAAAACTTTGAGGCATTGAGGCATTGAGGCATAGTTCTGAAATTTGCCAGAGTGTAGCTTTTAAAGCAGTAATTCCATATACATATGACTGTAATTTTAATGTATCTCCCAATTATTCAAAATTATTAGCACCCAAATACATCGATTTTGGCCCATCAGAAATATTTGTCGATTTGCTTCCGTTTTTTTAAGGCAACTAGGTATCGAAATTTGATTTGGGTATGTTTGTAACTATCTCCTAAAGTGTTGGAAGTGTTTTTATGGTTACAACATAAGCAACACCCTTTGTAGGTCATTATCACACGTGGTTTGGAGCATGTTCTATCTCAGAAATTAATTTCAGGACCGCCTGTAGAAAGTTTATTGAAAAACACCCAAGTAGTGGTATGTACATATGTATGTGTGTTATTTAACAACGGCAATAAATCTAGAAACTTTAGTACCAATTAGAAAAAAATCTACCAAATCTGGTATACCTACTTTGATATGGTGACTATGGCTTTTTTAGATACAAGAGAGTAGAGACCCATGTTCAGATTTACGCCGCTGCCGATTGATAGGCCGCGGAGCAAAAATTCGGCCGGTGCCGATTAGGAGAGTACTCTTTATAGTAAAAATTGAATCCGTTAATCAAATGAAATGAGTGTTGAAATCATGACACACATGCCGAAAAAGTTAATTTAATTCGAAATTAGTATTATACAGCCCCAAAATGAGAGGTTTGTAATGTCTTGAAGCTCGTGAAGGGACGTTGAAGATTAATTCGTTCAAAAGGGCTTACAATCAATCCATTTATTAGCTTAGCAATAAATATTGGCCCCTAAAATTTTTTTTATTTTTTTATACAAGAGTCCCACTGAAAATTCCTTAACACGAAAAGTAAAAATTGATTTTGCATAGATTGTAGACTGTTTTCACAATCTTGATATCGCGGACTCGAAACTATAGAGCCATATTCTAATATCGGTATAACTAATGTAGTAAAAAGGGCTTTTGTTACATAAGGGTCACTAAATTCTTTAGACCAACGCTTAACGAGTGCTTAGCACCTTTTTCTTTATTAACCGTGACATTAACATGAAGATAGAAATTAAGATTGGAATCCGTTGTAACATCCAAGTTAACAAAACCATTTACACGTTCATGAATAGTTTTGTTAATAATAGCTGTGTTTTTTTTTTATTTAGACGTTTACGTTTAAACTTTATATGGACTGCTAAGCGTCAAACTTTATCTACTCTTCTGAAATTGCCGCCCATAAAATTAGTACTACTCAGATTCAACTGAAATATGTGTCTACTGTCGTCATCCGGTGGCAAAATCCTGAGCCAGATAAATAATTTTGCATGTAAATGCAACAACAACGATTTGAGCCAAATAAATCCAGATAGAAGTCTGGTTCAATTTGTGAGCCAGATAATTTGTTAATTACTTCTTTTTAGTTTGGCAACGCTGCCAAATAATAAACATACCTTTTCACAAATAGATGTCGCTGCTTAGCCTTTCGCCGTATGAGTTAAATGAAAAACAGCGGCGACATCTGCCTATCACATTTCACGTGTGCGAAAATTTCACGACATCTGCTTCGCAAGTCTCTCAATGATCCAGAGCATTTCCGTGAGAATTGAGCGTGAGCCGGAGCTGTAAAACTCACTGGAAGACGGCATATGTTTCACCTCTACACTAATTCTATGTAGCACCTCTTAAAATGGTGCGGGTTCACAATTCATCGCATCTGGTTCAGCTATATGTTATACACTATGGCCATCAGAGGGCTGTGTCTCCGCTTTTCCGTACACCCTGTGCTGTAACTAATTATTAAACCACTGCCGCTAGATGGGTCTCCTAAGCATTATCTAAGCGAGGATAGGCGTTTTTTACACGCAAACGTAAACGTATACGCGTGTAAAAAAAAACACGGCTAATGTAGAAAGCTGGTTGCATATTGTACACATGCAATTTACATTTTTCGAATATTTGATTGTAGTAGAAATATCGTTTATGAATAGTATGGAACTGAATCGGTCCTAGATGGCTGCATGGCATATACATACCTCAATACCATCGGAAGATATATTTTTATACTCAGCTTGCTTTGCACACAGAGTATATTTACTTTGATTGGATAACGGTTGGTTGTACAGGTATAAAGGAATCGAGATAGATATAGACTTCCATATATCAAAATTATCAGTGTCGAAAAAAAATTTGATTGAGCCATGTCCGTCCGTCCGTCTGTCCGTTAACACGATAACTTGAGTAAATATTGAGATATCTTCACCAAATTTGGTACACGAGCTTATCTGGACCCAGAATAGATTGGTATTGAAAATGAGCGAAATCGGATGATAACCACGCCCACTTTTTATATAAATAACATTTTGGAAAACACAAAAAACATGATTATTTAATAAATAATACACGTAGAATATTGAAATTTGACGTGTGGACTGATATTGAGACTCGATAAAAATTTGAAATTTTTTTTGAATGGGCGTGGTACCGCCCACTTGTGATAAAATCAATTTTACAAATATTATTAATCATAAATCAAAAATCGTTAAACCTATCGTAACAAAATTTCGGCAGAGAGTTTGCCTTTACTATAAGGAATGCTTAGAAGAAAAATTAACGAAATCGGTTAAGGACCACGCCCACTTTATATACATTTTTTTAAAAGGGTCGTGGATGAATTAAATAAGCTATATCTTTGCAAAAAGAACTTTATATCAATGGTATTTCATTTCCCAAGTGGATTTATAACAATAAATAGGAAACACTTCAAATTTTAAAAAATGTACGTGGCACCGCCCCTTTTATGACTAAGCAATTTTCAATGTTTCGGGAGCCATAACTCGAAGAAAAATTAACATATCGTAATAAAATTGGGTACACAGATTTTCCCTATAGTACAAAATATTTCTAGAAAAAATGGACGAGCTCGGTTAAAGACCACACCCACTTTTATATAAGAGATTTTTAAAAGGGTCGTAGACGAAAATAATAAGCTATAACTTAGCAAAAAATAGTTTTGAATCAATGATATTTCACTTATCAAGTTTTATTGTATGAGGAAATGGGGAGAATTTTTTTTTTTTAAACGGGCGGTGCCACGTGTTATGTACAAAAGTAATTTATCTGAATGAAATGTACAATTGAAGCTGACGCTTAGTATATAATGTTCGGTTACACCTTTAAGCTGGAGACATTGGTGCTTTATCGGTAACCGTATCGGTAACCTTATAACAGCTGATTCGACCAACCTTATGAGAATCAATGCAATCGATTATTGGTGCCGCTAAGGTCGTAACCGTATCGTAGCCAACCAATTGGGTTTTGGTTTACCGTCGTAACGATAAACAGCTGATTACGTTAGGGATACGGATACAGCGATACGACATACGGCACCAATGACTCTGGCTTTACTTGTTTTAAATTACTTTTTAGGTACGGTTACAAAGATAAGGGCCGTCGTGTATAACATAACATTCTTAATATAGTAACAGAATTCAAACTGAGCTCGTTAATTCGTTAGTCGGGTTTTTACCCGTGGATATTGTTTTTATAAATTGTAATACGGTAGTTTTCTGTAAGAACAAAGTACACTAATCACTAAAAATATCAGGCGCGATATACCTCCGAGTTGATTTAGGCCGATGGGACCTACATGTTTTATGCCGATTCCGAACATCATTTGCAAGCAGATGAACTTTTGATCTGAAGATTTTCATTGCAAAAATACACTGTTTGCCAAGCCACTGGGTCGTCCCTCGGTAGACATTTTTTTATTGTTGAATAAACTTTTGCTTAAGATTTTGATTTTGCTTTTCCCGGGTGAACCTAGGACTTTCGGTGTGGTAGGCGAGTTTTGACTACTGCTAATAACATTCTAACAAAAACTTTTAAAAACTGCTTTGATGAAACGACCCTGTTGCTCACCCTCATCATTCGACGCCGGTGTATCATTCTCACTACTGCGGACCTTCCTGGCCTTCGAAGGCCAGTATAATGTTTTATGGTCCGTGATCGGAACTCATTTCTTAAATCACAATAGCTCTGAAATCGTGCATTAGCGACAGCGAGTACTGGTTAAATCCATAATTTATTATAATGGTTAGAAATAGTTTGATAGTGGAAATGGTTTTCAGTCACTGATCGTTAATGTGATGTGTCGAGCATATCTGGTATCAACTGGGCAAGAGAATTATCAAAATGTCACATGGAAACACATAATTAATTTAAAAATAACTGATGAAGTAAAACAATAGCATCAGTCGATGTGCCCATAAAATAGTTAAAAACAGCCGATGCCGATCCTTTTGACCGATACTAGCCGATGCTTGATACAAATTAGTCGATATGGCTCTAAAAGAGAGGGCAAGTATGCAAACACTTTTTAGCCAGGTCAAAACAAGGCATGTATATTTTGCAGATTTGGATTACTCTGTTTCCAAAGTATTTCGAAGTTTTTATAATTTTTGTTTAAGATATGGCATGGTATGGTTGGCTCATCTCTACAGCAACAACATATGTATGTACCTTTGTTAAGACTGTCAAAATCTGTATGTTGATATTGGGCGAATGGAATGGAGAGAAAACATAAAACTTCGCAATTCTTGTGTGTTGTGGACAAACAAAGCGCTAAATTAGATGCGTTTACTAAAAAAAATAACTTAAAGTGATGCGAAACTATTTTTTTTTTTTATCAAGAATTGAACTTATTTAAAAGGCAGTGGGCCTTAGTTCTATAGGTGGACGCCTTTTCGAGATAACGCCATAAAGGTGGACCTGTGGGACTCTATAATGTGTTTGTACGATATGGGTATCAAATTAAAGGTATTAATGAGGGTTTTAAAAGGGAGTGGCCCTTAGTTGTATATGTGAAGGCGTTTTCGAGATATCTACCAAAATGTGGACCAGGGTGATCCAGAACATCATCTGTCGGGTACCGCTAATTTATTTATATATGTAATACCACGTACAGTATTCCTTCCAAGATTTCAAGGGCTTTTGATTTCACCCTGCAAAACTTTTTCATTTTTTTCTACTTAATATGGTTAGTGTCACACCGATTTTACAAAGTTTTGTCTAAAGTTATATTTTGCGTCAATAAACCAATCCAGTTACCATGTTTCATCCCTTGTTTTGTATTTGGTATAGAATTATGGCATTTTTTTCCATTTTTTGTAATTTTCGATTTCGGTCATTTTTTATACCAAGATAAAGAGTTCAGATAAGTACGTCAACGAAGTTTAGTAAAGATATATCGATTTTTGCTCAAGTTATCGTGTTAACGGCCGAGCGGAAGGACAGACAGTCGACTGTGTATAAAAACTGGGCGTGGCTTCAACCGATTTCGCCCATTTTCACAGAAAACAGTGATCGTCATAGAATCTATGCCCCTACCAAATTTCACAGGGATTGGCAAATTTTTGTTGGACTTATGGCATTAAAAGTATTCTAGACAAATTAAATGAAAAAGGGCGGAGCCACGCCCATTTTGAAATTTTCTTTTATTTTTGTATTTTGTTGCACCATATCATTACTGGAGTTGAATGTTGACATAACTTAATTATATAGTGTAAAGATATTAAATTTTTTGTTGAAATTTGCCTTTAAATATTATTTTATTTTTTTAAGTGGGCGTGTTCTTCATCCGATATGGATAATTTTTATTTAGCACATACATAGTAATAGTAGTAACGTTCCTGCCAAATTTCATCATGATATCTTCAATGACTGCCAAATTACAGCTTGCAAAACTTTTAAATTACCTTCTTTTAAAAGTGGGCGGTGCCACGCCCACTGTCCAAAATTTTACTAATTTTCTATTCTGCGTCATAAGGTCAACCCATCTACCAAGTTGTATCGCTTTATCCGTCTTTGGTAATGAATTATCGCATTTTTTCGGTTTTTCGAAATTTTCGATGTCGAAAAAGTGGGCGTGGTTATAATGCGATATCGTTCATTTTAAATAGCGATCTGAGATGAGTTCCCAGGAACCTACATACCAAATTTCATCAAGATACCTCAAAAGGTCTATATCTATCTCCATTCCTTTATACCTTGTACAACCAACCGTTATCCAATCAAAGTTAATATTCTCTGTGTGAAAAGCACACTGAGTATAAAAAATAAAATCAGCTGGTGAGATGAGCCAACCATATAATTGAGTCATGTGCTATGGATCTTTATTTCTATTTGAAGTTGTAAATTGATTTTAACGGTGAGAAGGTTATGTTTGAGGAACGTACCATCGATGAGTCCGTGCTTCGCAGGTCGTTCTATTGGTCCGAATCGTATATTCAAATCTTTAAAAACGATAACACTGTTTTTGTTGCATTACATTGTAGTCAGACAATCACCTTTTTGGGCATTTAAATTATAACTGCCCGAAGTACGTGTTTATTAGGTTGGGATTGTCAGTGTCAACTTCACTTAATTTAAGTCGGAGTCATTGGTGCCGTATGTCGTATCGCTGTATCCGTATCCCTAACGTAATCAGCTGTTTATCGTTACGACGGTAAACCAAAACCCAATTGGTTGGCTACGATACGGTTACGACCTTAGCGGCACCAATAATCGATTGCATTGATTCTCATAAGGTTGGTCGAATCAGCTGTTATAAGGTTACCGATACGGTTACCGATAAAGCACCAATGTCTCCAGCTTTACTCTGATAGGCTTTTGAATATTTTATTTTATTTTGAATCGTGGTGGATTAAACCAAGAGCTACGTTAGGTTTGCTAAAAATTACACCACAATTCGAAAGCGTTATATTTTCGAGAGTGAAAAGGTCAGAATGACTGACACCAAAAACTGCTTCCACCTGACCCTAGTCAGTTGGGCTCAAAAGCGTTTCCATTATGTCATTACCCACGCTAAAACTTTGTGTTCATTTATTTCACAACCCATTTCATTACTTCCCGGTGTTTCATACGCTGTAGCAATAAAAGCTGATCACATTCAACAAGGCGTCTACAGACCACAACCACAATAAAGCAAAGCTTGACGACAACCGTAGCCAAGCATTGACTTCTTGATTACCTTGAAAGCGGCAGCCACCAATATAAATTACAGCAAATAGTAGCGAAAAATTGTGAAAAAAATGTTAATTATGTTAAAAAAACGCACAAAATAGTCATTTTAGCTTTTATTATCTGTTATTTACTTATATTTAATTTTTATTGACAAAATAAAAAGGACGCCACTCACTGTCGCTTCCCAAAAATAGAATTAGGTTTAATATGGCTACAACGGCTTTCGTGATTGATTGTTGTGCTGCTCTGTCGCGCCGAAAATAACGACGCTCATAAGAACATGTGTAAAAATAATATGACAGATGTGGCGGCTACACCGCCGTCGTGAATGTGATCAGCCCTATATTTATTGATATGTCGACACTTGGAAAACGAAAATAGTGTCAAACATGTAAGCAAATGAAATTTGAATGTCAAATTTACCATTCAGTTGGGCAGTAGTATATTAGTAATGATAATATTTTTGTAAATGCCAGTATGTTTTCTGGAAGTTCTTAATATTATACAAAATATTTCTTGAAACCGTACATAATCTTACAAAAAGCCTAAACGTTTCATGCAAATAACAAATGGAACGTTCATATTTTATTGTTAGGCCCGGGTTTTCAGTGCAAGTTCAACTCTGCAGTTTTTCAGTATATTTTAACAGAAGTTTAAGCGGCCGATCTGGCAGGGTTAAACTCTAGTTAAAGCTGCAGCCATTGGTGCTTTATCGGTAACCCATGGCGCAACGATACAAGGTGGCAGCGTGGAACAGCTGATTACAAACTTTTTTATTTGATTTGATACATCAACTTCCAGCGCAGTACGATTTTGACATTTGTCCATCGAATTTACAAAAACAAAGTACATGGAATTTTTATTTATGTTTGTAGGTATGTCACCATGCTGCCACCTTGTATCGTTCCGCTATGCGGTAACCATATCGGTAACCTTATAACAGCTGATTCGACCAACCTTAAGCGCCAAATACACGACACGAACATTTCCGCGGACATTCCACAATCTTGTTCGCAGCTTTGGCCATACACCATACGAACTTTTGGCCGAACATTAGTTCTCTTTCAGACAGCGATGAATACGGACAACAATTGTGCTGCAGCAATATTGCTCGCTGTGGCAATTAATTTTTCGATTAAAGTCGCATAATCATTATTCTTTTTAATTCTATTACAATAATCTTTGCTTTTTACTTGCCACAATGATGGCAAAGATTTATACATTTCAATAAATTCACTCAGAAATTTATTATTGTCCATTTTACTTTTCCGCGCACGTCTGTTCCGTTCAGAAATTACTACGATTATGAGCTATTTCGCCATACACGCACGAACAGTTCGCGCAAATGTTCGCCAAAAATTAAAATATTTTGATTTTTGGCGAACATTTGCGCGAACTGGCAAACACCACCATACACGACAGAAAAGGTCGCAGAAACATGACATAACGGGAATGTTCGCGGAAATGTTCGTGTCGTGTATTTGGCGCTTTATGGGAATCAATGCAATCGATTATTGGTGCCGCTAAGGTCGTAACCGTATCGTAGCCAACCAATTGGTTTTTGGTTTACCGTCGTAACGACAAACAGCTGATTACGTTAGGGATACGACTACAGCGATACGACATACGGCACCAATGACTCCCGCTTAACCTATCAGCTGTTTGCGTTGGTTCGACATGGCGTCTAATATACCCATAAAGCATTTGGGCTTGAGTACCATTAGAGCTCATGTTGATAATGCATACTTCTAAAATCTCAAGAGCTGTTTCGAAACAGTGGCTAAACTCGAGAATCAAAGCGTACTCAGCAAAAGAGGGAATTTTTTATTATGCTATTACTTAAGTTGAAAAAATTTAATTAACAACAACAACTACAGTATTTCACGAAAATAAAATATATATTCAAAAATAAATAAATGCAAAGCCCGATAACGTCCGAAGAGATTTTAGGCCGAGCTTCTCTTACAATTTGCGTCGTGCTCTTAATTTTCCTTGCAAATTGGCGGGACGGGATCTACTTGTTTTATGCCGACTCCGAACGGCATCTGCAAGGTAGATGAGATTGCACTGAGAGCTTTTCATGGCAGAAATACACTCGGAACGTTTGCTAAACACTGCCGAAGGGCGACCCCGCGTAAAAAAATTTTATTCTAATTGAAAACCCTTGTTTCTAAAATTTTGATGTTGATTTGCTCGGGGCGTGAACCCAGGATCTTCGGTGTGGTAGGCGGAGCACGCTACCATCACACCACAGCGGCCGCCTTGCTTTTGGTGGTACCACCTTGGAGATTTTTTTCAACTCCACCACATTTCTCAAAATCTCTTGAAATTAGGATAATAATATTAACGACGTTGGAGACCAACTCGAAAACTTTTAATTTTACAAAATTTCTCAAAGGTTCGATAGTGTTTGGAGAATGAAGTTGGATATCAATTCGAGAACTATCTTGTTTAAGAATAATTAAATAATGGTGTTGAATATGTCTTCCGGAACTAGATATATATTTCGCTGGAGAATTTTTTTTCCATGTTTGTTGGGTAAACAAAATCCAGCTGTTGCCGTATCTACAAATTATCTAGATAAAAAAACCAATGTTGCCGCAAAAAAGGCGAACCCCAAAAGCGGCCTTAAACTATGCCTGAAAACTGATCAATAGTTTAACTGGAGTTTAAATTTGACTAGAGTTTAAGCAAACTTGGTTTAAGCTTAGCTTAAGCAACTACTGAAAAACTGGGCCTTAATGTCTAAAATTATGCCGAAAATCGGATTAAATATTGCGAAATTAATTTTTCAACTTCACCACTCATATATGAGAAATTCTGTTTCAAAGAAATATCCAAACATAAGAGACACTTTTTTATGAAGTGTTCGAACGTTCCAACTTTTGATCTCCCTACAATCTTGTCTGTTAGTGTTTTTTGCTGGGAGCATGATGTGCGCAATTGTCAAAAATGTTGCTACCAAGCAAACCTCTTCCGATTGGATCATGGTCCTAACCGAGATATCAATGCCACGGTACCGCTACAAGCGGAAATAATTAACTTCTACTTTTTATTTGCGAATTGTCATTTGAAAGAGCTGAATGTTCAGAACAGGCTAATTTCTAAACACCTTTAGAGCTCAATGTGCTTGTATTGTATATTTTTATTATTTATCTGGCAGCATTAACTGAGCTCGCTCACACGGTTGCCAGTTTTAGTCCATTTGGACCAAAAATGGTCCCTTCCAACCCCATTTGGTCCGCTGGTCCTTTTTTTCAATTTTGGTCCTTTTTAGGCAATAGCGACGATTTTGGTACTTTTCTTCCATTTTTAGACCAATGGCATTTTATATGAGATATTTTAGGCGAGGCATTAATGGCATAAAAGCCATGGATCTAAACGCATTACACGGACTTATCAGAAAAATTCTTGTTTTAGTATCCAGATATTTCGATCGGTTATCAAACACTTTTCGTGATAGATTTTTTTCACTAGTTGAGCTAAGAAAATTTGTCTCAAATGCACGTGTGCCTCTAAGAAATTTGGCAGGGCTTTCCACTGATGGATGAATTTTAATTGAAAACTAAGTAAATAATGAAACTGATTTGTTTTATGTTTGGTAGCACTTTCAAAATTTTTTTACAAAGAAATCCCATGTAAAAATTGCAGGAGTTTTGTGGTGTTCCAGGAGTATTGTGGTGTTAAGGCACGCCGAATACTTGAAAACTAAGTAGCTTGGCATAAGAAATATTTTAACTGTAATTAAGGCAGGAATACTTCTTGAAAGCGGTACCTTTATAAATGAATAATGAATCGCGATTGAACAAATTTACTTTTATATTCAGATTTTGAAGCAAATGTAAAAAAGATTTGATTTCGAAAGAAGTGTTTTGTGTTTTATTCTCATAGGTACAGAACCCCATAAACTTCAATAACAACGCTATTAACTAATTTCTAGTACCTACTTAAATGTAATCAGGTACCGTTATTGCACAGTTGAAACTTTTAAGATTTGAGATTTTTAATCTCAACGTTCAGGGGAAAAAGTAATAATCATTTATTATTTACTGATAGTTCGGCTCATAGTTCGGCTACACCAAAACTCAATTTGTGAGCCTCTGTTTCTAAAAAAACCTAACTGCGCTATACATTTTATTTCTTTCCAATTAACATAATAATGCTGGAACTAAGAGCTTTGTCAGCAAAACTAGGTTTAAAACGTATAGTTAGTGAAGTCATAGACTTATCCTAGAAATTTTGTAAATATAATCAGGGACGGAAAATAATTTTTTTTTTCGGAGTGGAAAAAGTACTGGTCAAAAAATTGTCCTAGTTGAAAATGTTTGAGTTCCCAGGTATCCCTATAGCAATATCATGTCGAATCCTGCATCCTTTTTATTTTTCGAATTTTTTCCATAAAAGTCCACATATAAAAGTAAAATCTGTATTTTTATTTTTTGAGTCCGACAGAACTAGTTAAACTCGGACTTTCAAAAATAAAGGGCCGGAAATAAAAGTTAAATCCGGACTTTTATTTTTTAAGGCCAAAATAAAAGTCCGGATTGATAACAAAAAAGCGACTGATCCGAATTAAAGAATTTTTTATTTCGGATCAGCCGTTTCCTTGTTATCAAGCCGGACTTTTATTTTGACCTTAAAAAAGAAATAAAAGTCCGGATATAACCTTTAATTCTGGACTTTTATTTTTGAAAGTCCGAGTTTAACTAGTTCTATCGGACTCAGGTAATAAAAATCCGAAAATAATTTTCATCTTGATCCAATATTAAAAGTCCAAAAGTAATAGTTTTGCAAGGAATTATATTATAAAAGGAATAACAGTTTCCGCCCCTGAATATAATACCTAAAAGTAGCGTTTTTGTTTGTGCAATTTGAATTAAGTCTCCTATTCGCTAAGTTTATTAAAATGTTGTATAGGAAACCATGAAAATATACTGAAATTTTATATTTGACGACTATGACACATTTGTGAATTGCTTATATCACAATCAAATAAAACAAAAATTTGGCCCTTTTTTCTGAGATTTGGGCTTTTTTTCGATGAATTTTGGTCCCAAATGAAAATATGGTGTGGCAACCGTGCTCGCTGGTAATCGTTTTTCTTCGTAGCCAGTCTTTTGGTGACTTTGCGTTTGCCGTAGTTTTAATCGAAAATGTTTGCGGCGGCGGTAAGATGTAGCAAAACTTTTTCTCGCCAAATTTTTGTGAATATCTGTAGAAATTCATTGAGAAAGAAAATGTTAAAAAAAGTATTTAATAGTGAAAAAATGTTGAAAATTAAAGATTATTAACAAAAGTGGCAATTAAATTGAAATGGAAACTTCAATAAATGTGAATGTATTGTAAGTCAGACTAACATTTTGATAAAGTTGTGGCGCGATTAAAAGTAGGTACAGATATTTTGCAAAGTGCGAAATATAGATATATATAATAGAAATAATGGGCAAATGAAGTGAAATGTGGTGGAAAAATTTCATTTTCAATAGCTGAGCAAAAAGATATAAAACAAAGGCCAATTTAGAATTGGTTTATTTTTTTTTTGCTGACGGTGCTGATGTAAGTGGAATTTTGCTCAGGTTCAAGCTTTTTATTTTACTTCTACATATTTTAGTGCATTTATAAGTATTTTCTTATATTCCAGTGAAAACAAATGTGAAATAATAAGGTTTTAATAACAAATTCGTTGTAGAAGTTGAAAGAAAAAATATTAAAAATTTTTAGGTTAGGTCAATTCAATTGGTTTATATACATACGTCGTTTTGTGCCACCGCTTCACCTCCGCTGTCATTGTCAGCACATTCATTTATACATACATATATTTGTATATGCACATCCACCACATTGTTAAATATATGTATGTATGCATAGTTGAAATACATTTTTATACATATATCCATATAAGCTATATATGCATGTATGAATTCATATACTTGTTTTTGTAGATATATATTAGGTGTGTGCACATATCAACTTATGTATGTATAAACATTTTCTTTTCCGACAAATGCGTATGACTGGCAACGACGGTGAAAAAGTCCGACGGCGGCAGGCTGTTTTCATTTGCTTCATTACAAATTTGCTGTTTATTTGGTTGTTTAGCTATTATTATCAGGACCGTGAACGTAAAAAATTAAATTAGAAAACTTTTAGTTACCTGTAAATAAGCTGTAAATTTTTTTAAAATTCTTTTGTTATTAACAAATGTGCATTTGATAAAACAATATTTTTGTGCTAAACCAGAAATGACAAGTGGCAACAAAACAATTCGTTACGTTCCCCGATCGGATACATTCGGTTTTCAAGTTGTCGTACGCTTTTTAACAAAGAAAAAATAAATAAAAGTAATAGCATTAAAATAGTGACGGACAATGTATGTATGTCGCGCACAACTGAAAAATTTGGTATTTATTAATTTTACCTTTATATGTATTTTTAAAAAAATATGGCTTCTATTTGTTTATCGAACTGAACTGCTCCACCAAATAAATATATCAACAAACATACATAAAGTAGTAAAAAAAATAACAAAATGAGTGAATTAGAATGTAAAACTAAAAAAAAAATTACCGATGGTAGTTAAATTTATTCGTTCGGGGTATACCTATTTTTAATGTGTACCCAAAAATGTTATAAACTTTCGACATCTTGATATACTTATATAATTTATTAATTATAGATGCAAATGCAAATTATGCTGTAGACATTAATTCATACATGTCGATGTGATACCTAAAAAATGGAGGGAAACCGTACGCATGCCCCCTATTCCTCTTTTAAAGACAATCATCGTACATATTTTCAGTTCGTAGTATACAGGCACTGTTTGGGAAGCAGCGCCTCATGTTTGGAAGTCCAAGCGCATTTATTTAGTTTCGCACAGTATTTAATTTGATTTTGTACAATAATGCAGAGTGCTCTCTAACGCATACCTGCCTATCTCATATTCGTATTCAGCTTCAGTCAACACCACCCCATTCGCACCCAAATACCTCTTCTTCAAATACCTCTTCCTCAAATCAGCGCTGTCGTTTTGGTTAATTTTATTCAAAACTGGTACTTTTATTAGTTTGATGGAATATTTTGGCTGTTTTCATACAGTAGGCCTTAAAAGTTTTCGTACACTAGCTACACGCTTTTTTAAAGTAATAGTAACGTCCACAATTTAAAAATACAAAACACTAAAGCATACTATTATTTTTATTAAATATTATACAAGCAAAAAATTTCATAAGTGTCAATATATAAGAGAATAATAAATGCATAACATTGGAAAATGGCATACGTAGCGTCGCAAAAGTACAGTAAAATTTAAGATAAAAATAAAACAATAGAAATTCGAAAAATTTGTTTTTAGTATTTAGTCGGATATCCTTTAGAATTAAGAACGGCAAATAGTCTATTTGGCATTGAATCAACCAACTTTTTCGGTATTTTGGGACTTATATTATACCACTCCTCTTCCAAAACACGTTTCAATTCATTTTTATTGTTTATTTAGTATTTTTTCACGCGTGTTTCTAATTCATGCCACAGATTCTCTATTGGGTATATTAATGTATTTCCATTGTACCCCCAACTATTTTTAATTTTCCGACCCCCGCGGCAGACATACAACCCAATACACGCACTTGACCACCACCATGTTGCACAGTCGCCTGAATATTGTTCGGATCGAGATCTTTTCCTTTTTGTCTCCAAACTAATTCCCGTCTATTAGACCCAAAAACACGAAATATACTTTCATCACTAGATATCACTTTATGCCAATAACTCAAAGGGCGATTTTTATAAAGTTTTGCAAAGTCTAAACGCGTTTTTCGATTTACGGCACTTACGTATGGTTTGCGTTTTCAGTTCGTGCATAGTACCCGGCCTCATTAAGTGTTCTACGAACACCAATTTTAACACCGCCCGTTTATCGCGTTCTGTCAACTTTTTTGGACGACTGCTTCTATGTTTACTTTCCAGCATATTCTCTTTTTCGCAATGTTTTATGACACTGCACAGGCGATCGAGGTCGACTAACAATTTTAGCTATTCCTTTATATGATTTGTTCTGATGAAATAAGTTTAAAATATATTTTTCTCTCTTCAACAGAAGTCTCTTTGCCCTTGGTTCGATCCATCGTGCTCAGAGTACAAAAAACAACTGAAAAGCTTTATGCTAACTATTGCAATCCGATAGCAGACACATCATGTAAACGTTTAGACACGTTTACACATGTTTGAGCCTTGTCAATACTTCGTTTCACCCGTAAATTTAGAAAAATGAGTGCTGTACGAATACTTTTTCGACTGTGTTTTAGCATATATTTATACATTTAAAGTTTTTTGCAAAAACAACTAGTTACATTTTTTATTAAATACCTTTTATTAAGTCTAATATTTGATGAACACAATACCACAATAAACGCTTGATTTTTCAAACTTTAGTAAGATTATTATAAAGTTAAATTTTAATTTTATCAGGTGTACGAACACTTTTAAGGCCTACTTGGTGCTTTTTGAATAGTGTCTGAGAACGGTGCTGGCAGTTGAGCATTAATAAAAGAAATTAACTGAACAAGAAATTACTCTTGTTTTCTCAAGCCAGAATAATGAAAGGTGATAAATAGAGATAAACAATAACGCTCTATGTATTTTGTTTTTGTAATTATCTGAACGGTTAGTAGTTCAATATTTTTCCGGAGAAGAGAATATGCGTTGTTATTTTATCAAACCAAAGCGTCGAAGGCGCAAATTTGGAATAAACAATTGGGCGAAATTAAAACCACACAAAATCGCTCAATTTTTCATTCCAAATTTACATATCTTACGACACGTATTGCATGTTGTATAGATCTTACGATTGGGAAAAGTAAAATAAATAAAACTATAGGAGTGTTTTATTTATCGAAAAAAGCGGTGCAGGGGAAATTCGTTATTAAAAATTTTCACTTGGTGGGATTTTTTATTACATATTTTCATTTTTTTAAAGCTCTGGTATAACTTAAAAAAACAAAAAATTTCTCTTTTCAAGCTCTGGTATTAGTTTACAAACAATCGCCTGCGTTGTTTATTCCATATTTTAAATCTTTTTAAGCTCTGGTAGTTCTTTTCAAAAAGCGCCGCAGGTGAAAATCGCGTGATTTTTTATTCCAAGTTTTCACTTTTTTGCTCTGTTATTTGTTTTCAAAAAAGAATTTAGAATAAAAAATCGTGGAATGGAAACGAAGGGAAGAGAAGAGAAAGAAAGGGAAGAGAAGTGAACAGAACTCATCTATACAGTTTTTTCGCCTCGCGAAACCTGGCATTATCACCGACTAAATCCTCCGCGACCTTATTTACAACATGGACGTCCCAAATTTCGACCATGTTGAACATCCACGTCGATGGCACTACGCTACCGACTGTCATACACCCCAAAATCTTGGGTGTGACGTTTGATCAGGATCTACATTTTGGTTAGCATGCGTCCGCAATTATACCGAAAATCCAGAGCTGTAATAAAATCCTTAAAACCCTTGCTGGCAGTACTTGGGGGAAAAGACAGAGAAAAGCTCATTACCAGTTACAAAGCAATTGGCCAGCCGATTGCATGCTGCGGGTCCCTTATATGATCACCAAGCCTAAAAACTACTCACTGGAAGAGGCTACAGGCCTGCCAAAATACTGCTCTCCGAACCGCCACGGCTGTCTTCTTACGTCCCCAGAACACCATCTACATAATGAGGCGAGAATACTCCCCATCAGGGAGAGAAATGAGATGCTAACCAAACATTTCCTGTTGAATACCCAGAAACCTGGGCATCCCAACAGACATCTGATTGATGAGCCAACACCGCCTAGGGGCTCAAGGAATCGTCTCCGTAAGCGTTATGAGGAAATACGGCACCTGAGAACTCAGACATATCAAGCGAAAAAACACAAGCAGGTCCTTGGTGAACTCCACAAACAGGCGTCGGACCTTTATGCCAAAAATTGCTCGAAGAATCCAGTACTCAAAGAACAGTACCCAAAACTTGCGGAAGAGGAACGCATACTCCCCAGGGACACGCGAGTCACTCTAGCTTAACTTCGTTCTGGATACTGTAACAGGCTAAACTCTTACCTATCCAGAATCAACCCTGACATACAAAATGTATGCCCCGCTTGCAATGCGTCCCCACATGACACCAATCATCTCTTTAATTGTAATGTGGAACCAACGCCTCTAACACCTATTTCATTATGGTCCACCCCTGTTGAAACAGCAAGTTTCCTTGGACTCCCGTTAGAGCATATTAATGACTATTTGTGATCAGTCGCACCTATTAGGTTGGGCGAAGCACTGCTACAACAACAACAACAACAACAACAGAAGAGGGGAGGAGAGAATACTGCTCCTAAATAAAAATGAAAATTCCAAATATTTGCCAGCGTCACATTATTTTGATAAATTAAAAACGTATTCTCTTTTTTAATATATTAAATTCAAATTATTCAGTGAATTACAAAAACGGTGTAATTGTATGTTTATTTGAATTTATGTTGAGCCGCCACCGCCTTGTATTAATCCTAACAGAGAACAACAAAAATAATTTCCATCACTGCTGAGCTGGCAACACTGTTGTTGTTGTTGTAGCGATAAGGTTTCTCCCCGGAGGCTCATTAGCTTTAAGTTTCAAGTTTAAATTGTTCCTATTTTATGCCTTTTACCGACTAGCACTATAAAATAATAGGGGGTCTCATGTAACCGTATAAATGCCTTATAAAGTGTGTAAACGTATAAATTTATCTAGTGCGTAAACGAACTGTCAAATTTTGTATGAAAAATCATTTACACAATTTGTATAAATTTACGCGCACATTTCATTGTGTAAACGCGGTAAACTCAAAGGAATACAACCTTGCAGACATTACAGAAGGCATTTTCATCAGAAATCTCCAACATCAGCAAGGCATTTACAAGAATATCTTAGTAAAGACGTTTTAGTTTTGATTTTTCACTTAATCTTGGCATTTTTTAATTTGTATAACAATCAAAAAAATTTTGTTTGGCAATAATACAGCTGATAAACAATCAAGTTTATCAAGAGTATTTCTAGGTGCGTTCATATAACAGCGTGTGTAAATGGATATAATTTTACACCTTATAAGTTTATATGCTTTCATGACCCCCTAATTTTTACAATTTTGGTGCTGGGATGAATTGCCTAATAATTACAAAATACAAAAAGGCTTTGGGGAATGTTTTCGATGTGATGATCCTTTGCCGGATACAGATCCGGTACGCTCCGGTAACAGCACCATTAAGGTACTAGCCCGACCATCTCGGCAACGATATATATGGCCACATTAGACCTTCAGGCCATCCCTCCCTCCCCACCCCCCAGTTCCACGAGGAGCTTGGGGTCGCCAGATCATCGTCTGGTAGTGAAACAGGATTTGCCACGGATAGGTGAGGTTGACAATTGGGTTTGGAGAAGTACGCGACAAGCATACCTACCGCGGGTATATTCTGACTCCTTAACTCGCTGGGGGGGTCTGGCAACACTGTTCACGTTCATGTGTGTTCATTTCGACAGAAATGGTTGGGCTTGGTACCGGACGCACCGGATCTGCATCTGGCAATGGACCATCAACATCGATAATACTCACAAGGCCTAACACCCCTCTCATTATGGTCCACCCTTGTTGAAACAGCAAGTTTGTGAGCGGTCACACCTGTTGGATTGGATGGGGCGAAGCACTGTTACAACAACACCATCTCGGGAACAATTTGTTATGACCACGTGCGACCTTCTAGGCCATACCGCCCTTCCACCAAAATCTAGCTGTGTAGCAGTGTAGTTGTTGTTGTTGTTGCAGCAGTGTAGTCATTTCAGCGTGCTTTGACTTTGATTTGATAACGGTTGGTTGTACAGGTATGAAGGAGTCGAGATAGATATAGACTTCCATATATCAAAATCATCAGTACCGAAAAAAAATTGAGCCATGTCCGTCCGTCCGTTAACACGATAACTTGAGTAAATATTGAGATATCTTCACCAAATTTGGTACACGAGCTTATCTGGACCCAGAATAGATTGGTATTGAAAACGAGCGAAATTGGATAATAACCACGCCCACTTTCTATATATATAACATTTTGGAAAACACAAAAAACCGGATTATTTAGTAAATAATACACCTAGAATGTTGAAATTTGACATGTGGACTGATATTGAGAATTGATTAAAAGTTGAAAATTTTTTTAAATGGGCGTGGCACCACCCACTTGTGATAAAATCAATTTTACAAATATTAATCAAAAATCGTTAAAACTATCGTAACGAAATTCGGCAGAGAGGTTGCTTTTACTATAAGGAATGCTTTGAAGAAAATTTAACGAAATGATTAAAGACCACGCCCACTTTTATATAAAAGATTATTAAAAGAGTCGTGGAGGAATAAAATAAGCTATATCTTTGCAAAAAAGAGCTTTATAACAATGGTATTTCATTTCCCAAGTGGATTTATAACAATAAATATGAAAAACTTCAAATTTTAAAAAATGGGCGTGGCACCGCCCCTTTTATGACTAAGCAATTTTCTATGCTTTGGGAGCCATAACTCGAAGAAAAATTAACGGATATTAATAAAATTGGGTACACAAATTTTCCCTATATCAAGAAATATTTCTAGAAAAAATGGACGAGATCGGTTAAAGACCACGCCCGCTTTTATATAAAACAAGTTTAAAAGGGTCGTAGATTAGAATAATAAGCTATAACTTACCAACAAATAGTTTTGAATCAATGATATTTCACTTACCAAGTTTTATTGTAAGAGGAAATGGGGAGATTTTTTTTTTTAAACGGGCAGTGCCACGTGTTATGTAGAAAAGTAATTTATCTGAAATGAAATGTACAATTAAAGCTCACGCTGAGTATATAATGTTCGGTTACACCCGAACTTAGCCTTTTTTCATGCTAGATTTAGCTTTTTTTCGTTTCTTTTTAGGCATTTTTTTTAGATTTTTTCAATAGTTTAGAAAATCTAGATAAAAAAATTTGAGGGGCTAAGGAACGGATAACGGGCATTATATTATAAGTTTTATAGCACATATAAAATTGCTAGGCCTATAGTAAAACACCATCTGACTTCTAATTCCATTTTTCATATACATAATAATAACCAGTTTAGAAACTATTTAAACGGGGTCACTCATCGGCAGCGGTTCGGCCAGCCCAGAAAGTGTCATGAAAATATTCCCTCCAAAAATTCATTTGCCAGATATCGTATAGAGTCGGTGTAAAACATACCAAAAACATGAAAAAGAGGTTCTCAGACAGTGTGGAATGTAGAGTTTACATCTTTCGTGGGTTCTTTAAAAGGACAAAAAGTAGATTTCGTTATTGAAAATAGTTTTATCGGTGTTCTTATTTTGCAAACAAAAAAACATTTATTTACCTCAAACTTATTACGAAAACTTACAGACTTATAGTGGAGTTTAATTAATCACTAGCTTATGCCCGTGGGTTTTACCCCACGTTTCTATAAAAATATGCAAGCTACGCGTAACTGGCCATGGGTAAAACATGAGTTGCTAAGATTGACTTCTGCTACAGCTAATGACTGTTGTTGTATGATATAATCATATTTGTACAGGATTCCCCTCGCGTATGTGAGGTTGACAATTGAGTTGCAGAAGCTCTGAAGCTATAAAGGTTTGTATTGCGCTCATCAATCCCTTGATTCGCATCTACTGATCGTCCTTGAGCTTCATTGATAGGGATAGGAAATTTAAGGCATTTAAAATTGAAAAGAAATATATCGGTATCAAAGGAATCCTTGGTTTTAAACTTTTTTGTTTTCGAAATTTTCCGATAAAATGAATTGCTTCAATGACATCCGTAAAAGTTTTGTGATGAAAAACCTTGTCCAACTATATAAGCATTATGGGTCCTTTTTAAGGATCAATCGATGAGGAGAAATTTCTAATGGATCAAAGAGCTAATAAACTCAATCGGATATGCACAGCTTGGGACTCTTCCAGGACTGTGTTAATAGCAGGGATGTACCTTAACGTTAAGCTAATCGTTTATCAAAAAATTTCCACCGTTTCCGTTGAAACACTTTGAAATATTATCGATAAAGAAATTATTAAGATAAATTGTATCTCGTTTTTAACCGAAACGAAAAGCTTTCGTTAACTTTAAAAACGTTAACAAAAACGTGATACTTTATGTTTGAATTGTGCTGGCAATGCTATAGCCATGGTGAAGCCGTAAGGTGGTAACAACGAGCACACATACACACACAAACTCCGTGTAATTTGTTTGTGTAATTCGTTGGTGGTAATGTCAAAAAGAAATGTTCGTACTGTCAAAATTCATGAGAAAAGTTGCAATCAGCTTGGCTAATGCTTTCACCTTTAATGACTCCGCCATCAATCAGCTTTGCCAGCATAGTTTGAAATTAATAATCAACATAAACGATTTGATTTCGTTTTGATATGGCAGAAAACGAAACGAAATCATTTCGTTAATTTGACGTTCTTAACGTTGATAAACGAAACGAAATGACTTTGTTTCGTTTATTAACGTTAATTATCGTAACGAAATAATATCGGTTCGTTGGTTAAGCATGCCTGGTTAATAGAGTCATTAGTTGTCTTGGTTCTAGTGATATTAACGTCCTCATTTTAAGGTGCCTAAAATGCCCTTTCTCAAAGCAATTTATAAATTTGTAAATATAGATTCAATATTTGGAAAAAATATTAGATATTAAAGTTTCAGATGATGTCATAATTTCTCAAATACTTGCAGGAAGGAAATCAAATCTGTTAGTAAAGAAATAGGAATTTTGCCATAATTAATTTCAAGAAGTTGTTTAGCAAAACCTGTCGCTGAATTGTTTCCGTCAAAATGCCCTCTCATATTTCTAAAGAGAGTAAATTTTTGTACGTAAAGCTATCGATAGACGAAGAAGCCCTAATTTACTTCAACTGCGGCTGTTCCAGCAAGTAACAGGAAAGCACCACCTTTGGGATGATCAGTACACGTTAAAATTACATCAATTAAGATCAAATTAAACGGAAAATGTTTTCTGGTTCCTCCAAGCGTATCCAAAACCAATCCAAAAGATAACATAAAATAATACTAAAGGAATAACTGCCAACTCCAACTCTGCAATCAAACTATACGTGTTGAAATAACCTAAGTTTTTAAGGCAGCCATAGTTCTGAAAGCCCCATTTGTCTTGTTTTTTTTTCAATTCCATGCTGTTAGGATTTAACGTCATATAGCTCCATACCAATTTTCATTATTCCATTTGTATGGGAGGTGCCACGCCCCTTCTTACTCACCCCTTATTTTCTTAGTGGTGTTAGGGATTGATCAAATTTAACTCTTTACTGGATTTGAATGTTCTTGCATGAATACTTCCAGAGTTATGCTGTATCGTTTGTATGTTAGGTGCCGCCCTCTTTTTATATTGAAGTTATGTTTAGCCTATGACCATCTTTCGAAGGTTTCTAGTGGGTGATTCAAATTAAGTTGTGATTGGTCGATCCATTTAGGACGCAATCCGATTTATTCCTACATACAAACATTCATAATTTTAACTTTATATATATATATATAGATAGAAGATGCGGATAGACTGAAGTTAACAAAAAATTTTAGCGGCGGAAGATTACTAAATATCCAAAAGGAATAACACCCAAACAACTCTGTAGTCAAACTTTAGCTCTTATAATAACCTAAGTTTGTACGGCAGCCATAGTTCTGAAAAATCCCATTAGTAGGGAAGGTGCCACGCCCCCTTTTCCCCAATTCCACATTTTACTGGAGGTGTTAGGACTTAACCTCATATAGCTCCTTACCAATTTTCATTATCCTACCATTACTACATCCAGAGATATGCAGAAGGAAAAAATTCATTTATATGGGAGGTGCCACGCCCCCTTCTTCCCCACCCCACATTTTCTTGTGAGTGTTAGGTATTGACCTCATATAACTCCTTACTGAATTTTAATGTTCTAGCATGAATACCTTCAGAGTTATGTAGTACCAAATATACATTTTGCATGGGAGGTGTCCCGCCCCTTTTCTGTCTGGTTAATCAAAGCCACTATGGAAAGGTCTGGCTATGAGGCTAATGGCTTCTTATATCGTGACGAAGACCATATATGAAAATCAGTCTTTATAAAATGACGAAAGAAAGGTTCATTTTTCTGCAAAATTTTGACACGATATATGTTAAAGTCACCATGACTCAAGTTTTACAATAGACCAACGATCTTGCTTCAGTTGGAAGTATGCACTGACGAAATTTCAACTTTTATAAAATGACAAAGGTCTGGCCTTCACGGGCTCTTACTGTTGTTGTTGTTGTTGTAGCAATGCTTCGCCCCACCTAACAGCCGCGACCGATCACAAATTGTCATCAATATCCTCTAACGGGAGTCCAAGTAAACTTGCTGTTTCGACAGGGGTGGACCATAAGGAAAGGGGTGTTGGAGGCGTTGGTTCCACAGTACAATTAAAGAGATGGTTGGTGTCATGTGGGGACACATTGCAAGCGGGGCATACATTTTATATGTCGGGGTTGATTCTGGATAGGTAAGAGTTTAACCTGTTACAGTATCCAGAACGAAGTTGAGCAATAGTGACACGCGTTTCCCTGGGGAGTATGCGTTCCTCTTCCGCGAGTTTTGGATACTTTTCTTTGAGTACTGGATTCATCGGGAAATTCCCGGCATAAAGCTCCGACGCCTGTTTACGGAGTTATCCAAGGACCTGCTTGTGTTTTTTCGCTTCATACGGCTGGGTTCTCAGGTGCCGTATTTCCTCAAAATGCTTACGGAGATGACTCCTTAAGCCCCTAGGCGGTGCTGGTTCATCAATCAGATGTCTGTTGGGATGCTCAGGTTTCTGGGTATTCAACAGGAACTGTTTGGTCAGCATCTCATTTCTCTCCCTGATGGGGAGTATTCTCGCCTCATTATGCAGATGGTGTTCTGGGGACATAAGAAGACAGCCCGCGGCAATTCTGAGAGCAGTATTTTGGCAGGCCTGTAGCTTCTTCCAGTGGGTCATTTTTAGGCTTGGTGACCATATGGGTGACGCGTAGCACGTAATAGGCTGGCTAAATGCTTTGTATGTAGTCATGAGCGTTTCTTTATCTTTTCGCCAGGTACTGCCAGCGAGGTATTTGAGGATTTTGTTACGGCTCTGAATTCTCGGGCTCTTACTCTATTATTATTGTTATGATATATTTTTTCTTAATTGAAAAATTTTAAAATTAGAATAGAAGAAAAAAAAATTTAGACAACTGCCAAAGCTCAATGTATAGATCCATTTCGGGAACTTCTAAATTCCTTCATCGGCAACGTTTAGGCGCCGCTACTATAACCATTCAGCTATCACAGCGGTTATTTGCCTTCATTATTTCTACTACACTATGTCATCATCGCCATAAACAAGTCCAATTTTCACAACTATTCTGCAACAGATGTCGCAGTGCTGTGAATATCAATTGCAAGAACCGAATAGAAGTAGCAAAATGTTGCTTTGCCGGTGGATTGATAACATGCCCATCAAGACGTGTGTGATCAAAGTCACCTCTTGACGCAACGTAAGCGCAATACCGACGCAGAGTGGAACGAAATTGAAAATTTGGGACTTAGGACTTTAAAGGGCCTATTATGGTATACAACTCAACTTAGTTGGGTTGTAATTAAAACAACTCAACTTTCAGACAACTCAACTCCTGTTTGGTATTACGAATTACAACTTGTTTCAGTTGAAGTTGAATTGGTGCTGCCAACCTAAGAAAGTGATGATTTGACAGATAAATGAACAGCTAGCTGATCAATTTGTGGCGAAAATTTAAGCATTTGCAAAAGTGATTTTGTTATTACAAGATATAATATGATATATAATCTATTTTATAATGGCGAAAATGTTGGTGATTAACATGTCGCGAATACGGAAAACATTCACGTGATCATTCCAATCCCTTGGAACTACTAAGCACCAAGTAAGAAAATGTTTAAGTGGCAAAAAATGAGTTTCAAATGAAGTTATTTTGCAGATTTGAAAGGAAGCATTTTGCTCATTACTAAACACAATTAAGAACCATTTCGGCAAACGCGTTCGAGGGAAAGCTTAACCCGTATTTTAAAATTATGCGCCACACTCCGATTCCTTGCTGACGGCAGCTATCAAAAATGCTGTAGAAATGATTTTGGTGTTGGACTGGTTTTGTATATTATTGAGGAGCATCATATTTGTGCGAAGTGGATTAAAACCCAAACAGTAAAAATTGTATTTTACTCTAAAACAGGATTCCCAGGAGTAGTGATTAGTATCAATGGGACTCACGTTCGCCTAATTTCACTTCTTTTGGCTGCATCCGAACTGCGGCCAGCCTCGTCCAACTTCGGAATGTCGCTCCATAAAGTCAAAAAGTTATTCAATGCAATCCTTCGTGTAAACGTTGTTTTTTCTATAAATGTGTACAAAATTGTCGATTATTGTTTGATTAAAAAAGGTTTAACTACCAGCTTTAAATTTTATTGTAACGTTTTATGAGCCCATGCATCATATAACTTTTATCAAAGGTGGTATCAAAAGACGCGTTTCGATCTCCGTTTTTAGGATTCGAAAGCGGAAATTAAAAATTTTATTTCTGTCGAAAAATATTTACAAAAACCCACAAAATGGCCCGAGAGGGTCCGAAATATGAGCCCCGATCCACAGTCTTTTTTGCACAGAAGATCTTTCTGTGTTGACGGCATTTTACCGCGATTTGTGAAAATAACCCTGGGTGGGTCTAACGCCTTTCTGCATTAGTGTGTACAAAAAATCTGGTAAAATACAACCATATGAAAATTTTAACCGAAATGATATGACAAAAATTAAATTTTTAATTTTTGTTTTCGGATTCTTAAATCGGAGGTCGAAACGTGTTTTTGATACCAACTTTGAAAATTTTTGTTAAAAATTAGGTGGTGAACCGTCTTCTAAAACTTAAAATTTTTTCAAAACAACTCCAAAATTGTATGAGACAACTGCTAGTAATCAGTTGTAAGATTTTGACGTCTTTAACAACTACACCAACACAAGGTTGTAAACGGTAATGCCAGAAAAAGTTGTTAGACTAGACAACTCAACCGACATTTTTTTTGACAGGTTGAGTTGTAATCGGTAAAACCAAATTGCGAAATTTCAACCCAACCAGAACTGAGTTGTAATCGGTAATACCAAATTGCGAAATTTCAACCCAACCAGAGTTGAGTTGTAAACGGTAATAGGGGCATAAATGTACATTTTCGTATTCTCTGATCTTTTTCCATAATTATTTTTATATAACATTTTTTCGTAAAACCTAATTTTAAAAAGTTATGACACTTTTTGTAACCGGGTTTCTTATCGACATACCCTAACGAGCATATGTGTACATCTAGGTATTTTTTCCAATTTCCAGCAATTTTGGATTCACTAAAATAATTTTTACTATTCAGACTGGTTTATTGGTAGAAGTGGTAAAGCAAGGGCACGGTACAACGAATGATGGAAATACCGCTAGACGATTTTTCGTTTACATTAAAACTACCGTCTCTATAACTGGCGTTAGTGAAAATCTCATTCAAAGATTATAATATTATTTCTTTACTTCAGTCTATGACACTTAAAGCCGTTAAGCTTGAAACACAATGCCCTGACGCCGCGAATAGGATTCAAGGGGTTGTGTAGCGCAATATATAGCTTCTCCAACCCAATTGTCAACCTCACCTTCGAGCGGCGAATCCCGTTTCACTAACAGACGAGGCTCTGGCGACCCCAAGCTCCTCATGGATCTTGGGGGTGGGGAGGGAGGGATGGCCTGAAGGTTTAATGTGGCCATATAAATCGTTCCCGAGATGGTCGGGCCAGCACCTTAATGGTGCTGTGTTACCGGAGCGTATCGGATCTGTATCCGACAAAGGACCATCACATCGATAACACTTCCCAAAGCCTTCGGGGAGTAACTAATCGCTGCAACAACAACAACAACAACAACGCCGCGAAATAACCCGACGAACATCGCCTTGTCAAAAAGAATCCCCATAATTACATGAAGGTGAACACAATGAACGCCAAGAGCGAAATTTACGCGACGTCATTTTGCGACGATAGATTTATTTCTATCGTCGCCGCCGGTCGATGACGACAAACATCCCAAGGGGTGCTGCTGTTCAATTTTTTAAGTATAAAAAAAGGAAACATAATATCCAAAAACAAAATTTTTTTTCTTTACATATAATTTTTAATTTAATTTCTTAACGTTTTTGTTTTGTTTTGTTAATTCTTAACATTTTGGGCGTGTTTTAGCAGTCAAGTGCTAAAGCAGAGAATTAAAAAAGTTTTCATTGTTTTCATCTTTATTTCTAAATAATGGCCACTCTGAATAAACAGCGTCGCCCGGCATTGTGTTTTAAGTAGACGAAATGTCTGGGCGTAATTTGTCATCGCCCGACGCGGCGTATATCGTCGTCGCTCGGCATTGTGTTTCAAGCATTACAGACTAAATAACAATGTTTAATTAAAATTAGATAATTACTTAATAGTATAGTACATAAGTTGAGTATAGACACAATAAAACTTACATGCTACGAAGAGATTGACCAGAACATTAATCAGTTTGAAAAGATATCAGTAAGTATTGTTTTAAAAGTAGACTTAGGAAGAGCAAAATCAATAGCTGAAGAATCAGAGATGCGATTAAAGTCCGTCATAGCGTTTGAGCCATAAAGGGTTCGGACACAATCCGTATAGAAAATAGGTACATTACGAAGAGGCCTTATAGGGATATGGAAACGGAGACTCTTAAGGAGACAAGCTGCATCAACTACACCATTGACGATGTCATAAACAAACGTTAGCGAGGAATCTAATTTGATAAGTGAGCACCTGGCTTTATATGATGGAATATGTTTAGAAAAATTCATCGAGCGCAGCGCGAACCGAACAAACGTTTTTTGCACACGTTCAAGGCTAACATGGCTATGCTTCCAAATAAAACAGGTATATTCCAGTTTCGAGCGAACTATTGCAGTGAACAATAACTTGAGGGTGTAGGGATCCGTGAAGTCTGTGCAACAACGCCTAATAAAAGCCAGAAGTGAATACGCCTTAGCAATAGTAGAATTTATATGGGTCGTGAAAGAAAATTTCGAATCGAAGACAACACCCAAGTCCTTTATCTCGTTAAGAGTTGAGAGGCGGGTACCATCATGGGAGTAGGAAGTGGGAATGAGGCCACGTGATGTAGAAAAGTTTACAAGAAAGCATTTGCTGACATCAACGTTATCTAAATCAGATTGAATTTTAATCACGTCATTAGAGTTTGTGATGGTATTGAAAACCTTTAGGTAATCAGCGTATAATAGAAAATTAGAGTGCTGGAAGCAGGTGGAAATATCGTTTATAAAAATTACAAAAAGTAACGGGCCAAGTATGCTACATTGAGGTACCCCAGAGGTGGCTGTGAATCGGTTTGAAGAGTCATTGTCTATAACCACAACACAGCTACGCTGGTGAAGGTACGATTTAATCTATGATAAAAACATCGTGTGGAAACCCAAGCGGGCCAATTTGGAAACCAGGATTGAGTGACTAACTTTATCAAATGCTTTTGAGAAATCGGTGTACACAGTATCAACTTGACAACGGTCATTAAAAGAAGATAGGCAAAAATCAGAGAAGATAGATAGGTTTGTTATAGTGGACCTACCGGCCATAAAACCATGCTGATTTTCAATGATTAGAGGTTTAACAGCAAAATACATTTTTTGTTTCACGATGTACTCGAATAATTTTGAAACAGATGATAATTTTGCAATGGGGCTATAATTTGCGACATGGTTCTTTTTACCACACTTGAAAATCGGGCTGATGAAGGTTATCTTCACCGCATCAATAAATTCGCCACACTCTAAAGATTTGTTGAAAATTAAGAGGGGAAAGCCAGAGCCAAACAATTTTTCAAAAGATAAGACGATAAGCCGTCAATATCAGTATAGGTAGATGATTTAATATTCTGGATTCCATCGACCATATCTTCAATCGATAGAGTCAGCGCGCTAAAGTTAATGGGAGTGTCAAGCAAATCCTGCGGGACTTCTGGTGGCGTAACGAAATTGGAGCAGAAGAAGGCTGCAAAAAGATTGGTCGCTTCAGCTGTAGATGAAGCATGCTCAGAGTTATAGATGACTGAGGCCGGGATACTTGAGCATCGTTTTTTGGAATTTACATAATTCCAAAGCGCCCTAGGGTTTTCTTTAATGTCAGATTCAAAATTACGAACATAGTTACCATGGAGCCTCTTGCCCAACGCTTTGAATAATTTGGAATAACGCAGTTATTTTTTTTTATACGCTTAGTGGCCTTGAACTTTTTGAAAAACTATTCCTCTGATTCTCAAGCCTCTTTAGGTTTCTAGTATACCATGGTATTCTGTAACACCGCACAGTGGCGCCTTTTGAGTTTTTTCTTTGCAAAAATCATAACCTTTGAACCAATGAAGATATTTTAAAAATTTAATTCGTCAAAGTCGAAAATTTTTAGAAAAATGCAAAAACAAAATGTTTTAGTAAAAAATAAAAAAAAAATAAAATGAGATTTGCCTTATAATGACGTATTTCAGCATTAAATAAGATAAACTAATGATTTTGATAAGATAGCGTGGTGCTGCCCACTTATGATAAAAAGTTGTATCTAAGTAGTCACGTAATCAATAACTACCAAAATCGATAGACGTATTGTTTCTTTTAAATGGCAATACTCTTATAAAACTCAAATGTCCATTTTTGGTGCCACAATAACAAGGTGCTTCAAAATTCATCGTAAAATTTTACATGTTTTTTTTAATTTACAAGCCAAATATGTATTTTTATTAATAACTAAACCTTATTGAAAGTGGTTCAATGAAATTTTATTTGAGCTAAAGATTAAACAGCCAACGAATTTTGGAAAAGGGGAGTGGCACTGCCCATTTACGCTAAAAAGTTTGATCTTAGTAACCACTTTACCAATTTGTACCAAACTCGATAGACGTATTGATTTCTATAAAAATTTAATACTCGTTTGAAGGCGAAATGCCTAAGCTTTAAAATAAATTTGATAAACTTTTGAGAAATGCAATAACGAAAAGTATATATTTATAAACTACTAAATTAATTAATTCTTTTATTTGAAATAAAAAATTAACTTGTACATAGATATTTTATTTTTCAACAAAGTAACGAAATTGATTAGTAAATCTCTTTTTCATTGTTGTGATAAGTGAGAAACTTATTTTATCTTAACATAGTCATCGTCACTGGAACACATATCTAACAAAGCAACCATTTCTGAGCTATACGCATCCGTAAGATCTTTTTGTGTTTTTACATACCTCATAGATGATATGACTGGATCAGAAGATATAGCTAACATGTTGAAAGGTCTTCGTTTTGTCAAACTCGTGATACTTTGCACGTTTTCATACATCTATATCTTTTGTAGTCCTTGTTCTTAGATTCTTGAGCTTCTTCAGACAATTCTCCTAATGGTAAGCACTGGTACTCTATTAAATCTTTTCCATGTGCTAAAATTTTATGTACCGTTGTTGTAAGTTTCTTCTCAGGATACTTTTGATGCAGCAACTCTGTAGTTTTAGATGCATATTCTCCAAATTTGGGTCCATTAACTGGTTCATGGCAGTTTAAAATATTTAAAATTACTCCCAATCTTTTCATATTATCCCTATCAACTCCTGTTATGCGAGCAGTCACTTCATCGTTTTCAAAAAATCTTCTTGAGGAGTTACCATCATTTGTATTTCCGTATCCATACTTTGGACAGTCAACTCTAAGGCCAATCTCTTTATAGAATGCATCCTGAATTATTTTTTTTTCTCCTGTTTTGTTTCTCCTTACATGTTGTATTGTCGTCGAAAACTTCTCCTTGTTGTGATAGTTTATAAGCCAGCTTCAAAACAAATTCCACACATCTTATCCTAGAATGCAAAGGAGATATTCCATACCCATAATTTAGTTCGTCAGTTATTGAATCATCAAGATTTTCAAAGTCCTTTTGGCTCTTCTTACAAATTGGACATTTCATTGTAGATGTCGTATTTGTTATTAAGGTCAAAACTTTTCCATCGACCATTGTTAGAAGAAAATCATGCTTTATTGTAATGACATTCCCCTCTTCAATTTCAATTATTGCTGGTACTCACTGTAGCTTTTATGAGTTCCGAAGACTCCTTCTCGTATTTAAATAATTTCGGGCGGCACAATATCGTTGATGACGGACGTGGATTTTTCCAATATTCTGAAGCTTCATCTTTCAGTCGTAATGGAACAATAGAAGCCATAAACATATTACTATCTGTAATTGTTTCATCGTCTACATTTATTTTTTGTTTATATGCGCTTTGTCCTGATGATCCATCACAGCCCCACTTAGTTATCAATGCATTGCTAGCTCCTTTGGAAGTGATTTCAACTTTTCTTCAGTAAAACTTTGAAGGAGTCGTGTAGACGTTTGATCCATTAGTTTTTGTAGCTCAATTTCAGCTGATACTTCGGTTATTTTGGGACTTAGAGGAACTGCTTCTTTCTTGGCTTGAGTAATTTTTTTGTATCCAGGTAAAATATCGGCATTACGTTGCAATAATGACTTACGCAATATAATATATTTTTTCTTCGTAAAACCGAGATCTATAAACAGCGCCAGAGCTTCTTCGGGAGTGTATTTCCTAGGTAGCACATTTGTTGGTGTGGGAATCCTGTTTTTGATCCTCATCAGTCGCACTGGACTTGCTACCGCAACTGCTTCTGTTATATGAGACTTCACGTTTGTTCATCTTTTTTATATTTAATAGCCAGCGCTTCTGAAAGATGAGTCGTGGCCATAGCTTTTGTGGTATGAAACAACTTCCTTTTCCTTGTGTAGGTAGAACACTCTTCTATGGGTTTTGTTGGTCTCCCTCTAGTTGGATTGGCTGACGTGCTAGGCGTTTCTTCATCCAAAAAAGTTTTGTCAGCTAGACACTGTTCATGCTTACTTAGCAACTTTGAATTGTTACGATAGACGTCCTTCCATTTTCTTTCTATCATAATGTATTGTAAACCAATTTTTTCTTCCAGGCCTTCCTTTTCTTTAATGCTTGTTTCACTCGATAATTCTCTCATAATAGCCTCAACGAAGTCCCGTCTTGACTTTGTAGATTTAAACACCGAAAATAGTTTCGAGTTTTTTAGATACATATTAGAATTGGCTTCGAGTGTATCCGAATAAATATTAAACTGTGAACTATATTTAAAAATACTATTCACTTTATTTAAGTAAACAGAATACTTAGTTCCTTAATCTCCAAAAGACGAATGATAATGTGCATTGTATGATGGATAGCTTTATATACCTACTCAAATTATTAAAATGAATTTCAGGTATACAATTCGTAACTAAAAAAATGTATGTTGTTAACAAGTTCCAATAACAAAAACGACCTTACGGGCGTACTGAATTATATATACCTGCTCAGGCGCGTATTTATGCCCAAGGTTGTTTAACTTTATTTGATGTAAAAAGTGAAGTTGCAGCTGGACGCAGGTAGACTTTATGAATTTAGGTAACTGAATATTTCACAAATAACTATTAATTTGACGGAGCACATATTTTCTCATTTTTTTCCATCAAGGTTTTAAAAGGGCCTAAAAATAGGCATTTCGAAAAACAGGTATATCCGCCAACTTTTACAAAAAACATGTTTTGTTTTGTTTCAATCCTAAATTAAATTATCTTTAATTGATATACAAGAAAACGAGAACCGGCCGCCTTATTTACTCACAAAACCATTTTAAATACAACGAAAAAAAAGAAAAATTTAAAATTTTTCCCAATGTTGAAAATTGGTCAACTTTGAGCGGCTCTACCTGGTAAACAGTATATTCTTGATCCCTGGAAAATTCTCTATTAGAAACATGTATTAGATTTAGCGAACGCTTTCATGATTTTTTTGATTTTTGCCATGCTTTAACGGCAGAGGCGCCATTTCGAAGCTATAGAATTCTACTTCGACGATAAGCGGAATGTGGTGCAAACCAGAGCACGACAACGGTTCCAGGCACTCAGTTACCGTACAGTTAAAATTATCATTAAGAAAGACAAGATCAAGAATTCTCGACAGTTGATTGGTGAAGCCGTTGATCTGAGAAAGACTAACACTTGAGAGACTGTCAATAAGGTAAATCTCAGAAGTGGTGTTTACATTGTTCGGAACCAATGTGTAGTTATTGTCGACGTAGGACCATTTAATATTAGGTAAATTAAGTCACCTAATATGCACTTTCATATGGGTGTCCAATAAATGTACAAAAGTTCAACATGAACGCCAGAGAAACCATTCGAGTTTACGTCGAACTATATGAATGGTATTACATGCCTTCAAGTGTACATAAAATTTTAGTATACGGAGCTTCAATAATAGAGCATTTTGGTTCCATTCCTATCGGAAAGTTGTCCGAAGAAGCCGCTGAATCCAGAAATAAAGATTTTAGAGCATATCGTCGAGACCATGCAAGAAAAATTAGCCGCAAAGCCACAGATGAGGACATTTTAAATAATTTGTTAGTTACTTATGACCCATTTATTTCTTCGAGGAGATCGAAATTACCTAGTAAGCATGAGGAAATATCCGAAGAAGTGAAATCTCTACTACTCCTACCGCAAAACCTCGACTATGATACAGAAAACTAAATATTTTAGTTCCCTCAATTTTAATTGGGTACGAATATACATACTTCATATGAAACGCAACATTTACTTAAAATAATAAAAATTGTTTTTTTTTTAGTTTTTTTTAGTTTTTTTTGGTCATATACCTATATGTATATTTGGAGGTTTCTTTAATTACTCTTTTGGTATTAACGAACAAGCTGGACTAGTAAGCATCATATAAAAAAAAAATTAACGAACAAGCTGGAATAGCTAAATTTTTGATTTGAACCTTTTTTGGATTGTTAAATGCAAATTCAATATAAAAAAATTAAATGCATAATATGAATTATCAAATATTTTTGTTTTTAAATATTACCCAGAATTAAAAAGTGATTCGCAATACTAACATTAAAAAAAAAAAAACAAAAAACCCGAACCTTTTCGAACCATGAAGCCGAGTACATTGCATAGTATATAACCCTAACTATATAAATAAATTAATGAAGTTTTGAGGAAATGTGAGGAAAATGAGTTAACGGTAAAAATGTGATTTTTCCCATACATAAATTTTTTTATTTGCTATAACTTTTTTGTTTAAGACTATGAAAAAATACTCATATATAAAAACGTCATGTAATGAGACTTAAAATCGATCCCCATCAAAGTTTTTGTGTTAGGTTAGGTTGCAAGGGCTGAGCTGGACACTATGGTAACAGCTCACTACTTAGGCCACCAATGGGCCCATTGTAATACCCTATACGGTCTCAAAGAGGACCCCTGCCCTGCCTAAAGCGGGTCTAACCACCTCGTGGAAATTATAAATTTTGCTAGAGCCTTTACTTCATAGAGGTGCTGGACACTCTTCCTCTTCTGTACATCTGCAGCTGCGACAATAGTGGAAGGTCGGTAACCCCATTCTAGCACCATGCGTGCCTATTAAGCAATGCCCTGTTAAAACCCTTATGAGGGACGATAGAACTGATTTGTTTAAAATCAGAAGCGCTTCTGTGCGCCCCTTGTCATATGAGGGCCAGGTTTGCCTGGATGTCTCACACGATGATATGGCTGACCATAGTCCATTTGCGATTCTTATAGTGCTTGTGTTCACACCAAGCCTGAAAGGCGCCATGGGCATACCTACCGAATCATTTCCCGGAAGGATATGGTCGGTGGTGCCTCTTCTGCTCCCTCTCGTCTGCTCTGCAATTGCCTTCAATATCTTTGTGCCCAGGTACCCATATAAGGCTGATACTGAAGTGCTGAGCCATCTCGTTAAGAGATCTGCGGCATTCAGTGACCGACTTTGCGTTGACGAATGAGTCCAAGGCCTTTAATGTGCCCTGGCTGTCTGAGAAAATAAACACCCGTTTACCATCCTTAGGCATAGACCCGAGATGGTTCACAGCCCTGTGTATTGCCAGCATTTCCGCTTGGTAAAAACTACAGTGATCTGGTAGGCGAAAAATTACCTCCATACCCAGATCCGGCGAAAAGAGGCCTGCTCCCAACTTACCGTCAAGCTTAGAACCATCTTTGAATATGTTGATGGCACCCGGTACGGTATGTTGTTTGGTATTCCTCCTTGTGTTTTTGTGTTATTAACTAATATTTTTTTTCATTTCCCTAAGTCCACTGAAAGCCAAATCCAGCCCACTGTGCTACGTTGTTGTTGTTGTTGTAGCAATGCTTCGCCCCACCTAATAGCTGCGACCGACCACAAATTGTCATCAATATCCTCTAACGGGAGTCCAAGGAAACTTGCTGTTTCGACAGGGGTGGACCATAATGAAAGGGATTTTAGAGGCGTCGTTCCACATTACAATTAAAGAGATGGTTGGTGTCATGTGGGGACACATTGCAAGCGGGGCATACATTTTGTATGTGGGTTGATTCTGGATATGTAAGAGTTTAACCTGTTACAGTAACGAAGTTTAGCCAGAGTGACTCGCGTTTCGCTGGGGAGTATGCGTTTCTCTTCCGCCAGTTTTGGGTACTGTTTTTTGAGTACTGGATTCACCGGGCAATTCCTGGCATAAAGGTCCGACGCCTGTTTGTGGAGTTCACCAAGGACCTGCTTGTGTTTTTTTGCTTCATACGGCTGAGTTCTCAGGTGCCGTATTTCCTCAAAATGCTTACGGAGATGACTCCTTAAGTCCCTTAGCGGTGTTGGCTCATCAATCAGATGTCTGTTGGGATGCCCAGGTTTCTGGGTATTTAACAGGAACTGTTTGGTTAGCATCTCATTTCTCTCCCTGATGGGCAGTATTCTCCCCTCATTATGTAGATGGTGTTCTGGGGACATAAGAAGACAGCCCGTGGCTTATTCAAGTGGGTAATTTTTAGGCTTGGCGACCATATAGGGAACGCGTAGCATGCAATCGGCTGGCCAATTGCTTTGTAAGTGGTAATGAGCGTTTCTTTGTCTTTTCCCCAGGTACTGTCAGCTAGGGATTTAAGGATTTTATTACGGCTCTGGATTTTCGGTACAATTGCGACTGCGTGCTCACTAAAATGTAGATCCTGATCAAACGTCACACTCAAGCTTTTGGGGTGTAGGACAGTCGGTAGCGTAGTGCCATCGACGTGGATGTTCAAAATGGTCGACATTTGGGACGTCCATGTTGTAAATAAGGTCGCGGAAGATTTAGTCGGTGATAATGCCGGGTTTCGCGAGGCGAAAAAACTGGAGAGATCAGGGAGGTAGCCGTTTATTCTGTTGCAAAACTCATCGATCTTTGGGCCTGGGCCTGTGGCCATTATTGTGCAGTTATCGGCGTAGGAAACGATAGTAACTCCTTCTGGGGGCGAAGGTAGCTTAGATATGTAGAAATTAAACAAAAGTGGGGATAGGGCACCACCCTGTGGCACCCCCTGTTTAATTCTTCTTGGATAATTTGCGGTCCACCTTTTAAGGCATGGGGGAAGGGTAGACCCTTCCAGGTCTTGCAGTAACGTGCCATGGTTGACCGTATCAAAAGCTTTTGATAGGTCTAGCGCTACGAGTACTGTCCTATGGTGGGGGTTTTCATTTAAACCGCAATTTATCTGGGTGCTGATGGCATTTAGCGCTGTGGTGGTGCTATGCAGTTTTCTGAAGCCATGCTGATGGTAGGATAGCTGCAAATTTGCTTTGAAGTTGGGGAGGAAAATGGCTTCAAGCGTCTTGGTTACTGGCGATAGGAGAGATATCGGGCGATATGACTCCCCTATGTTAGCTGGTTTCCCAGGCTTTAATAGCGGGACCACCTTGGCCATTTTACATTTTTCGGGTATGACAAAGGTGGAAAGGGACAGTTTGAAGACATGTGCTAAATATTTGAAACCCTCTTTCCGTAGGCTTTTAAGCATCGGCTTGGCTATGCCGTCTGGCCCCACTGCTTTGGATGGTTTAGCATGACCGATGGCATCCTCGACCTCTTTGGCGGTGATGGTAATTGGTGACGCGCTGAATTTATGTTTATATGCGTGTCTGTGGGCCCTCCGTCTCTCTTTGTCGACCGTAGAATGCATTATATATTGTCGGCAGAAAGCGCTCGCGCATTTTTTCGCATCCGACAGCACTTTATCGCCAAAGGCGATGGAAATTTTGCAATTATGCCTAGACGGATTTGATGGACCAAAGCTTACCTACACCGGCAGAGAGATTACAACCACTTAGGTGCTCCTTAGAGTGTTAACTACTTCGTACTCTTTACTTTAATTTTTAAAATAATTTTTAATTGAGTTTTCGTGTTAACTTAAAATTTTTGAATAACTTCAAAAAAAGAAAATTCTAATTAGTATAAAAATATTTAAACTCAAAAATAAACAAAAATAAATTTTATACTTATAACCGAAAATAAATAACTTTTTTTAAATATCAACCTCAATGTTGATATACTGGCGATCCTACCAACGGACCTATATCTTTATTTGATACAATTACTGAATGTGGCGCTTTACGTATCACAGAGCTACTGACCAGTGCAATACCGCAAATAGAAGTGCAACTAAGAAGCAATACAACAACATTCTGTACAAATTTCATATAACAGTCGCTGTAAATTATATATTAAACATTAAAACAAAAAATAAATGTTGAAAATCAAATTAAAAACATAAAAGTACAAATAACAGAAATTTACTAGTAGACATTCTATGAATTTAATGCAACATAAACAAAAATACAAAATAAAATTTGCTTACGATTTGTTAATTAATAAAGAACAAAACCATTGCATATTTTTTAAAACCATTACGACATCAAACAATACGGATATTAATTTCAAGATATTTTTCAACAATCAATCAACTACTTATTAATTTTAATATTTTTTTATTAAATTTAATTTTATGTAAGTATAATTTTTATTTTAATATTAAATTAAAAATTTTTCAATTATAATTTAAATTAAAATTTTAAACCTTTTAAATTTTCAAATTTATTTTAAGATTATTTTTATATTTTAAAAATTTTATATAAATTATTTAAATTTACTTATTTTTTATATAAAATTAAATATTTTATTTAAATTGTTCACTCCCTTTCCAAAAAATTCTTAAATATTTCCTAATTTTCAAATTTTGCATTTAAATTCTTTTTTCATATGGTTCTGCGTTCACCAATACGAACTCGTAATTTTACAAATTGTGAAAATCAAAATAACAACCATACAAATAACATCATGGCTCACAATACAACTCAAAATTCTAACATTAATACAACACAAAACAACATCTCTAATATAACACAAGATAATTCAACACAAGATAACTTTACAAATTTTCCTTCTACTAAATCTATTAAATTACCACAATTTTGGCAAGAATCTCCCAATGCCTGGTTTTTACTTGTTGAAGGACAATTTGAAATTAATAATATCACTGATGATAATTTAAAATTTCAAAATGTTCTAGTTACCCTTCAACGAGATACTATTTCTAAAATTTTTGACATTATTAACCCTCCTCCTCTTTTCAATAAATATAATACAATTAAAAAGATTTTATGCGAAAGATTTTCACTTAGCGAAGAAAAACGATTGGAACAATTATTTTCAAAAACTGAACTTGGTGATCGTTCACCATCTGAATTATTCAGATTTATGAAATCACTTATAGGTACTGACTCCATTGTAAGTCAAGAATTACTTTTCAAGTTATGGATTCGTAAATTACCACAAGAAATACAAATCCATTTAATTTCTAGTAACAATCAAAATAAAGATGAAGTAATTATTTTAGCTGACAAACTTTTTGATTTAATCAACAAACCTCGGTCTTCCAAATCTCCTATAGTTTCGAGTATAAATAATAATATTTTAGAACAATGCGTTAAAAATTTAACTAAATTAACTACGGCTATTTATCAAAATTTAAATAAAATTTCTAATGATATTAATCAATTACAAATCCGTTCAAGATCTAAAGATAGAAATAGATCTAAATCTCGAAATTTTTCAAGATCCAGAAATTTTTCAAACAATCGTAATTTTAGTTCACAAACCAATATTTGTTGGTATCACAAAAAATTTAAGAATAACGCTCTTAAATGTATACCCCCATGCAATTTTAATCAAAATCATAATTCGAATTACGAAATTTAAACTGAAACGATCCATTATGACGGTGACGGATAAGAACTATTATTAAACCTACTCGTCGCCTATTCATATTTGATAAATTCAATAAACTTAATTTTCTTATCGATACCGGCGCAGTTGTATCAGTTATTCCTTTTTCTAAATTTAAAATTTATAAAAGAAATTCGGATCTTACATTGACTGCAGCAAACGGTTCTTCAATTGAAACTTTCGGTACAAAACTACTTAAAATTGATTTACATAGGTTTAAGAAGAGATTTTGAATTTCCATTCATTATTGCGAATATTGACACACCAATTTTAGGAGCAAACTTTTTAGAAAAATTCGGAATTATTGTCAATATTAAAAATAAAGAAATAATGGATTCTACTACAAAAATTAAAATTGCTGGATCTTCTGGATTTTCTGATATTTTCTCACTCAAAATTCCTATTGTCGAAAATAAGTTTTCAAAACTACTTAATGAATTTCCATCTATTACCTGCGAACCAGATTATACTAAAAAAGTTAAACACCATACGGTTCACAGGATAGAAACAAAAGGTGTTTTACCATTTTCGAAACCCAGACGTCTTGATACAATCAAACTTAAAATTGCTAAAGCTGAATTTGAATTTTTAGTTAAAACGGGTATATGCAGACCCCAAATTCACCTATTGCATCTCCACTTCATCTCGTTCCTAAAAAAGAACCAAATGATTGGAGACCTTGCGGAGACTATCGAAGACTTAATTTTATTACTACACCAGATCGTTATCCTTTACCACATATCCACGATTTAACAATTGATTTAAAAAACAAACAATTTTTTTCCAAAATTGATCTTGTGCGTGCTTACCACCAAATTCCAATGGCAGAAGACATTCATAAAACTGCAATAACTACCCCTTTTGGAATGTTTGAATTCGTAAGAATGCCTTTCGGCTTCCGAAACAGTGCTCAAACTTTCCAACGCTTTATTAATGAAGTATTTTCTGATTTCGATTTTGTATTTACATACATTGATGCCTTTCTTATTGCCAGTGATAATGAAGATCAACATATAAATCATTTAAAATCAGTTTTAAAAAGACTTGAAGAATATAATTTAAATATCAAACCTTCAAAATGTACTCTCGGTGTAAATAAATTAAATTTTTTAAGTTACGAAATTTCAGGCGAAGGTATTAAACCATCTTTAGATAGAATTGAAATCATAACAAATTTTGAAAAACCAATTTCTATAAATAAATTACAAAAATTTTTAGGTATGATAAATTACTATCACAGATATATTAAAATGTTAGCAACAGAACTTAGTCCTCTGCATGAAATGTTAACACATGCAATTAAAAACAAACTCAAACAATTAAATTGGACAAATGAAACCACAACAGCTTTCGAAAATGTTAAAAAACCTTTTGCTAAAAATACTTTACTTACACATTTCGACAAAAATGGTACTTTATCATTAGCAGTAGATGCATCAAATGTTGCTATTGGAGCAGTTCTTCAACAAACTAGCAATAATATACTAGAACCCTTAGCTTATTTTTCAAGAAAATTAAATACAACAGAAACTAATTATTCAACATTTGATCGTGAACTTTTGGCAGTTTATAATTCAATTAAACATTTTAAACATTTTCTTGAAGGTAGAACTTTTACTATTTATACTGATCATAAACCTTTATTTCATGTTCTAAATTCTAAAGTAGATAGATCTCCTCGTCAACTACGTCATCTTGAATATATTGCTCAATTTACAAATGATATTCAATATATACGTGGAAAAGACAACATAGTTGCCCACACACTTTCCCGTATTCCAGAAATAAATGCAATTTCAACTCAAGATATAAATTTAGAAACTTTATATAAAGAACAACAAACTGATACATTTTTACAAAAAACCATTTGTGATCAAAATTCTAAAAATTATTTAAAAGAAATTCATATTCCAGTTATTAATTTAAATATATGGTGTGATGTTTCTCTACAACCTTTACGGCCTTATGTTCCACATTCTATGAGAAGAATTATATTTGACAAAATTCACTCATTATCTCATCCAAGTATAAGAACAACTAGAAAATTAATTCAAAATTAATATTATTGGCCTAAGATGCGTAAAGAAATTAACGATTGGACTTCATCTTGCATCAATTGTCAAAAGTCCAAAATTTCAAGACATACTAAATCTCCTATTCAAAAAATTCAAATACCATCAGGTCGTTTTGAACATATTCATATGGATATTGTTGGACCTCTTCCAGTTTCAAATGAAAATTGTTATATTTTAACAATTATTGATAGATTTTCACGTTGGCCTGAAGCTTATCCACTTAAAGATATTTCAACAAATACTATAGTAAAAACTTTTATTCAAAATTATATACCACGATTTGGTATACCATTAAACATTACAGTAGATCAAGGTTCACAATTCACTTCAAAATTTTTTACGGAATTAACTAAACTTTTAGGTTCTCATAAAATTCCTACATCTCCTTACCATCCCCAAGCAAATGGCATGATAGAGAGATTTCATCGAACTTTAAAAGCAGCAATTATAGCATCAAACGACTCGGTTCATTGGTCTGACATTTTACCATTCATTCTACTTGGTTTACGAACTTCTATTAAAGAAGATTTAAAATGTTCATCTGCTGAACTTGTTTATGGCCAAACACTTAGAATACCTGGTGAATTAATTATTTCAAATAGTAATAAAGAACATGATTTTTCTGACGCTCTTCACAAAATAAGAGAATATTTTTCGCTTGTTCGTTCTAAAGTTTTTCATCATAACAAAAAAAACTTTTTCGTTCCGAAAAAATTAGAAACTTGTGAGTATGTTTTTGTTAAAGTTCTTCGTAAATCTAATTTAGAATCACCTTATGAAGGACCTTTTAAAGTTATCTCTAAGAAACATAAAACATTTACAATTCAATACAAAAATACTATTAAAAATATTTCAATTGATTTACTTAAACCAGCAAACATACTTATTAACACTAATTTAAATACAAATACAAATACATTAAACAACAAAAAACAAAAAGGTTACATTTAATATTAATTAATAATTTGTTTGTTTTAAATTTTCTTGGAGGGGGAGTAAATATAGTGTTAACTACTTCGTACTCTTTACTTTAATTTTTAAAATAGTTTTTAATTGAGTTTTCGTGTTAACTTAAAATTTTTGAATAACTTCAAAAAAAGAAAATTCTAATTAGTATGAAAATATTTAAACTCAAAAATAAACAAAAATAAATTTTTATACTTAAAATCAAAATTAAAGATTTCTAAAATATCAACCTGAATGTTGATATACTCCTCCCATTTCGCCCGCTTGTGTTCATCCACAAGCAATCTGATGCGTTGGTTTACATATATCCCTTATTTGCGGTTCGCCGGGATCGAGCTGTCTTATAAGGTCACGTTCTCTCGATAAACTTGCGGCCTCCGCCGGGAAGTGGGCCGAATTTCGGGAATTCTACCGGCGGGTCCTGTGAAACGAGCCGAGTTGGATTCAATGACCTTGCGGAGTATTCGTCCCACTTTCCTTTTTTAAAGTTAATGAAAGTGCGTTTTCGTGCGACGATGAAGGCGGCGGATACCGCTCGAGCGGTATACGTATAGGCATGTGGTCGGATGCCAATGTTACAATCGGCTGCCAGTTGACGCAGCTTACGAGTTCTGCGCTCACGATTGAAATATCCAGCGAACTGTGACATCTTCCTACCATACGTGTGGTGGCGTCTCCGTTTATTGTGCAGAACGTCGTTTCTTCTATTTGATCCACCAACATCTCACTCCTACTGTCCACCCGCAAGTTTGAGATCGTGATGGGCATTGAAATCGCCTAAGATAATGCGATTGTTGCCAGTGAGTACGGCGCTGATATTAGGACGGTATCCACTGGGGGTGGCAGAAGGGATGTAGATGTTGATGATTTCTAGGTTTGCATCGCCCGACCGGACAGATAATCCTTGACGTTCTAAGACACTGTCCCTGCGGTCGATGTCGGGATCAAATATATGATATTGCACAGAGAGGTATATGATAAACGCAAGGCCGCCTCCATTTCCGCTCTTGCGATCTTTTCTGTGGACATTATACCCTGAACAGTTCTGCAATGCAGATCTTGCTGTGAGCTTAGTCTCTTAAATCGCAGCAATGCGGATGTTGTGCCGCTTCATGAAATCGACTATATCCGTGATCTTCCCAGTTAATGCATTACAGTTTAACTGCAGAATTCTGAAGTGCATAAGGGGAGATGTCGTCACTCTGGGAGTAAGTGACGGGTGACTACGCCTGGTGTTGTGGAAGGCCAGGACGCGACTGCTGTTGTGGCCCTGGGACAGGGCGTCCTTGGGTAAGCATTGGGGTACCCGGTGTATTTGGGTATGCGGCCTGGCAACATGGCGCAATGAAACCCGTCTGGGGGGTTGCCGTCGCGGAGACCAGAACATCTAGGAAAGTGGCACCGTCCATGGCAGGAGCTGCATTGGGCAGACGTCGCAAACGTATATATTCTGTGCTGGCAAACGGTGCAAAGGTAGGTAGGGACTAAGAGTCTGTTTCCCTGACCTACACAATTGCTGCCGGAAAAGGGGGGGAGAAGACGGGGGCAGGGCTGATGCTCAACATTGGTATCTACTACGGAGATTGTAGGTATAAGTGGGAGCAGCCGTGTAAGTTGGTGGCGCCGTGGGGCGCGAGCAACAGCGGGTACTTCTTGTGGCTTGCTGAGCAGCGGGGCTGCTGGTAGGTAGCGGGGGAGGGGGGCGCTAAGGCGCAGACTACGGGACGTCCTAGGGCGTGATCAGCAAGGAGCCACAAAAGATTTATAAAAGTTACGTGGACGTCTGCTTTTGGGATCTAGCCCAGAACAACCTGTCCGATGCAACCATCCCTTACACGAGACACACTGACAAGAGTATGACCGAAAAGGTATATTAACTTTGGCACGAATCTCAAAATTGTAAGTCTTTAAAGGAAAATAGATAGATAGTATAGTATACCGAAATAATCAGGATGAAGAGCTGAGTTTATTTAGCCATGTCTGTCTGTCCGTCTGTCTGTTTGTATGCAAACTAGTCTCTCAATTTTTGAGATATCTTGATAAAATTTGGTGAACGGGTGTATTTGGTGTCCGATTAGACATTTGTCGGAACCGGCCGGATCGGCCCACTATAGAATATATCCTCCATACAACCGATTTTTCAGAAAAGAGGATGTTTGTCATATCTTCCTCAATTTATCAGATTGAAGCTTCAAACTTCACCATATGCTTTCGTATATTGCACATAATGTTGTCTGAAAAAATGGGTGAGATCGGTCGTATATATAGTATATATCCCCCACAACCGATTGTTCAGATAAGAAACTTTTCGTAATTACTGCCCCATTTTAAGAGCTAGAGGCTTCAAATTTCATCGAATGCTGAAAAAATCATAGAGATCGGTGGTATATATAGTATATACCCGATTTAAACTGTAGTTTTTGTCCCTTTGTTACGGCTAGAAGCTTCTACTTTCATCAAATATTTACGTTTACGTCATATATTGTTGAAATACGTGATTCGTAGTCATAGTTTTTACATGCAGACCACAAAAAACGTGAAACTTTGCATCCTCACACAAAGTACCTACCTATTTTTATACTCAGTTGAGCAGAGCTCACAGAGTATATTAACTTTGATTGGATAACGGTTGGTTGTACAGGTATAAAGGAATCGAGATAGATATAGACTTCCATATATCAAAATCATCAGGATCGAAAAAAATTTGATTGAGCCATGTCCGTCCGTCTGTCCGTTAACACGATAACTTGAGTAAATTTTGAGGTATCTTTATGAAATTTGGTATGTAGATTCCTGGGCACTCATCTCAGATCGCTATTTAAAATGAACGATATCGGACTATAACCACGCCCAATTTTTCGATATCGAAAATTTCGAAAAACCGAAAAAATGCGATAATTCATTGCCAAAGGCGGATAAAGCGATGAAACTTGGTAGATGGGTTGACGTTATGACGCAGAATAGAAAATTAGTAAGATTTTGGACAATGGGCGTGGCACCGCCCACTTTTACAAGAAGGTAATTTAAAAGTTTTGCAAGCTGTAATTTGGCAATTGTTGAAGATATCATGATGAAATTTGGCAGGAACGTTACTACTATTACTACATATGTGCTAAAGAAAAATTAGCAAAATCGGATGAAGAACACGCCCACTTTTTAAAAAAAATTTTTTTAAAAGTCAAATTTTAACAAAAAATTTAATATCTTTACTGTATATAAGTAAATTAAGTCAAAATTCAACTCCAGTAATGATATGATGCAACAAAATATAAAAATAAAAGAAAATTTCAAAATGGGCGTGGCTCCGCCCATTTTCATTTAGTTTGTCTAGAATACTTTTAATGCCATAAGTCGAACAAAAATTTGCCAATCCTTCTTAAATTTGGTAGGGGCATAGATTCTATTACGATAACTGTTTTCTGTGAAAATGGACGAAATCGGTGGAAGCCACGCCCAGTTTTTATACACAGTCCACCGTCTGTCCTTCCGCTCGGCCGTTAACACGATAACTTGAGCAAAAACCGATATATCTTTATTAAACTTGGTCCACGTACTTACCTGAACTCACTTTATCTGGGTATAACAAATGGCCGAAATCCGACTATAACCACGCCCACTTTATCGATATCGAAAATTACGAAAAATGAAAAAAATGCAAACTTTGTAAAATGGGTGTGACACCTACCATATTAAGTAGAAGAAAATGAAAAAGTTCTACAAGGCGAACTCAACAGCCCTTGGAATCTTGGCAGGAATACTGTCCGTGGTATTGCATATATAAATAAATTAGCAGTGCCCGACAGATGATTTTGTGGAACACCCTGGTCCACATTTTGGTCGATATCGCGAAAACGCCTTCACATATACATCTAAGGGCCACTTGCTTTTAAAACCCTCATTAATACCTTTAATTTGATATCCATATCGCACAAACACATTCTAGACTCACCCCTGGCCCACCCTAATGGCGATATCTCGAAAATGCGTCCACCTATAGACCTAATGCCCACTCCCTCTTAAAATGCTCAGTAACACCTTTCGTTTGATGCCCATATCGTACACACATTCTAGAGTCACCCTTGGTCCACCTTAATGGCGATATCTAGAAAAGGCGTCCACCTATAGACCTAATGCCCACTCCCTCTTAAAATGCTCAGTAACACCTTTCGTTTGATACCCATATCGTACAAACATTCTAGAGTCACCCCTGGCCCACCCTAATGGCGATATCTCGAAAAGGCGTCCACCTATAGACCTAATGCCCACTCTCTCTTAAAATGCTCAGTAACATCTTTCGTTTGATACCCATATCGTACAAACATTCTAGAGTCCCCTTGGTCCACCTTTATGGCGACATCTCGAAAAGGCGTCCACCTATAGAACTAAGGATTACTCCCTTTTAAAATACTCATTACCACCTTTCATTTGATACCCATATCATACAAACATTCTAGATTCACCCTTAGTCCACCTTTATGGCGACATCTCGAAAAGGCGTCCACCTATAGAACTAAGGATTACTCCCTTTTAAAATACTCATTACCACCTTTCATTTGATACCCATATCGTACAAACACATTCTAGAGTCACCCCTGGCCCACCCTAATGGCGATATCTCGAAAAGGCGTCCACCTATAGACCTAATGCCCACTCCCTCTTAAAATGCTCAGTAACACCTTTCGTTTGATACCCATATCGTACAAACATTCTAGAGTCAGCCCTGGCCCACCCTAATGGCGATATCTCGAAAAGGCGTCCACCTATAGACCTAATGCCCACTCCCTCTTAAAATGCTCAGTAACACCTTTCGTCTGATACCCATATCGTACAAACACATTCTAGAGTCACCCCTGGCCCACCCTAATGGCGATATCTCGAAAAGGCGTCCACCTATAGACCTAATGCCCACTCCCTCTTAAAATGCTCAGTAACACCATTCATTTGATACCCATATCATACAAACATTCTAGAGTCACCCTTGGTCCACCTTTATGGCGACATCTCGAAAAGGCGTCCACCTATAGAACTAAGGATTACTCCCTTTTAAAATACTCATTACCACCTTTCATTTGATACTCATATCGTACAAACACATTCTAGAGTCACCTCTGGCCTACCCTAATGGCGATATTTCTAAAAGGCGTCCACCTATAGACCTAATGCCCGCTCCCTCTTAAAATGTTCAGTAACACCTTTCGTTTGATACCCATATCGTACAAACATTCTAGAGTCACCCCTGGCCCACCCTAATGGCGATATCTCGAAAGGTTATCTCCACCTATAGACCTAATGCCCACTCCCTCTTAAAATGCTCAGTAACACCTTTCATTTGATTCCCATATCGTACAAACAAATTCTAGAGTCACCCTTGGTCCACCTTTATGGCGATATCTCGAAACGGCGTCCACCTATGGCACTAAGGATCACTCCCTTTTAAAATACTCATTAACGCCTTTCATTTGATACCCATATCGTACAAACATATTCTAGAGTCACCCCTGGTCCACCTTTATGGCGATTTCTCGAAAAGGCGTTCACCTATAGAACTAAAGCCCATTCCCTTTTAAAATACTCATTACCACCTTTCATTTGATACCCATATCGTACAAACACATTCTAGAGTCACCCCTGGCCCACCTTAATGGCGATATCTCGAAAAGGCGTCCACCGATAGACCTAAGGCCCACTCCCTCTTAAAATGCTCAGTAGCACCTTTCATTTGATACCCATATCGTACAAACATATTCTAGAGTCACCCCTGGTCCACCTGTATGGCGATTTCTCGAAAAGGCGTTCACCTATAGAACTAAAGCCCATTCCCTTTTAAAATACTCATTACCACCTTTCATTTGATACCCATATCGTACAAACACATTATAGAGTCACCCCTGGTCCACCTTAATGGGGACATCTCGAAAAGGCGTCCACCGATAGACCTAAGGCCCACTCCCTCTTAAAATGCTCAGTAGCACCTTTCATTTGATACCCATATCGTACAAACAAATTATAGAGTCAGCCCTGGTCCACCTTTATGGCGATATCCCTAAATGGCGTCCATACATAGAACTATGGCCTACTCTCTCTTAAAATACTCTTTAATACCTTTCATTTGATACACATGTCATACAACCACATTCCAGGGTTACCCCAGGTTCATTTTCCTTATTTTGTCTCCATAGCTCTCAACTGAGTATGTAATGTTCGGTTACACCCGAACTTAGCCTTCCTTACTTGTTTTTTATTAAAACCGGAATGGGGGTGTTACATTTTTTTATTCCACAAAGATGTTTTTTTTAATTTGGACGACCATATATTTTTTAATATATATTTTTAAGAAGTTGGCATCCGGGGTGTCGTCGCTTCTGATGAGCACTTTGTATTAAAAAAATCTAGGCCATGCCGCCCGCACCACACCTAATTCTATGAGGAACAGGATTCGCTTCGTGTAGGTGAGATTGACAATTGGGTTGCGGAAGCAGTGAATTGCGCTTGTCAACACCTTGAATCCCGAAAAACTGGTATCTTGTTGTTTTAGTCATGACACAATAAAACGGAAATTTAACGCGGTAATACGCATGTAAAAGTTAAAAAAAAAAATGTATGTAAGGCGCGATAACCTCCGAAGAGATTTTAGGCCGAGCTTCTCTTCCAATTTGCGTCGTGCTCCTCTTGATTTTCCCTACAAATTGGCCGGACGGGACCTACATGTTTTATGCCGACTCCGAACGGCATCTACAAGGCAGATGAGTTTTCGATGAGAGCTTTTCATGGCAGAAATACACTCGGAGCGCTTGCCAAACACTGCCGAGGGGCGACCCCGCTTAGAAAAATTTTCTTATAATTGAAAAACCTTATTTCTAAAATTTTGATGTTGCTTTGCCCGGGGTGTGAACCCAGGCATACGGTGACCATAGTTTTAGTTCGCGGGTTAAGGTAACATTTTAACGAGATCCGGCACCTGCTGCCAACACAGCCTTTGATCCAAACAAGCATAAACAGACCCTAAGCCAAATCCACACAGAATCGGCAAACGCTTTTGCCAGGACGCGCCCAGTGGACCCCTTTTATTAATATGCAATATCTTAACCTTGTAGAAGAAGAAGGCACACTACCAAGGGAGACACGGGTCACCCTGGCCCAACTTCGTTCTGGATACTGTAATGTACTGCATGCGATGTGTCCCACATGACGCCGACCATCTTTTCAATTGTAATGTGGACCTACGCCTCTAACACCCATCTCCTATGGTCCGCCCCTGTTGAAATGGCCACTTTCCTAGGACTCCCGTTAGAGGACTTTCATGACAGTTTGTGAGTTGTCATGCCCATTGAATGGGGCGAAGCACTGTTAACACAGCAACAACAAGAAGACCGCAGTTAATACAAAACTGAATACCCCAATTGTTATCACATTCAACTTTTCTAGAACGTAAAAATATTAATGCTTGTATAATATAATATTTATTTATTTATTTATTTACAGTCTATGGTGTTTGAGGCCTTACAGACTATATAACAGATTTTAGCTTAGCTTAATGATAAACTAAGATAATTACAAACTACTTGTAATAAAATTACAGATTACACAGAACAAATATCACTGAGTATTGATTTAAAAGTGTGATTTGGCAAAGAAAGCGATTGTTAAAGAATTTGAGAATAGATTAAACTCGGTCATGGCTCTAAACAAAGGTGCATTACCCTGCAAAAATCGCGTGTACTCCATGCATGCATGTATGGAGTACTCGCTATGGACCAAGCGAGTGCTCCAAAATTAACCACAATTCATACAAAAAATATGGTCCAATTAACATTGCGATGTCCTAGGACTGGACCATATACTCCAGCTCCGAATTACATCAGAGTAATCCATGGAGTACCCACAGTCCAATAAACATCGTGTAGTGATTACAATCGTTAAAAACGAGCAATGATCGGCTTACAATATGTTCGTGTAGAAACATGAGTTGGTCCATTGCTGCATTACAGTGGAGTATAATGGTAAGTACTCCAGTATGACACAAGTAGACCACATGATCCAACAATTTTTGCAGGGTAAAGGCATAGAGGGTCCTGGCATTGTCCGTATAAAAAGTAACTCTGTTACGAAGCGGCCTGCTCGGTATACAAAAACGGATACTCGCGACGAGGCAAGGTGCATCAACTGCTCCGCGAATAATGTCATAGACAAAAGTAATAGAGATAATGGTTCTTCTACATTGAAGAGACTGTAGGCTAATAAGTGCACACCTGTCTTCATATGAGGGAATCTGATCAGAGAAATTCAACGATCGCAATGCGAAACGAACAAAAGTTGTTTTTATTCAAGCTTATAGCGAACAAGCGCAGTGAACAATAATTTTAAAGTATATGGATCTCTAAAGCGCCGAATAAAGGCGAGCACTGGTAGCATTTAAGTGAGTAGTGAAAGAAAATTTCGAGTCGAATACTACCCCTAAGTCTTTTATCTCATTAAGGGTTGATAGGCGGGTGCCTCCAATAAAATAAGAGGTGGGAAGATTATCGCGAGCTTTGGAGAAGGTAACATGAAAGCATTTACCAACATTTAGCGGCAGATTATTTGTATTACACCACACAGCGACATTGTCGAGATCAGATTGAATCCTTTCCGCGTCAGAGGCATTCGAAATGGTTCCAAAAACCTTTAAATCATCAGCATACAAAAGAAAGAGTGCCGAAAGCAGGCCGAAATATCATTTATAAAGATTACAAAAAGCAGCGGCCCCAAAATACTACCTTGCGGCACGCCGGAGGTGGCAATAAAAGAGAGTCAGTATTGTCAATTACAACAACACAACTACGCTGTTGAAGATATGAACTTATCCAAGAAAGCAATGTTGAGTGGAAACACAAAGAAAGCAATTTAGAAATTAGGATTGAGTGACTAACTTTATCAAACGCTTTTGAGAAATCAGCGTATACAGTATCGACTGGTAAACGATTATTAAACGCGGATAGGCAATAGTCAGAGAGAATTGATAAATTTGTCACAGTGGATCTACCGGACATGAAACCATGCTGATTGTTACTGATTGGACGTTTTACCGCAAAATACATTTTTTGTTTCACAATATACTCAAAAAGTTTAGAAATAGTCGACAACTTTGCTATGGGTCTATAATTGACGACGTTATTTTTATTACCGCTCTTGAAAACTGGGCTAATGAAAGTTGTCTTCCATGCATCGATAAATTCACCACACTAGAGAGATTTTTTAAAAAATAAGGAGTGTGATCGTCAATGCCAAACAATTTTTAAAAAGATAAGACGATAGGCCGTCAATATCGGTAAAGGTGGATGATTTTAAGTTTTGGATTCCTTCCACAACATCTTTAAGGGATAAAGTCAAAGCGCCAAAGTTGAGGGAAGAGTCAGCCCAAACAGGGACCTCCGGCCGAACTTCCGTTTGCGCAACAAAGTTGGAGCAGAAAAAAACCTGCAAAAAGATTAGCCGCTTCAGCAGGTGAAGAGGCATGTTCAGTATTATAGAAAACTGATGCCGGAATACTAGATCATAGTTTTTTGGATTTTATGTAATTCCAAAAAGTCTTAGGATTATCTTTAATACCAAGTTCAAAGTTACGAACAAAATTCCTATGGAGTCTTTTGCCCAACACTTTAAATTTTTTAGAATAATGAAGGGATTTAGATCTACAGACCAAGGACTTAGTTTGAATTTTTTGAAGAATGTATTTCTCAAATTCTTTAGCCGCTTCAGCTTTCTGGTATACCACGGAATCTTGTAACAACGCACTTTTTTCGAGGTACATTGTCAATACAAATTTGAATAATAACAGTTTTAAAAACAACAACAGTTTTTGAAACAACTAGAAAGATTCTTTCCCAGAAAGAGACTCCCAGTCAATGGACGAAACTTCCTGAAAAATCATATCGAAGTTTCCGCGTCTAAATGAAAAAATATATCGTCATATGGGCGGATACCACAAAAGTTATAAAATTCCATGTCCAGGGTTAGCGGGATGTGATGCAAACATGCGCTCGACAATGGGTCAAGACATTCACTAAGAGTACAGTTGACATTATCATTAACGAAGACAAGGTCAAGAGTTCTCGATAACTGATTTGTGAGGCTGTTTTTCTCGGAAAGATTGACACTTAAGAAATTATCAATGAGGTACATCTCAGCAGTACTGTTTACATTTTTAGGGACTAAAGTGTTGCTATCGTTAGCATAGGACCACTCAATATTAGGTAGATTGCAGTCACCAAGTATACAGAAGTTACTACCATCATGACTACGAACAAGGTCTATAACGTTGTCAACATGTGATTTGTAGAGAGATTCCATACTAGAAGGTGGGATGTATGAAACGCAAATGAACATTTCGGAACAGCCACGAACAGAGACACAAAGTTGATCCAAAAGTGAATCCGCCTCGGATAACTCAACAAGCGATGATTGGAGATGATGGCGAATAGCAATTAAAACCCTCCACCCCTGGAGAGTTTTTGAAAAATCACGATCCTTACGATAAACGTTGTACAAATTCGAGTCGAAGAACTCTCCATCCAGAAATTCAGGATTGAGCCAGGTCTCGGTTAGAACAAACATATCGTAGTCGGCATGCGAATTAATATTGAAGAATGAATTGGTTTTAGAGCGCATACCGGAGACATTTTGGTTATTAGATGTTTCTGGCTACCGTCCAGGGAAGCGGTACCAACTCCAAAACATTCAGTAGGCGGTACATAGGAATTTGTAATATATGAACTTTCAGCAGTTATATTATTATTGTAAGCGCTAGATGTCATTGATTTGGCGTTGCATGAATCGAAACGGCCTATTATCGAATATTAAATGAACTTTCACTGTTGAGTGTGCTAACTAAAAATAGATAAGAATACACTTTCGTGATTTTGAAAAAATTTGTAGCCAGAGTAAAAAAATAATGGCGGAAAAATTACCAAATTTTGATGAAAACCCCAAACCGGCAACACTGTTTAACAGCGCTAGTCAACGTCGCCACTGCTGACCCATTCAAAACAATAACAAAAAGAATATACTCAAAAACTACTCACATACAAACACACAAGCATGTACATATATGAAATTTCAAAGATTGTATCATTTTGCCTCTCCCTTACACCTATCCATATGATGATGTCAAATGTGCAGTTGTGCATATTACGGTTGTCTCATTTTGCCAAATGTGTGTACGTTTGGTTTGTATGGCTCGATTCGTCGCTTTCTCTTTGTAATAAACGAGCGCATATATCAGCGAAAAAGACAAAGTGTTTGTATTTTTCTTATCTCTGTTAGTACAGTTTACAATAATAAAAAATTGGAATACTCGTGCGCTGTTAAATCCATTACAAATATAATCATCAAACATTCTTGATTGATTTTACCATATTATTTTTTATTTGTTTATGCTAATCACCTATTAATTCCAATAAATCTTTACTGCTATTCAAATTTTCCTTACTGATGTAATAACCTACGCAAGTGGAGAAACATTTCCATATGCATACATATGTATAAATTATGTGCGTGTATTTATACATGAATGATGTGTACACAGAAATATAAATTGTAAACATATGTACATGTATGTGAAATAATTTAAGCTCAAAGTTTACAAATCGTAGGCTTTGCAGATGCCCATGTACTAAAATTCCTCTTTGTAAATGTTCCCTTTAATTATTCTTATGTCAAATCTGAAGGTGAAAATAGAAATCAACAAGGTATCATCACATCATTCCTCATTCAATTGACAAATCTAGTGCTATATAACATAGCACGATATTGCACCACCATTGTTTTGATACCGAGATTTGCACATTGCGTTGCCAGACGTACTGATTTTGATAGTACTTTGCTGATTTGAGTTGTTAAATGGTTTGCTTTAAAACAGGTTAAAGGCCTTTTGAACCATCCAAATTGGGTTTAAATATGCTATTTGAGACATGAAATATGCATCGTAAAGTAGCCAGAGTTGCTTTCTGAGTATATTATTTCTATTTCGATATATGGCGAAGTTTAATGGTATCAACTTAAGTTTAAGTTTGCTTATATGTTCGGTCCAATTTAAGTTTGAGTCGAACCATACTCCTAGATATTTCAACTTATCAACCCTTTTAATGGAAGTGTTTTCAAAGTCGAAACTCGGAAAATCACTAATGGTTGGAATCGGTTTATAGCAGGGATGCACCTTAACGTTAAGCTAATCGTTTATCAAAAAATTTCCACCGTTTCCGTTGAAACACTTCGAAATATTATCGATAAAGAAATTATCAAGATAAATTGTATCTCGTTTTTAACCGAAACGAAAAGCTTTCGTTAACGTTAAAAACGTTAACGAAAACGTGATACTTTATGTTTGAATTGTGCTGGCAATGCTATAGCCATGGTGAAGCCGTAAGGTGGCAACAACGAGCGCACATACACACACAAACTCTATGTAATTTGTTTGTGTAATTCGTTGGTGTTAATGTCAAAAATACTCTGAGAAATGTTCGTACTGTCAAAATTCATGAGAAAAGTTGCAATCAGCTTGGATAATGCTTTCACCTTTAATGACTCCGCCATCAATCAGCTTTGCCAGCATAGTTTGAAATTAATAATCAACATAAACGATTTGATTTCGTTTTGATATGGCAGAAAACGAAACGAAATCATTTCGTTAATTTGACGATCTTAACGTTAATAAACGAAACGAAATGACTTCGTTTCGTTTATTAACGTTGATTATCGTAACGAAATGATATCGTTTCGTTGGTTAAGCATGCCTGGTTTATAGTTATTAAAAATAATAAAATTGGTTTTTGCTAAATTAATTTTTAGCAAATTATAATCAAACCTCTTTTTTATCTTATCCAAGTCCATCTTAACGTTGGCTACCAGTTCCTCTAATGTACTTGCAGAGTACATAAACGTGCCGTCATCAGCATAGAACTGAGGGGTACCTTTAAGTTTTAGTTTTAGTGCGTTATTTATGTATATTATGTATAATGTTGCCGCTAGTTTTGATCCTTGCGGAACACCCGTTTTGATTTCCATAGTAGAGCTTCTAATATTATTCATTTCTACGAACTGTTTTCTTTTTGTTAAAAAAGTTTCGAATATTCTTAGTTCTTTGCATTCCAACCCTAATTCAGCCAGCTTCCGAACCATTATTTCTAAATTGATTGAATCGAAAGCCTTCAATAAATCTATTGCTAATAGAGATACATAATTCTTTTTATCGAGGTTTTCATATATGAACTCTGTACAAGAGAGGCATGCTGCCATTGTATTTGAGCTTTGCACAAAGCCGAACTGGTTTTTATCAATTATCTCATTTTGAGTCAGAAATTGTTTGAGACGGTTAAGTAGTATGGTTTCAAATATTTTATCGATGGTGCTAAGCTTCGTTATGGGCCGGTAGTTTGAACACAATTCCTTAGTTCCTCCTTTATGCACAGGAACCACTGAGCCAATCTTAAGCTCATCTGGGTACTGACCTGATCGAAAACAATCGGGTATGAATTTGCTGATCGGATCAGCTAGGTCATCTTTATATTTTTTTTTATAAATTTCGCACGAGATTCCATCTGGGCCATTGACGGACTTTACATTCAAACGTTTGTAACTTCTAGGGTATTACACTCTGCTAAAGTGAATGGATATCTTATATTATTTGCTGGATTATCTATGAAGTTGATTGTGTCTGGCATTTCAACAACTGTAACAAAGTATTCATTGAGACTATTAGCAATCTCAATGCTATTTGTAACAGTTTTATTTTTATGTATAATTTGGCTGATATCAGTAACATTTTCAACCTTCTTTATAATTGACCACGTTTTATTTCCAGAATGTATGTTTTCTGTTATTTTATTACCAAAGTATTGTTTTTTCAAATAGTTGGTCATGTTTCGAACTTTAATTTTTAGTAAGTTGTACTGACTTTCAAAAAAGAGATTGTTTCTATACTTTATTTTCATTTTATAATACTTATTTTTATCTCTAATCATGTTAGCCGTTTGAGGGTAATTATTCGGTTTTTTGTGAATATCTGTTAATAAAAGAACAATTTCTTATTTCAGACTTTTAATTATTGAATTACATTACAGAATTCTTGAATCAATTCTGCTGGCATTTCCTTTGTGTCTTCTATTCCCCTTTACTTTTGCCAATTCCTCTTAAAAGAAAGTGTGAAATAAAACACGGAATACAACAAGAATTATCAACAAAAGTTTTAAGAACTGCTTGGTACGTGCGCTGCTGAATTACTTCCCCCCTTTATCACCCTCTTAAGCGCCAAATACACGACACGAACATTTCCGCGAACATTCCCGTTATGTCATGTTTTTGCGACCTTTTCTGTCGTGTATGGTGGTGTTTGCCAGTTCGCGCAAATGTTCGCCAAAAATCAAAATATTTTAATTTTTGGCGAACATTTGCGCGAACTGTTCGTGCGTGTATGGCGAAATAGCTCATAATCGTAGTAATTTCTGAACGGAACAGACGTGCTCGGAAAAGTAAAATGGACAATAAAAAATTTCTGAGTGAATTTATTGAATCTTCTCTCTTTTTTTTACGCTTAATTGCCACAGCGAGCAATATTGCTGCAGCACAATTGTTGTCCGTATTCATCGCTGTCTGAAAGAGAACTAATGTTCGGCCAAAAGTTCGTATGGTGTATGGCCAAAGCTGCGAACAAGATTGCGGAATGTTCGTATCGTGTATTTGGCGCTTTAGTCTATGTCATGATCGACTTGAGTTCGATGATTTTCTAATGTGAAAGGGACTTACACTTTGCAGGTCCATGTACAATGGATCAACATTCTAGGTTACTTCTTTTCCAAACTCCCTTTATTTAGGATGGCTTTGCGAAGACAAACCTAAATTTGATTTAACCTGATTATCATTGAATGTCCTGTATACTTATTAATATCGAGGTTAGACATATCCCTATTCGGTTTCGTGTCTATTAAATGAAACGGCTTTAACGGTTAGGGCCACCTAACATTCAAGGTTTGCATCATTTTGGCCGTCACAGCAGTCTTAATGCAAACAACTTTTCTTTACAACATTCTTACAAACTATTCAACATGAATACGAGTGTATGAGTGAATCGCCTTGTTGCTTCCTTTGCTTTAAGTAGCCCAAATCCGCTTTAACTACTTATTCGTTTATGTTGCGACATTTAAATATTTTTTTAAGAACGAAATTAAGTAAATTTTCTTTAAATAAGTATCTTCATGTTTAATTAATAGATTGTGCACTCAATTTTAAATTGACGGCTGATAAAAAACAGCGAATTTTTACAAAACGTATGGTAATAACTTTTAAATAGAATTGAATGATAATTATCCGCCACCGGATTATGATCAAAACGCGTTTTCAGGTACTCCTTTGACGATTTTTTTGTTCTCAAGTAAAAAATTATAATTTTTTATACGTGGAGTCAAGTAACCACGGTTGTAAGGAACAGGGTGAACTTTTAAAACTTCTAAAAAAATTTCTTCATAGCGCCAATCAATAACTTTGTTTCATGCGAATACCCTGTCCATGCTTATTTTAGCTGACAACTGTATTTAATATGTCTATGACAGACCAAAATTTTAAATCCCATTTTTAATTTAGTCAGGATTTTAACTAAATAGTATTTTCGTCACCGACTATGATTACGGCCCACTGGAAGAAGCTACAGGCCTGCCAAAATACTGCTCTCAGAACCGTCGCGGGCTGTCTTCTTATGTCCCCAGAACACCATCTACATAATGAGGCGAGAATACTCCCCATCAGGGAGAGAAATGAGATGCTAACCTAACAGTTCCTGTTGAATACCCAGAAACCTGGGCATCCCAACAGACATCTGATTGATGAGCCAACACCGCCTAGGGACTTAAGGAGTGATCTCCGTAAGCATTTTGAGGAAAAACGGCACCTGAGAACTCAGCCGTATGAAGCAAAAAAACACAAGCAGGTCCTTGGTGAACTCCACAAACAAGCGTCGGATCTTTATGCCGGGAATTGCCCGGTGACTCCAGTACTCAAAGAACAGTACCCAAAACTTGTGGAAGAGGAACGCATACTCCCCAGGGAAACGTGAGTCACTCTAGCCCAGCTTCGTTCTGGATACTGTAGCAGGTTAAACTCTTACCTATCGAGAATCAACCCCGACATACAAAATGTATGCCCCGCGTGCAATGTGTCCCCACATGACACCAACCATCTCTTTAATTGTAATGTGGAACCAACGCCTCTAACACCCCTTTCATTATGGTCCACCCCTGTTGAAACAGCAAGTTTCCTTGGACTCCCGTAAGAGGATATTGATGACAATTTGTGATCGGTCGCAACTGTTAGGTGGGGCGAAGCACTGCTACAACAACTGCAACAACATTACGGCCCAGAGTATCTTAATATAATTACCACGGGTGGGACAATAAACGCTATCTATTATACAAGTTATATATTATTAAAACCCTGCGAATATATTGAATTAGCTTGTTTTGTTTAAATACTTTTACATACCTACATATGTATAAGAAAATATGGAAAATCCAATAGCGTATAAGTAATTAATTTTTTTTTTAATTATTTGAGTATTATAATAGCCGTGTTTTTTACACGCGTATACGTTTACGTTGGGCGTAAAAAAAACGTTTAACCTCGCTTAGATAATGCTTAGGAGACCCATCTAGCGGCAGTGGTTTAATAATTAGTTACAGCACAGGCTGTACGAAAAAGCGGAGGCACATCCCTCTGATGGCCATAATGTATAACATATAGCTGAATCAGTTGCGATGAATTGTTGACACGCACCATTTTAAGAGGTGAAACATAGACACATATTTCAGTTGAATCTGAGTAGTACTAATTTTATGCGCGGCACTTTCAGAATATTAGATAAAGATTGACGCTTAGCAGTCCACATAAAGTTTAAGCGTAAACGTCTATAGATGTAAAAAAAAAACACAGTCAATAGGTGTCATGGTTGGGACAGCGTGTGTCACGGGTGGGTTATGTTCGAATTAAAAGCATTTCATGAACTTATATCTAGTGAATAGTTCAAGTCAACGAAATATAGTCTAAATGAATAGGCTTTAAGAAAATTCCAAGAATTTTTGCTTTCAAAGGCTTTGCAGATTCAAGGACCATAAAAAAGTATAGATATCGTATTTTGATGAAAGTTTCTACTGGCCGGTTTTAGCCGTTTTCAGTGACTGAAAACCATTTTCAAAGCGAGAACTATGCAACTGCCAAACTATTTCTAAAAATTATAATAAGTTTTGGATCAAACGAGTACTATTTGTCCCTAGTTCCCATATGCCATTTCAGAGCTATTGTTATTAAAGAAATGAGTTTCGATCACGGATCGTAACAAATAATATGGGCCCTGATATCACTATTAAGGCGTATTAGCTATGCTTACGGTGATGCTTAGGGGGGGGGGGGGGGGGGGGGGGTGTGAATAATTCCTTACCAACTTCAAATAAGTAAAAAGTGAATTGTGGCAGAAAGTTGAAACGTTGTGTTACAAATATGAAATAAAAGAAGGGCTTTGAAAATTCTCAATAACGGTTGGTTGTACAGGTATAAAGGAATCGAAATAATATAGACTTCCATATATCAAAATTATCAGTATCGAAAAAAAAATTTGATTGAGCCATGTCCGCCCGTTAGCACGATAAGTTGAATAAATATTGAGATATCTTCACCAAATTTGGTACACTAGCTTATCTGGACCCAGAATAGATTCGTATTGAAAATGAGCGAAATCGGATGATAAAACCACGCCCACTTTTTATATACATATATAAAATTTTGGCAAACACAAAAAACCTGATAATTTAGTAAGTAATACACCTAGAATGTTGAAATTTGACATGTGGACTGATATTGAGACTCTTGATAAAAATTTGGAAAATGTGTTTAAATGGGCGTGGCACCGCCCACTTGTGGTAAAATCAATTTTACAAATATCAATCATAAATCAAAAACCGTTAAACCTATCGTAACAAAATTCGGCAGTGAGGTTGCATTTACTATAAGGAATGCTTTGAAGAAAAATTAACGAAATTGGTTAAGGACCACGCCCAGTTTTATATAAAATATTTTCAAAAGGGTCGTGGACGAGTAAAATAAGCCATATCTTTGCAAAAAAGAGCTTTATATCAATGGTATTTCATTTCCCAAGTGGATTTATAACAATAAATAGGAAAAACTTCAAATTAAAAAAATGGGTGTGTCACCGCCCCTTTTACGACTAAGCAATTTTCTGTGTTTCGGGAGTCATAACTCGAAGAAAAATAACCGGATCATAATAAAATTGGTTACACAAATTTTCCCTACAGCAGGAAATATTTCTAGAAAAAATGGACGAGATCGGTTAAAGACCACGCCCACTTTTATATAAAAGATTTTAAAAAGGGTCGTAGACGAAAATAATAAGCTTTATCTCAGCGAAAAAGGACTTTGTATCAATAGAATTTTACTTTCTAAATTGAATTATAACATTAAATTGGAAAACACTAAAATTTTTGAAAATGGGTGTGGCACCGCCCCTTTTACGACTAAGCAATTTTCTATGTTTCGGGAGCCATAACTCGAAATTTTCCCTACAGCAGGAAATATTTCTAGAAAAAATGGACGAGATCGGTTAAAGACCACGCCCACTTTTATATAAATGATTTTTAAAAGGGTCGTAGACGAAAATAATAAGCTATAACTTAGCAAAAAATAGTTTTGAATCAATCATATTTCACTTATCAAGTTTTGTTGTAAGAGAAAGTGGGGAGACAGTTTTTTGTAAACGGGCGGTGCCACGTGTTATGTAGAAAAGTTATTCATCTGACATGAAATGTGCAATTGAAGCACACGCTGAGTATATAATGTTCGGTTACACCCGAACTTAGACACCTTTACTTCTTTTTACTGGGAATAAAACAATTTTTTTTTTTTAAGATCTTTGCGATTAAGAAAGTAGGTCTGCAAATTTTTTAAAAGTCATACTTTAATCAATTCTTAATAAAACCCTATACCTAATATTAGTTAATGAAAGGCACTTCAGAGGGCTTTTAATTGGAAAAAAGCTCTAAAACCTCTGCATTAAAAAATGTAACGTTACCGATAGTACTTATAACTTAATTTGAAAAAAAAAATGGACATTTTCAACAAAGCTCATCTAACTGGGTGTAACGATAATGCCATATTATCTGAAAATGTTAAATCTTGAAAAAAAACCTATCAGGGTTGTAGAACTATATTTGGAACTCTAGAGCACTTCTTTTCTACTAGAAAATCGGTTCAGAACTTTTTTGCTGCGTAAAAGGGTGCCGGACCCTAAAAATATATTTAAAAAAAAACCTATTAGGGTTGCAGAACTCTTTTCGCACCCCTAGGGAACTCTGGAGCATTTATCTACTAGAAAATCGGTCCAGAACTTTTTTTCTGCGTAAAAAGGGTGCTGGACCCCAATATTTTTTTTTTTAAAAAACCTATTTGGGTTGCAGAACTTTTTTCGCACCCCCTAGGGAACTCCAGAACTCTTCAAAATAAACCCAAAACTCCGAAAAAAAAATTGGTGTGCTGCACTTTGGGCTGCTAACTTCACGGGGGCTGTTACCATTGTCAAAATCAATTACATACCTATTAATTTTCCGAGTTCCCGATGTTTGCGCTCTTGAGTTTGATTTTCCTTCGTAAATTTAATGAGTTTGCGAAGCATTCACAATAATGTTTCTTATTAAATTGTATTTTTATTATTAAATTAGAAATTTGGCTATTAGACTTCGAATCTCACTCAAGGAGAATACAATTTCTAATTTAGAAGTACAAAGATATCTGAGAAGATCTTTGGTAAGGTCGAAATAGCTATAATATCAGCCAGTATGTTCAATTCCTTTCAGTTTTTCCATTCATCAAAAAAATGCAATAATTTAATAAGAGAAATTATTGTGAATACGTCTCGGACTTATTAAATTTACGAATGTAAAAGATAATTAGTAAAAATAGATAAGAGCAAAGCCTAGAAAAATGCGATTTCCACCAGCAGTTGACAGGGGGGATGTAGATGTTGATAATTGCTAAAATTGGCATCGCTTGGGCGGAAAGATATGCCTTGACGTTCCGGGACACTCCTTACGGCCGATGTCGGCGTCAAATAGATTATATTGAACTGAGTGGTGGGTGATAAATACGCGTCCGCCATCATTTTCGCTCTCGCAATCTATTCTGTGAACGTTTTACCCAGAGCAGATCTTGCCATGCGTTTGGTCTCTTGGATCGCAAAAAATCGACTATCTCCGGGATCTTTCCAGTTAACTTATTAGTTTAACGGCAGTATTCTGAAGTACAACGAGCAGTGCGATGAAGCCCGCCGGGGGGTTGCCGTCGCTGAGACTAGAACTAGAACATCTAGGAACATCCAAGACAGGAACTGCATTGGGTAGATGTCGCAAGCATATATGTATATGTATTATGTGCTGGCAAACGGTGCACAAGGTGGTAGGGACTAAGAGTCTGTTTCCCTTATTCTTGGTACTTACACCCTTTGCGAACTTGTATTTATGTCTGAAATAAAAATATTGTTTTTTTATATACACTTCGTTATTTATTGTCATTTATAATATTAAATATTAACTGATAAATATTTTCTGTTTCTTCTCATAATTCCAGAACAGTACTAAAACCAACTAAACTCTTGAATTGAGCTCTCCAATTTGTATTCTGTGCATCGAAAATCGCGCTGAGCGCAATGACAAAGCGACGCAGCAATAATAATAATCACATTTCTCAACGACAAAAGCAACAGCGGATCGACAGAGAAAAACATCAGCTAAACAATAAATTGCAACTAGACCAGTTGGGAGTTCAAAGAAAGCATATTTACTCGCATCCCATTGAGAGTCAAACCATTTATTATATATAAAAAAAAAAAGAAAAACTAAATTTGAAAGAGAACCACCGACCGGTACGAACCAGAACTCCTCGGATTAGCAATCTCATTTAATTTTTTGGAAAAGCAGTATAAAACCCTTCAAAAATTGTGTAACGACAAGAAGTATAACGAAAAGTTATTACAGCCGAAATGATGAAACGAACGCGTGTCGATGAAGTTCAATATGGCACGCGGCCAGGCCCTGGTGGAGTGGGTGGTAGTGGTGGCGGAGGTGGCGGCGGAGTAAGTGTTCCTGGTGGTGGTATAGTTGGAGCTTCAAATCCGGGCAATGCCGTCAATATTGGTTCGACTGTTTCAAGTAGTCATGGTAACGCCAACTTAAGTGTTGGATTATCGGGCGGTGTATCTGCGGGTGCCATACCACATCATAGGCTTTTAACACCCCAACATGGAGGAGCGCAGACGATTGCATATTTGCCGTCAACAACACCAGTAACAGCGAGCAGCATGAAAATCACGGGCGGCGGGTCCGGTGGAATGATGGATAATAATGTTGTTAGTAGCGGCAATGTAGGCGGTGGAGGACAAAGCGTCGGCAATACCGTGCAGCTAACTGGTGGATCGGTTGTTACCTCAGTCGGTGGCGCTGTGACAGGTGCAGGAGCTGTGCCCTCACAGACTGTACAGTATTCAACCAGTGAGTAAATGATAAAATTTATATCTAACATGTTTACACTAGTTTCTTTCAGGCTAAACTCTTATAAAAAGATACCTTTTTTCCCTAGCTACTTACTGTTGCGGTATTTATGTTTCTACCCCACTAATTATATACAATTTTTTGGTTCAATAGTAGCGGCCAGACTTTTGAAATCCACGCCAACAAATTATTTATCTAACATTCGTCACTCGAACCAAATTTGTTAACCTTTTTGAAAAAGCAAGTTCGATTTATTTCTCCTGTAGGTTAGGTTGAACTGGCCGGTCCATGATTATTTCACATAGACTGAGTGAGTCCACCAAAGCCTTCGGGGAGTAACCTTATCGCTACAACAACAACAACTGAGTGAGTCCGTAGTCTTACCACAAGTTTGTTTTAACGACCAAACTGAAAAACCCTATCAAAAACCAGGACCTATGTTATAAAATAAATCCGTCCTCTTGGCAAATACTAGAAGCTGCCTCGGACTTAAGCACTTGCTTCTTCTAGATCTGACAGCTGTATCACTTATAATAGCTGGATTCTTAGTCTGGCAAGCGCAGGGCAAGAGCACAGAACGTGCTCGATCGTTTCCTCCTCCAACCCGCACTTCCTACATCTGCTATCACTGACCAAGCCTAATTGAAAGGCATGTGACGCCAGAAGGAAGTGTCCAGTCAGAATACCTGTCATGAGTCTACAGTCCTCGCTTTTTAATGATAGAAACAACTTTGTGAGTCTAAGGTTGTAAGATCTACATATATGCTCTGCCCCTATTACGGTATACAACTCAACTTCGTTGGGTTGTAATTAATAGCGTTTTCTTTTCTGGCTAAAGTGTTACGCTTTTTGTACGCCGCGCAAGGGTTGTTGTTCTATTCTAAAAAAATAGGCAACGCATTTACGGGGTATTTCGTTCTTTTGTGAAAATTGTTGCCTGCTCGCAACGCAAAATCGTTACACTTTTAGCCTGTATAAAATGGCGGTGTGGCAGTGCAACTCTGTGAAACTCAATTCGCTCTTAAGTTCCACATAACAAAGTATGTTAATATGGTGAGTTGAAATTTTCTTTGTATGCACTATAAATGTTGAAAATTTTCTGGCGTAGGAGTAACTCTATTAAGGCGTTACAATTTACTTAGGCTACAATTTATTTCAGAAAAGAAAACGCTATAAAACAACTGAACTTTCAGACAACTCAACTCCTGTTTGGTATTACGAATTACAACTTATTTCAGTTGCAGTTGAATTGGTGTTGTCAAACTAAGAAAGTGATGATTTGACAGATAAATGAACAGCTGATCAATTTGTGGTGGAAATTTAAGCGTTTTCTAAAGTGATTTTGTAATTACAAGATATTATATGATATGAAATCTATTTTATAATGGCGAAAAAGTTGGTGATTGACATGTCGCGAATACGGAAAACATTCGCGGGATCCTTCCCTTGAACTACCAAGCACCAAGTAAGAAAATCCCTTGGAACTACCAAGCACCAAGTTAGAAAGTGTTTAAGTGACAAATGATGAGCTTCAAATGAAGTTATTTTGCAGATTTGAAAGGAAGCATTTTGGTCATTACTAAACAAAATTAAGGATCATTTACGCAAACGCGTTCGAGGGAAGGCTCTACCCCTATTTTAAAATTATGCGCCACACTCCTTCCTCGCTGATGGCAGCTATCAAAAATGCTGTCGAAATGATTTTGGTGTTGGACTGGTTTTAGATATTATTGAGGAGCATATTTGTGCGAATTGGATTAAACCCCAAACAGCAAAAATTGTATTTTACTCTAAAACAGGATTCCCAGGATTAGTGATTAGTAGCGGACTCACGTTCCCATAATTTCACATATTTTGGCTGCACCCGAACTGCGGCCGGCCTCTTCCAACTTCGGAATGTCGCTCCATAAAGTCAAAAAGTTATTCAATGTAATCCTTCGTTTAAACGTTGTTTTTTCTATAAATGTGTACACAATTGTTGATTATTGTTTGATTAAAAAAGGTTTAACTACCGGCTTTAAATTTTTTGATTTTGTTTTGGTAGCGTTTTATGAGACCGTGCACCATGTAACTCTTATCAAAGGTGGTATCAAAAGACGCGTTTCGATCTAAGTTTTTAGGATTCAAAAGCGGAAATTAAAAATTTGATTTTTGTCGAAAAATATTTACAAAAACCCACAAAATGGCCCGAGAGGGTCCGAAATATGAGGCCCGATCCACAGTTTTTTTGCACAGACCATCTTTCTGCGTTGGCGGCCTTTGGCCGCGATTTGTAAAAGTAACCCTGGGTGGGCCCAACGCCTTTCTGTATTAGTGTGTACAAAAAATCTGGCAAAATACAACCACATGAAAATTTATTTATTTAAGCCAATTAAAAAAGAATCTTATAGGCTAATTATAAAAGTGTAAAGTAGTTAACAATGTTAATATAAATTACCTTACTTATAAAAAGTATTTAAAATTCCCAGAAAGCAATCTTTCGAACAAGAAAAAATCTATCTCACAACATTTAGAAATTCTATTGAACTCAATTAAAGCTCTAATAATTGGAGCATTTGGCGCATAAAGAGCCCTAAGAACACCAATATGAAAAAACTTAGTAGCGCGAAGAGCTCTAGCCGGAATATTAATGAAAATCCTCTCAAGGAGCACAGGGCAATGAACAACCCCACGTAACAAATCGTAAACGAACAACAGCGATAAAATTGTCCTCCTGTCCTGCAATGATTTTAAGTTAATCAATAAGCAACGAGCTTTATAAGTCGGGATAGGATCCGAGAAGCGCAGACTGCGTAATGCAAAGTGTACGAATACTTTTTGGATTCGTTCAATTCTTGTAACATGGCAGGAATTATACGGAGACCATATGAAACAAGCGTACTCAAGTTTGGATCGCACAAAGGCGTAATATAAAAGCTTTAGCGTATACGGGTCACTGAAATCCGAGCTATGACGCCTAACAAAAGCTAGCATGGCATACGACTTAGAAATGCACACATTAATATGGCTTGAAAACGAAAACTTCGAGTCAAATATTACCCCCAAGACCTTATTTTCACTAACCCGCAACAGGGACGAGTTTGATATTTGATACACGGTATCAATCATGAGGACACGCTTCGAAAAAGTTATTTGAAAGCACTTTTTTAGGGTAAGTGATAACCGATTATTGTTACACCAGTAACTTAGTTTATTCACAGCTTCATTCAACAATACCGCATCATGAAGGCTATGAATAGGGAAGTATATCTTAAGGTCGTCTGCATACATCAAAAATCTTACTTTAGAGAAGTAAGAGCGAATATCATTAATAAACAAGACGAAAAAAAGTGGACCCAGGACTTAGGACGTCTACGGAGCAAGCTTCAAGTGATGCGCCCTGTTTAGCTAGTTCCTCTGCTTTTTCATTGCTTGATGTATGCTTCTCCCTGTCCCGATTCTCTCCAGGGACTGCTTACACTCTAACACACTTTTAGATGCTGTGCTATGCGAAATTATTGCCTTAATACTGCTTGACTGTCAATATAAAAGTTAACACGGTTGCAGCTTAAGCTATTCTCTTTCAGGGTTTCTACTGCTTTGGTTACGGCTAATATTTCCGCTTAGAAAACGCTACAGTAATCCGGCAGCCTGTAGGATCTGTTTATTTCCGGAGCACCACAGTATACCGCAGACCCTACTCCTTTCACTACTTTGGAACCATCTGTGTACACATGTATCGCCTCGTCCGCCATTTGAGCACCCTTGCGCAAACCGTCCACCTCTATTGTGGCCTTAGGATCTCCCTCGAAGCGCAGATAGGGAACCAGGTAGTCTGTTCGTTTTGTGATTGATGACGCTATACTTCTATGGCCGTATGGTCGGCGCTCAAGCTGCGCCGAGTACCGAGCATGATTGCAGTGGTTAACGCTATGTTCTTTGCTACCAGGTTGTTTGTTGTTGTTGGTGTTGTTGTTGTTGTAGCGATAAGTTTGCTCCCCGAAGGCTTTGGGGAGTGTTATCGATGTGATGGTCCTTTGTCGGATACAGATCCGGTGCGCTCCGGTACCACAGCACGATTAAGGTGCTAGCCCGACCATCTCGAGAACGATTTATGTGGCCGCATTAAACCTTCAAGCAACCTGAAGGATTGCGCTACACAGCCCCTTAAATCTGGTATTTTAGTCGCCTCTTACGACAGGCATACCTACCGCGGGTATATTCTGACCCCCTAACCCGCTGGGGTTTGCTACCAGGTCTACAGGTGGAATGTGCAGAATGGCATACAGTACAGCTGTCGGGGTTGTTTTCAGGGCTCCCGTAATGCTAAGCATTGATAGTCTGCAAACCCCCTCTAATTTTTTTGAGGTAGGTTGTTTTTTGTGTGGCTTTCCACCAAACAAGAACTCCATAGTATAGAATAGGGCTTACAATCGCTGTAAAAACCCAATGAGAAAGAGAGGGCGATAAACCCCACGTACATCCCCCCATTTACATGCATAAAGTGCCCTTGATGCCTTCTTCACCCTCTCCTCCACGTTGAGCTTCCATGACAGCTTACTGTCTAATATGATGATTCCTAGATATTTTGTCCAAGGTTTCATTTAAAATTTTGAACTTAAACCAAAACAAAGTCAAACATCGGGACTACGATCGAATAAATTTGTTTCCTCCTTTAAAAAATTGTTTTTCCTTTTACTCCCAGCGGGTTAGGGGGCTTAGAATATACCCGCGGCAGGTACGCATACTGTCGTAAGAGGCGACTAAAATACCCAAACCAACAACAGGTGTATAGGTAGTTGGGTCAATGGCAGTATAAACACCATTGTCATTGTAGCGTTTTTGCTCTTGTTGTGGAAATATGAATATTCAAATATTGCTTGGCGTGCTTGCGAGTCTCAATGCAGACGGTAAGGGCTGTGCCGACATCCATATTCCTTTGCAATGGATTCAATGCATGTTAAAGATATTCCATGTTTTAAGATAAAAGTTAGGGAATCTAGTTTGGACAAAAAAGGTTGTAGGACAGAACGCTGTTGCATAGGCACATAAAATAATAAACTGTGAAGCTCACGAAGAGAGCATAAGGATCGTACCGAAATCGTATGAAAATCTATAAACTTTAGAAACTTAAGAATTCATAGAAAAACTTCCGAAATTTTATGAAAACCTTAGAAAATGTTGAAAACCACGGTTTGCAGCAAAATGCCGAACTTAAGAAAATTGTAAGAAAATTTAAACAAACTGTGCCAAACTTAAAGTATTTTAGTTAAGATCATGCTGGAGACAGACGGTTTCCTACCAAATTCCGCTATAACGATCTACTTAAAATCTAAATAAAAAAATGGATTAAAAGATAAGTTAAAAAAGTTGGTTAAAACTAAAAAAAAAACGTTAAAAAAATTAAAAGAATGTAAAGAAAAAAATAATAAAATATAAATAATGAATTAAAAAAAAAAATTAAACAGACGAATTCTAAATATTCGCGCGGAATTTTGTTCTCGCGGATTTTTTTATTCCCGCGGAAAAATTCCTCCTAGGGAGAAGAATAATTGGGGAATAGGAATTTCGAATTTTCGAAGTCAGCTGGTTTGTCAATTCAATTGCGCATTTCTTATTTTGTTTACAAAATTGAAAAGTTTAATTATTGTTGCGAATTTGTTTGAAATTAAGAAATAAGGTATAAACAATTCACATTATTGCATTTCATGTGGTATTCACTGAAATGAGTAACGAATTGGTGCCACAGCAACATCAACAGAGGAGCATAAGCAGAACAAATCCGCCGTAGTTGCCTGCTTTCATTCAGCAAAGAAATTTTCTGGCGTTCAAGTCGAGTTGAGTTCGCCTTTCGCCATATGCAAAATCAATTTACTTGTTTACTTAATTGGCGCTTAACCGTCTAAACGGTCATGGCCGTCCAACAAGGCGCGCCAGTCGCTCCTTCGCTCCGCCAACCGGCGCCAATTGGTCACACCAAGGGAGTTTAAATCGTTTTCCACCTGGTCCTTCCAACGGAGTGTGGGTCGCCCTCTACCTCTGCTTCCATAGGCGGGTTCCGATAGAAACACTTTCTTGGCCGGAGCATCATCTTTCATTCGCATAACATGGCCTAGCCAGTGCAGCCGCTGCGTTTTAATTCGCTAGACTATGTTGATGTCTGCGTATAGCTCGTACAGCTCATCATTAAATCTTCTTCGGTACTCGCCATCGCCAACGCGTAGAGGTCCATAAATCTTTCGAAGAACTTTTCTCTCGAACACTCCCAAAGCCGCTTCATCTGCTGTTGTCATGGTCCATGCTTCTGCCCCATATAGCAGGACGGGTACGATAAGTGACTTGTAGAGTATGATTTTCGTTCGCCGAGAGAGGACTTTACTTTTCAATTGCCTACCTAGTCCAAAGTAGCATTTATTGGCAAGATTGATTCTTCGCTGGTTTTCAGTGCTGATGTTGCTAGTGTTGATGCTGGTTCCCAAATAAACGAAGTCTTTTACTATTTCGAAATTATGGCTGCCAACAGTAGCGTGGTTGCCAAGGCGCATATGCGCTGACTCTTTGCTCGATGATAGCAGGTACTTCGTTTTGTCCTCATTCACCATCAAATCCATATTTACCGCTTCTTTTTCCAGTTTGGAGTAAGCAGAGCTAACAGCGCGGGTGTTTAGGCCGATGATATCAATGTCAATAATTGCACGCTTTTATAGTATATTGTTCCAGTGCGGTCAAGTTCCGCAGCTAGTATAATTAAAACAAAAAAAAAAAAATATTCAAGCCTTCTTAAAAAATCCTTGCGCAATTTCTGGATGGCTGCATCAAATATACCAAGAGCTCTTCCGTTGTTTGTGAAAAGTATTCGACTTAAAATAAAGAATATTGTGATTGTTGCTGTTGTTGGATTAACAGTGAGAATATTGTAGTAGAATGTACACACATATTTTAGCACAAATTTGTACCAATAAGTGTTCTTTCTTAAAAGAACCAATTTCCTTTAACTATTTTGATGCATTCCCTTTAATGTAACAAGTGAAAAAACTCCTAAGAAATGGCAGAGAAATCTCCCTTTCCCTCACATTCATAATACCTACTTTTCTCCCATAACCGGTTTCCGCTTTTTCGAACATTGTTGAGAATAGGAGGAAAGGAGAAGTAAAAAAACTCGCACGGAATTTTTGTTTAGAATTGGGCTGAAAATAAAAAAGGAACTCCAAAATTCCAAATTGTCGCTTAAACTCCTATTGCCTTAGCCAGAACTTCCCAACGGTTTATCCTAGAGCTTTGAAATTAAATCCATCCATAACAAGCTTTGATATTTTTAGTGTCAGTCGTTTTTTTTTGTGTCAAAGAGTTTGATTTGAACCACAATAATTGAAAAAAACTATTGTAACGTATTTATTTGCGCTGTTTTTTTTTTAACTAAAATCGCTTTACTCATGCTTTTATGTATATTTTTCAGCCTACAATATATCCTCCGCAACTTCCAATAGCGCTGGTAATTTAAAAACTGTTTCAGATGGACCCGTACAAATTCATGTTTCGGGAGGTGCTGGTAACAATATCCCGAATTCTGGACCTCAGCCAAATTCTCTGCGAACGCGAACTATAAGCTCATCTCAAAATATTTCTGCCAGCGGTGGTGGCTCTGGTGTTGGTGGCACAATAACGGCGCCTTCAGTATTGACAGTACAACAAACTGTTCAGCCACAATCATCAGCCGGTCAACAAGGTCCTCCACAACCCGGCCAACCAGGTGCTCCACCTCGCCTCAAGGTTGAAGATGCATTAAGTTATTTGGATCAAGTAAAATTTCAATATGCGGATCAACCACAAATTTACAATAATTTCTTAGACATAATGAAAGAATTCAAATCACATTGCATTGACACACCTGGAGTTATTCAACGTGTATCTACACTGTTTAAAGGACATACGGAATTAATTTATGGCTTCAATATGTTTCTACCAGCCGGTTATAAAATTGAAATACATTCGGATGAATTGGGTGTATCAGTGCCGGTTGTATCAATGCCATCAGCTTCGCCGAATAGTATGCATGGTACTTTACAGAGTCTTGGTGGTGTTCCTAATATACAAACTCCATTACGAAATCATGGCAACAGTACTAATCCTCCTGGCAGTATGGAACAGCATCATCAAATGCAAAATGCTACTAGCAATAGCGGTGGTACTGGTGCTGTTAATCTTATGACACATGCGGGCGCATCGTTGTCTCAAACTACAATACATGCATTACAGTCACAATCATCCCAACCCTCACCAAGTGGATCAACAATGACTCAACATACTGGCGCCCATGTGTCTGTATCGCCTGCACCACCTGCAGTATCAGCCATACAAAATGTAACAGTGGCACCAGTTGCTGCGCCACATTTACCACAAAACTTTTCACGTGATCGTGATCGTACCGGTATAACACATGCGGTTGTTTCAAGTACTATGCCAGGTGCCCCGCCGTCCATTAATACACTTGCTGAGTTAAATCAGCAAATCAACAATAGTAGTGGTGGTGTTAGTGGCAGTAGCGGTGGCAATACACATAATCTTCACCACATTTCACAAGCACATCAATCAATACTCATGGGTGAGACAGTCGGCCAACAAAATCAACCGGTTGAGTTTAATCATGCCATATCGTACGTCAACAAAATTAAGGTATGTTAATTAAATATTTTCAATTAAGGTATTATAAAAATAAACTAACGAAATTTTAAAAAACAAAATATTAGCATTTACATGCGCTCTGCCCCATTACAGTTAACCTGTTTTTGTTTTGTTTTGCCTGCAAATCGTAAATACCACTTAAGAGTGAATCAAGAATCCCACCACAGAACAGTACTCAGAGCGCTCGAATTATTAAAAGCTTCTCATATAGTAAATCACGGCACAATGCTGCACGACTCCTGTTGTTGTTGTTGCTGCTGTAGCGATGAGAACACCCCGAAGGCTTTGTTCTTGTTGTGTTAACAGTAGGAGGGACGCAACAAATTAAATTAGGTTACACTGAAATGACAGCCCTTGGTCGGGGGGAAAAATCCCTAGTCGCGCCGATACATAAAACTGGCTGCCGTGTGGGAAGCAGCTACCCCAAGGCTTTTGGGAGTGTTATCGCTGTTGATGGTCCTTTGCCGAATGCAGATCCGGTACGTTCCTCTAACAAGCACCATTAAGGTATTAGTCCGACCATATCGGGAACGATTTAGTATGACCATCACCCTTATCGCGAGTTTTATTTTCACCCGAAAATATTCAGTTTTTGTTCGCCCTATCACAGAGGATGGCGAAACAATTTTTCGTGTTCGAAAAAGATTTCACCTTATCGACAACTCTTTGTTCGGGCGAAATGAGCAGCGGGGAAACCCACTTTTGTTCACTTATATTTTACAGGCGAACGAGAGGAAACCAAAATGAACGTAATTTTTTGTTTTGAAATTTGGTACTCTTATAATTATAATATACATATTATGTACTTTTATTATTAGAAATAAATCAATATATAATGCACAATCGGAAGCTGAGTGGAAAAAGGTGATATTCTTGTATTGCTAAGTATGCACAAAAATTCTATTTTTTATGACAACGTATCAGTCGGCCAAGTTATCCATTGTGGACAAAGTAACGGTTCCAAAATGTTGAGTACCTCACTGAAACAAGATTGGCTAAGGCCCATTTCATGGTCCTTTCCAACGCCTTTTCCCTATGCGAAAAAAAACGAAGACATGTACTCAGCTTTACAATTGGTGGAACTCCAAATTTTTGCTTCAATGGTCGCAAGGAGTTGGTAAGAATATCTAGCAAATATTAGAATGCCGACTTGTTTAGCCTGTAATATGTATTGGCATAAAATTGGAAAAAATTAACTTGTTATTCAAAAGTGCTGAAAATAGTAATTTTAGCTTACAGTGAATCATTTAGCTCCAAAGGGTTAGAACTGTCCCTTAGTTGTCTTCGAATCGCTTTCATATTTTTCTCCTCGCGCTCAATCAATACCAACCTAAACGTTATTTTATAAATTTTTTTTATTTCTATTTTTGTTTTATTTTGAGGAAATATATGCTCAGTTACAAAATTTACACAATTGTAAGTAAATTATTTGTTCACTGCTAATTCACAATAGAGCATCAGCTGTTTCGAAGTGAACTTTTGTTCGCCCGAAATTGCCGATAGGCGGAAAAAGTTCACCCGAACAAAAGAAGTGAAGGCGAACACTTTTCCGCGTGAACTTTGCGATAAGGGTGCATATGAAACCTTCTAGACCATAACGCCCTCCCACCGCCTAGATCCGCGAGGAACTTGGTGTCGCCAGAGCATCGGCTGTTAAAGAAACAGGATTCGCTTTTGGAGAATCTATAAATTGGGCTGGCAACCCCTTGAAATGGTTGCGCTACTGAACCCTTTGAATCAATTTAGTATTTTATTCGCCTTTACGACAGGCATACCTGTCGCGGATATATTCTAAGCCCAATAACCCGCAAGACTCCTCCCAGTCTCAAAACGTAGACTGCAAATTATCTGTCTGGACGGCAGGCATCGGTTGAATTCAGAAACGTAATATCTAAACCCAGACGAATTTACCCAGGGGTGCCGCAGGGTGGTGTCCTATCCCCGCCTTTGTTTTCTAAGAAAAAATATAATCAGATGAGTTAGATAGCGGATATGGTGAACTGTTTCAAAAAGGTAGCGGTCACTTCCCCTCATAGCGAAAAAAGCCAAAAACACAAAGTAGAAATCGAAAAATCTCTGCTCTCGATGAAAAGAATCTCATTCACCATTGCAAAGCTAACCCTTTTTTCCCTCAAAAAGAGCTGATAGCGGAACTGGCAGACGCCAACTTTTCAGTCAGAAATTCTTGAATGTTGCCTCTATTGGGGCTCATAAACAGAAAATCAACATACTTTGTTTTAGCAGAGTACGCCACGTCGATGTCATGAAGCAACCGTCTGTCTTACATCCAAGACAGGATCTGCATTTTGGCGAGCATGCAACTTTTCAATTGCATTGTAGCCCAACGCCTCTAGCACCCCTTCCTTTCTGGTCCACACCTGTTGAAAATGCAAGTTTCCTCGAGACCCGTTTGAAGATATTGACGATAATTTGTGAGTAGTCGCACCTTTTTGATGCGGCGAAGCACAGCTACAACAACAACAACTATAGTTCATTTTGGTATGACCTAAGCGTTGGCAAAGTCTGCTGCGCATAGGGTTTGGGATATCTCGTATGCTGATTGAAATATCACCCTATCTCGGCTGCTACTTCGAAAACTACCCATCTCGGAGAACGCCCAGAATACGTTTAAAAACTCTTTAGAATTCCGCTAAAGAACGCCCTATCTCAAAATTTTGTACTAATGTTCAGAGCTGGAGCAGTAGCAGAAAGAAAAAGTACAAAATAGCTTAGCATTTTCAATCACTGTTACACACGTTTGATTAAAAACAACTACGAATGCGTAATACAATGTGAAATAAGTTATGTTTTAAAAAAGTAATATTGTAGAAGACGGAGCGGAGCGGGAGTGGTTGAGGGAATGAGAGTAGGAGTAAACCAGAAAATTTAAAATGGCTACATCTCTGTAAGTATTTAAATGAGGTATCCAATATTTAGTATATAGATTCTATGTTTGATGTAATTTAGGTGGGAGAGGTTGGGGTGGAAATGGGAGTGGGAGTTGGATAGGGAGAACAGGGATCTAAAGTAGAAATAGAAGAAAAGTAGTAAACTAATGGTAGGACAAGGCAATGTCTGCCGGAACAAAAATCATAAAAATGTAATCCCGTAGTAGGAAATACCTAAAAAAAAAAGGCAGTAATATCCTCGAAATCATCCAGAAATACTCTTAAAGTAATCCCGAAACTAGCGTCGAAGTTTCTATGAAACAAAATGCATTGGTAGTACATTGCTGCCTATTAAAACTGCCACTCCCCGGGATATTAAGTTTCTTGTCACTTAAATATATATTCGTAAAAACCGTCTGCATTTTTGCGGTTAATTTGGTGGATTTAAATTCAATACTATGTGCGTATGCAAAGTGAGGCAAGACGGAAAAAATGTAAGACAGATTTACTCAAGCTTCATAGAAATTTTCGAGAAAGCGCTGACCAAAGCTCTCATGTCAGCTGATTGCCACTTATCACATCTATGCCGATTTCGAGCGTACTTTTTATCGTGAAATATGTCACGTTGGTAAAGTATGGACTTCTCTTTAAATTTAAAGCTTAAGGTATTTGCGATGACCACAAAAAGGTCCGAAAATCCAGAGCCTTAATAAAATCCTCAAATTTCTTGCCCGAAGCACTTGCCTAACAAAAAAAAATACCCAGAAATAGCAGAGGAGGAACGCACTCTCCCTAGGGAAACGCGCGTCACTCTAGCTCAACTTCGATCTGGGTACTGTAACAGGTTAAATTCTTACCTATCCAGAATCAACCCCGACATACAAAATGTATGCCCCGCGTGCAATGTGTCCCCACATGACACCAACCATCTCTTTAATTGTAATGTGGAACCAACGCCTCTAACACCCCTTTCATTATGGTCCACCCCTGTTGAAACAGCAAGTTTCCTTGGACTCCCGTTAGATGACAATTTGTGATTGGTCGCACCTATTTGATGGGGCAAAGCACTGCTACAACAACAAGCACCACAAAAAGGTTCCAAAAATGTAAAAAATATTTACTTTTTCCGAAAGTTTTGTATGCTTATGTTTTTCTCGCCGTAATTGGAAATTTTACAAGGGGACACCATTTTTCAGACATACAATACCAAGATTATGTAGGCAATATCAAGTTATCGATCCAATTTACAAACATTGAACAAAGAATTGTTTTTGTTTTTATCGGCCTATTGATAAATTATTCAAGGTTCGATTCGAGCTCAAGGCCAGAACAATAATTTTTTTCTAATGATAATTATTGTTATTTTTTAATTTTTCTAAATTTTTAAAAATTGCTGCGCTGTATAGCTAAATGGTTAGCGCAGCATGCCTAAAGCCGGAGTCATTGGTGCCGTATGTCGTATCGCTGTATCCGTATCCATAACGTAATCAGCTGTTTGTCGTTACGACGGTAAACCAAACCCCAATTGGTTGGCTACGATACGGTTACGACCTTAGCGGCACCAATAATCGATTGCATTGATTCTCATAAGATTGGTCGAATCAGCTGTTATAAGGTTACCGATACGGTTACCGATAAAGCACCAATGTCTCCAGCTTAAAGCGTCCTTTATGAAGGCTTAGCACCCTTCGAAATGGATCTATCTGCGCGCTGTATAGCTAAATGGTTAGCGCAGCATGCCTAAAGCGCACTGATGATGAAGGCTTAGCACCCTTCGAAATGGATCTATCTGCGAAGCTATGGCAGGTTGTCTGAAAAATTGTCTACTTACTGTTCCAAAAACAAAATAAAATTTTTCAAATTTAGAAAAATTAAAAAATAACAATAATTATCATTAGAAAAAAATTATTGTTCTGGCCTTGAGCTCGAATCGAACCTTGAATAATTGAACAAAGAAGACATGTGGTACATACCTGGCTTATACGTCATTTTTTTATGAACACTTCATACAAATTAATCGCTGAGTTGCGATTATTCGAATAATTATAACTATTCGAATAGTGAAATTCGAGTAGTAAACGTGCAAAAATTTAAAATCGAATTATTCGAATATTTTGATGAGACCTTGTTTCCACATTTTTCATATCCAAACTCGTGTACGTGTATTTTAAATGTGACAACAACGTCGAACCTGAATTTTTAATTAGAAAAAAAAGCTGTAAAGGATATTATTTTGGTAAAATATTAGTGTACATAGTTTTTTTTTTTTAATTATGTTTAAGAATTCATGAGCTTAGTACCAACACAGAAACTTAATGGAATCACAATTATGTTTAATGACATCATAAATTTTTACTTCTCACACGAGACTACTTGTAGTAGGAGAGCTGGTAACATTTTTGAGCAGGTATTTTAGGCACAATGAAAATTATGTACAATGCTTTTTTAAAGGTATCTAAATATAGAAACGCAGAACTGGCTAAGGGGCTGAAGCAACCCTTGAATTTAACAAAAAAAATAATTTTTGCATGCTAAAAATGTTACTTTGAAACTTAGATATGTTAAAATTTAATATTTGAAAAATATAAAAAGAAATAAGCCAGATTATTAGGCTGGGTCTAAAACTTTGCCAGGTCATTGCAAAATATTTTTTTTTTTAATTGAAAAAATTGTTTTTGAGGCACTTTGAAAATTAGATATGGTAAAATTTAATATCTGAAAAATATAAAAAGAAATAAGCCAGATTATTAGGTTGGGTCTAAAACTTTGCCAGGTCATTGCAAAATATGTTTTTTTTTTAATTGAAAAAATTGTTTTTGAGGCACTTTGAAACTTAGATATGTTAAAATTTTATATTTGAAAAATATAAAAAGAATTAAGCCAGATTATTAGGCTGGGTCTAAAACTTTGCCAGGACATTGCTTTTGAGGCGCTTTGAAAATTAGATATGTTAAAATTTAATATCTGAAAAATATAAAAAGAAATAAGCCAGATTATTAGGCTGGGTCTAAAACTTTGCCAGGTCATTGCAAAATATTTTTTTTTTTTTAATTGAAAAAATTGTTTTTGAGGCACTTTGAAACTTCGATATGTTAAAATTTTATATTTGAAAAATATAAAAAGAAATAAGCCAGATTATTAGGCTGGGTCTAAAACTTTGCCAGGTCATTGCAAAATAATTTTTTTTAATTGAAAAAATGTTTTTGAGGCACTTTGAAACTTAGATATGTTAAAATTTAATATTTGAAAAATATAAAAAGAATTAAGCCAGATTATTAGGCTGGGTCTAAAACTTTGCCAGGTCATTGCAAAATATTTTTTTTTTAATTGAAAAAATTGTTTTTGAGGCACTTTGAAAATTAGATATGGTAAAATTTAATATCTGAAAAATATAAAAAGAAATAAGCCAGATTATTAGGTTGGGTCTAAAACTTTGCCAGGTCATTGCAAAATATGTTTTTTTTTAATTAAAAAAATTAGATACATATGTTAAAATTTAATATCTGAAAAATATAAAAAGAAATAAGCCAGATTATTAGGCTGGGTCTAAAACTTTGCCAGGTCATTGCAAAATAATTTTTTTTTAATTGAAAAAATGTTTTTGAGGCACTTTGAAACTTGATATGTTAAAATTTAATATTTGAAAAATATAAAAAGAATTAAGCCAGATTATTAGGCTGGGTCTAAAACTTTGCCAGGTCATTGCAAACTAATTTTTTTTTTAATTGAAAAAATTAGATACATATGTTAAAATTTAATATCTGAAAAATATAAAAAGAAATAAGCCAGATTATTAGGCTGGGTCTAAAACTTTGCCAGGTCATTGCAAAATAATTTTTTTTTAATTGAAAAAATGTTTTTGAGGCACTTTGAAACTTGATATGTTAAAATTTAATATTTGAAAAATATAAAAAGAATTAAGCCAGATTATTAGGCTGGGTCTAAAACTTTGCCAGGTCATTGCAAAATAATTTTTTTTTTAATTGAAAAAATTAGATACATATGTTAAAATTTAATATCTGAAAAATATAAAAAGAAATAAGCCAGATTATTAGGCTGGGTCTAAAACTTTGCCAGGTCATTGCAAAATAATTTTTTTTTAATTGAAAAAATGTTTTTGAGGCACTTTGAAACTTGATATGTTAAAATTTAATATTTGAAAAATATAAAAAGAATTAAGCCAGATTATTAGGCTGGGTCTAAAACTTTGCCAGGTCATTGCAAACTAATTTTTTTTTTAATTGAAAAAATTAGATACATATGTTAAAATTTAATATCTGAAAAATATAAAAAGAAATAAGCCAGATTATTAGGCTGGGTCTAAAACTTTGCCAGGTCATTTCAAAATATTTTTTTTTTAATTGAAAACATTGTTTTTGAGGCAATTTGAAAATTAGATATGGTAAAATTTAATATCTGAAAAATATAAAAAGAAATAAGCCAGATTATTAAGTTGGGTCTAAAACTTTGCCAGGTCATTGTAAAATAATTTTTTTTTTAATTTTAACATATTTAATTTTCAAAGTGCCTATTAAATTTTAACATATATAAGTTTCAAAGTGCCTCAAAAACATTTTTTCAATTAAAAAAAAATATTTTGCAATGACCTGGCAAAGTTTTAGACCCAGCCTAATAATCTGGCTTATTTCTTTTTATGTTTTTCAAATATTAAATTTTAACATATCTAATTTTCAAAGTGCCTCAAAAACATTTTTAGCATGCAAAAATTAATTTTTTTGTTAAATTCAAGGGTTTTTTCAGCCCCGCCACCCCTTAACCAGTTCTGCGTTTCTATATTTAGATACCTTTAAAAAAGCATTGTATATAATTTTCATTGTGCCTCAAATACCTGCTCAAAAATGTTTACCAGCTCTTAGACTATTGCTTTTTTCGACGAATATTTTATATATTAAATGAAATTTTTTGTTTGTTTCTTTTCTATTTTTCGTGAATACTAAAATAATTTATTTTTTATTGTCATTACCAAGGAAAACCGACTAGATTTTTGGCTCCATTAGCATTTTGTATTTTCTAATATTAATATTGTGACGAATATTAGTGACACTAAGTGATACTCACATCCCTAGTCTGATGCTAATTAAATGAAATCGCAACAAAAATAAAGCAGACAGTCACTTGTATCCACATAAACGAATCAATCATTATGTCTACACATACATATGTACGTACATGCAGCGGAGAAGAACGCACAACCACATGCATATATCTGAGATACTCCCGAAAGTATGCAATGAGAGAAGCTATAAAATCGTGCATCTGTAGTTACAGCTGAGAAATTTTATAGCTGATGGCCAACTAGTAGATTCTGGAAATGGAAGCGCCTAGAAGATGCGAACGAGGAAATCAGAGAGTATAAAAGGCAGCAACAGTAGAGGCGCGACAATCAGTTTGATTATTCATTTTAAGCCATTTCATAATTTCATCTATATCACATTCTAACTTTCGTTTACATTCTTCCACTGTTTCTGCTTCTGTATATATCAATGTATCGTCTGCATACATTACCAATTTGGATTTTGATATCACTTTTTCTATATCATTTATGTAAATTATAAACAGAATTGCTCCCAGAAGAGATCCTTGGGGCACCCCTGTATTCACATATGAAAAACTTGATTTTGTGGATTTTATTTTTGTTTGCTGTCTACGATTTGTAAGGTAGTCCTTAAACCAAAGTAGCTCTTTTCCTCTTATTCCATACATATACAGCTTTTTTATTAGAATACCTCTGTCTATTGTTTCAAATGCTCTTTTAAAATCAAGAAATAGAGCTGCTATTATTGTTTTTCGTGGACGCTTCTTCCACTCACTTACGACGAAGTTTATTGCACTTTCACACGAATGATTCTTACGAAATCCGGACTGGTTTAGAGACAGTATATTATTAGTTTCTAGGTACGTTTGTAGTTGATTTTTCACAACACTTTCCATTATTTTTTCAAATATCTTAAGAGTATTTATTGGACGAAACTCTTCACATTTTTTTGTTTTAGCGATTTTTTCAACTGGCACTACCAATGAGTCCTTCCATTCATTTGGGAATACTCCGCTCATTAATGAATGATTTATTAATTTTGTTAAGAAAGGCCCAAGTACATTCCAGTTGTCCAAAATGATCTTTGGGCTCACATTATTCCAATCCTTTTTGTTCTTAAGTTTTTTACAAATTGCCTTTAGTTCGCAAATTTGTATTTCTTTAAAATGAAAGGTTTCAGGACAATGATCAATATTGTTAATATATATTTCTTTATCAATTGAATGATCTATTAATTCTATGCTCTCAATGAAGTATTTATTGAGCTTATCAGCTATTTCATTTTCATCACTTATTTCTTCGTTTTTATAAATTATAGAGCTTATTTCTTTTACATCTTTGCTAAGTATTAAATTTTTAAGTATTCTCCACATTTCTTTTTGATTTGTTGCGCTATTGATTTTTAGCTTAAATTATTTATTTTTGCCTTTATTATCTCTTGTTTGTATGTTTTACATACACTTTTATAAATTAACCATGAATTGGTATCGTCCATTACTCTCGCAGCTTGGTATGCTCTAATTTTATTGAATAGTGGTGTTATTTATTCAACAGTTTAGTGGTTCGAACGTTAGCAGAAGATTGCAAATAAGGGGAATTGCAGTAAATTCGTTACAATATTTATGAGACCTTTGCTTTGAATTATATTTATTGACTTTTGGCTGGCTCTAGGTCATTAGGAATAAAAACACGTTTTTAAGTTTTTCCCCAATATATTTCTGTTGCACGTACTATTAGTATTAAGCTCCATATCAAAGCAGCTAGACATGTAAATTAATTTACCCTTGAGAACGGTTACAGATGTTTTTAATTCATACGCTAGATTTTTTATACCGCATGTTTTAATCGAAATGTAATATTATACCAATGAACCAAATTTGATTCAAATCGGTCAAGCCGTTTCCGAGATGGTAGTGCATATACAAAGAAATATAAAAAACAAGGTGAGCCGGCAACCCTAAGTGGCAACCCTTCAAAATGTCAATAGAAATGCGGAGTAAAATACTTTTCGTTAGATACCCATATTGACATATCTCATTGTAATGCCAAAAAATTACTCCGGGTTCATCTGAAACCGGGGTCTCGATCCATAGTAATTCTGCGCGGAACACTGAATTTATTGTCAAATATTTCCTTTCACAACAATGAAGTGAGACAACCACGTTTTGAACAGAAATAAATGCTGATTTAATTTTGTCAAGCTAGATTGATCAAATACCCCACCGTGCGTCTGTCCGTTAACCCGATAACTTGAGTAAATATTGAGATATCTTCATATTTGGTACACGAGCTTATCTGGACCCAGAATAGATTGGTATTGAAAATGAGTGAAATCGGATGATAACCACGCCCACTTTTTATATACATATATTTGGTTGGTTTTATTGATTTTAAACCCCCCAAATTGCTTCCAGTTACGAGAACGACTATTTAATTATAAGTAAATAAACCGTGGTTAATAAATATTGATATTTTATTAACTATTGTAACTAAAAACTATGTTGAAGATTTTTTATTTCGCTATCGTATAAGCGCGCACTAGTTAGCCAGTAAGTATTGCAAAAAGAATGGTATAGAGAAAATGAATAACAACTCGGCGGCCACCGTGGTGTGATGGTAGCGTGCTCCGCCTATCACGCCGTATACCCTGGGTTCAACTCCCGGGCAAAGCAACATCAAAATTTTAGAAATAAGATTTTTCAATTAGAAGAAAATTTTTCTAAGCGGGGTCGCCCCTCGGCAGTGTCTGGCAAGCGCTCCGATTGTATTTCTGCCATGAAAAGCTCTCAGTGAAAACTCATCTGCCTTGCAGATGCCGTTCGGAGTCGGCATAAAACATGTAGGTCCCGTCCGGCCAATTTGTAGGGAAAAATCAAGAGGAGCACGGCGCAAATTGGAAGAGAAGCTCGGCCTTAGATCTCTTCGGAGGTTATCGCGCCTTACATTTATTTTTTTTTTTTATAACAACTACAGGTGTACAAAATAGAACATATGTAGTAAAAGCTAGTATGTATGAAGATGGAATAGTGCAGGGTGCCACAGTACTCCCCCGCTAGATGAAACTACCGGAATCGATGTGGTATGCTAACGTGTCTACCACTGCGAGTATGTTTCATCGAAGTGTGTTTAGACTGCTCCTCTGTATTTTGCGTGACAGTCGATTCCGTACAGTCGGGATTTGCTATGAATGCTGGCTTTAGGCGGTCTATGCTTATATTCGTATGGCGTCCTCGTACAAGTAGTTTGAAAAATTTCGGCGATCGCTTGACTACAGGATACGCCCCGTCGTAAGGACATGTTAATGATGGTCGTACACTATCGTTGCGCACAAATACGTGAGTTGATGTTTGTAACGCGGGCGATACGAACATTTTTGATGTTGTATGATGTGCTGTCTGTGTGGGTTGAAGGTTTTGCATTGATAATCTGAATTGCGATACCGTGTCTTCGTTGACATCGTTTAGCTTCCTAGTTTGGAAAAACTCGCCAGGAATGCGTAGTGTGGTACCATAAACGAGTAAAGCGGGACATGCTTTGATGTCAGGCTTGAAGGCGACGCGTAACCCCAGCAAAAGCATAGGTAACTGCTGAATCCATTTTGATGGCTCGTGGCATAAAATGGCGGCTTTTAAACTCCTATGCCACCTTTCGATGATACCGTTTGATTGCGGGTGGTACGGAGTCGTTCGGAGATGTGTTGCACCGATTGTGGACATTAGTTTTGCAAAAACTACAGAGTCGAATTGCCTGCCTTGATCTGACGTTATGCGTTCTGGAACACCAAACCGTGCTATCCAATGGAATATGAGTGCTTTTGTGACGGATTCGGCGGTCATGTCAGGCATAGGCGCAGCCTCAGTCCATCGCGTGTATCGATCAATGATTGTTAAGCAATATCGTTGCCCCTCACTAGGTGGGAAAGGGCTAACTATGTCTATGTTGATATGAGAAAATCGGTCTTTTGGAGGTTCATATCTCGAAGGCAATGATTTCGTATGGCGATGAACCTTCGCTCTTTGACATGCTTCACAACAGCGTACGAAATTTGCGGTGTCTCTCCTGATACTCGGCCAAACAAATCTTTGAGTCATTAGCTTAACCGTTGCACGGACACCTGGGTGTGACAAACCATGAACTTTTCGTAGCACGATCTCTCGAAACTCTTTTGGGACATATGGGCGGACGGCTGATGTTGATGTGTCGCATACTAATTGAGCTGTGCTGTTGGGTATCGGAAAATTTTTTAGTACTAGTGAGCTGTTATGCATACCTGGTTCATTTAGAAGTGATTGCAACTGAGTGTCAGTTTGTTGCGCGGCTGCAACTTTTGTGTAGTCAATCATATGCTCGATCGATTGTATTCGCGAAAGTAGATCTGCTGTAACATTTCCTTTTCCGGCTACATGACGTATGTCGGTTGAAAATTGCCCAATAAAATCGAGTTGTCGGAGTCGGCGGGGTGAAGCTTTTTCGGGTTTTTGACCGAATGCATAAATAAGTGGACGATGGTCGGTCATGATGTAGCATTTTCGGCCTTCAAGCATATAGCGAAAATGTGACACGCCTTGGTATACCGCAGCCAATTCGCGGTCGTACGTGCTGTAGTTGCGTTGCGAAGCAGTGAACTTTTTTGAGTAAAATCCGAGCGGCTGCAGCTCACCATTGACAACTTGGTGCAGTGCAGCTCCGACAGCGGTATCTGATGCGTCGACGTATAATGCTAACTCTGCGTCCGATGCGGGGTGTGCCAGAAGCGTTGCGTTTGCCAATTAGTGTTTGCAGCGTTCGAAAGCGGCTTCGGCATTCCATTGAATAGGTGTGCGGTCGTTTTTCTTATTGCCGATGATGAGACTATGTAGATGTGATTGATACGACATCGCATTTGGTAGGAACTTCCTGTAGAAATTTACCATTGCTAAAAAACTTTTTAATTCTTTGGCGACGGAAGGCTTCGAGAAACTGCGAATAACCGAAACTTTCTCGGGCAATGGGTGAATGCCTTGGGCGTCGACCAAGTGTCCCAGAAACTTAAGGTGATTTTTGCCAAACTCGCATTTCGAAGGATTTATAGCGAGGTTATGTTCGCGGAGACGTGTAAAAACTGCTTTTAAATCGTGCCGGTGTTGCTCGATGGACGTGGATGCGACGCAAATGTCGTCGATGTAGGGAAATGTAAAATGCAACCCACGCAAGACCTCATTGATAAGCCTTTGAAAGGTCTGCGCGGCATTGCATAGACCGAACGTCATGAAACTAAATTCGTACAAGCCGAATGGTGTCGTAATCGCCGTCTTTGGGATATCATCCTCATGTATGGGCACCTGGTGAAAAGCACGTTGAAGGTCAATTTTGGAAAATATGGTCTTACCTCGCAAGTTTGTAGTAAAATCGGTTAGATATGGGAGCGGATATCGGTCGGGCAGCGTCTGCGCATTGAGAGCGCGATAGTCCCCGCATGGTCTCCATGTCCCGTCACCTTTTTTTACTAGGTGCAACGGGCTGGACCAGTTGCTACTAGACGGACGACAAATTCCTGCCTTCATCAAATATTCGAACTCCTTTTTCGCAGCCTTGAGCTTATCGGGAGGTAGACGCCTCGGTCGAGCAAATGCCGGTTGACCAGTTGTGATTATTCGGTGCGTGATGGTGCTTTTCGTCGATGATCCTTGCGGTGCTAGTTTCGTAATGTCAGAGAACTCGGCTAATAAAGATGCAAATGGGTCGGTTGTATCGAACGTTTTGATTGCGATTTTTTCCGTAATTTTTGGCAACGTAAGTGGCGCACAAAGTTGGGTCATGTTATCTACAATTCTGTTTCGGCGTAAGTCTATTAACAAGTCGTAAAAACGAATAAAGTCTGCACCGATGATTGGAGTCGTTACGTCGGCTATAACAAACGACCATTCGAAATTGCGGCGGAGGCCGAGATCTAAATTAATTCTCTTTTCTCCGATTACCCTTATCGGCGTTCCATTTGCGTCATACAGCTTTGTTGAAGTAGGTCATACATCGTAGGTTTTGGTTGCGATCGGCAGAACAGACACGTCTGCACCAGTATCCACGAGAAAAGATTTTTTTGAATTTCTGTCGTGGACCTGTAAGCGAAGAACTTTGCGCTCGGTGTCCGGGTCTTCGCCACGACTCGGCACGCGCGTTGGCAGTCATTTTGTGGATGAATTGGTGGTCGTTGCAACTGCTGCACGACTTTTGAGACGGCACGGGCTCCTGCATTTGCGAGCGCTTCGCCCATATTTTTTGTGATACCAACATTCATCAACCGATGCGCCTGATGCGGAATCTCTTGGAGATAAGTTACCAGTTCGAGGTCGTGCACGTGAGGTACTGCGACCGCGGTTCGTAGAACGTGAACGAGATGTTAGTTTTTCGAATTTTCTACCCAACTCCACTATGGCCGCACGTAACTCGTTAATTTCGTTGGGTTGGTCCGCACTGACTTTGTTGATATGGTTTGGAGAAATGGCGTCGACAATGGAATCAGCTTTTTTTTGTAAATTCGGCTGCAGTTCCAGATGAGGCGGCTACTACTGGCTGCGCGAATTCTGGTAAACGCTTCGTCCAGAGGCCTTTTAGGGCTGCCTCCCCCAGAGTGCTACCAGCAACTCTCCTCATTTCGTAGTAGAGTTCTGACGGCTTTTTGTCTCCTAGCGGCAATTCTGACAAAAGGCGATTTAGTCGTCGCTGCTCACTATCGGCAAAATGTTCGATGATCTTGTGCTTTACGTAGTCAAACCTGTCGTTTTGTGGTAACGAGGCAATGACGTCGCTCAACTGTGCTATAACATTTGGATCAAGCGCTGCTAGAATTGTTGCTGTTTTTTGTTTATCAGCAGTAATAATACCCGATGCTGTAAACCAAAAATCCATGGTAGTGAACCATGCTTCGATGTTGGTGTTACACATCGGTGGTACTGGGAGCCTTGCGTACACAACTGCTATATTGTTTGCTGATGGCGCAGCTTGTTGTGGAGTACCCGTATTCGTTGATAAACCGCTGTCGTTGTTCATGTTGTCGACTTAACAGCGAAAACCGCGTGGTCGTGGTGTGACGATGAATTGGAATATGTAAACCCGTTTCAAGAGGTAGTGTGACTTAACGGGATGTTTTTGAGGTTACCCGAAAAATTGTCTGCGGGGTCACCAGTTTTGGTTGGTTTTATTGATTTTAAACCCCCCAAATTGCTTCCAGTTACGAGAACGACTATTTAATTATAAGTAAATAAACCGTGGTTAATAAATATTGATATTTTATTAACTATTGTAACTAAAAACTATGTTGAAGATTTTTTATTTCGCTATCGTATAAGCGCGCACTAGTTAGCCAGTAAGTATTGCAAAAAGAATGGTATAGAGAAAATGAATAACAACTACAGGTGTACAAAATAGAACATATGTAGTAAAAGCTAGTATGTATGAAGATCGAATAGTGCAGGGTGCCACATATATAACATTTTGGAAAACACAAAAAACCTGATTATTTAGTAAATAATACACCGCGAATGTTGAAATTTGACATGTGGACTGATATTGAGATAATATGGTACACCGATGGCTCGAAGACACCGGAGGGCATAGGAGCGGGGATCTTCGGCCCCCGAACCAAAATATCCCTACCACTCGGAATATATCCGAGCACCTTCCAATTCGAAGTTGTCGCCATAAGCCGGTGTGCAGAGATAAATTTACAACGGGGATATACCAACGAGAATATCGCTATACTCAGCGACAGTCAAGCTGCGCTCAAGGCATTATCTTCAGTTGAGATTAAATCATCAACAGTCCTTGAGTGCGTAGAGAGGTTAAACAGTCTAGGAGTTAATAACATCATCCGTCTAGCATGGGTACCTGGACACAGAGGAGTAGATGGTAACGAGCAAACGGACGAGCTTGCCAGGTCGGTACCGACCGAAAAACCAATAGGACCCGAGCCTATGGTGCCAATAGGGTCACATACAATAAGGGAGGAGTTTAGACAAAAGGAGGCGTGCCTCAGATAACAACACTGGCGCGAAAGTCCAGGACTTCGGCAGGCAAAGGCACTAATAGGAGGGTACAACTCAAAGCGATATAAGGCTATTATTAACCTCCCAAAAAGTAGCCTTAGGATTTTAACAGGTATACTCACAGGTTACTGTAGGCTAAAGAGTCATATGCATAAATTGGGCATATCGTCTAGTAGTAGCATCTGACTTAGGATCCTAGGATCATCGAAATTAGAAAATATTCACATACACTCTCTGAAGCCGAGAACCATTCTGGATTTTCTTAGAGAACTCGGCTTGAATGAGGTGTTGTAAAGAGAATGATGGCACAATAGACCAATAGGTCGCAGTGCTTAACCTCACACCATCTATCTATCGATATTGAGATTCTTGATAAAAATTTGAAAAAAAAAATTTTTAAATAATAAAATCAATTTTACAAATATTATTAGTCAAAAATCGTTACACCTATCGTAACAAAATTCGGCAGAGAGGTTGCCTTTACTATAAGGAATGGTTTGAAGGAAAATTAACGAAATCGGCTAAGGACCACGCCCACTTTTATATAAAAGATTTTTAAAAGGGTCGTGGACGAATAAAATAAGCTATATCTTTGCAAAAAAAGAGCTTTTGTTGTGGTTTCCGCATCTAAAGTGGAGCAGCAAGGAAGTCGGCATGATCTCGTGGTGCTCTGTGGCTAGTCATGTCGGCTGGGCGGGGTTCTTGCCAACCTTACTGTCCTGCGCCATAAACAGAAAAAAATTCCTATCATGCCTTTAAAAAAACTGACAGAAAAGCGCAGAGACGACTCAAAACGCTCAAAATTCAAAAGAAACGACATCCGGTCGAACCGGATGCCACGGACAGACCGTGGCAATTCAAAATTCAAAAAAAAAAAAAACTAAACGAAAAAAAGGAACAAAATTAACCGAACCGGAAACGACCGGTTACCAATCGCTAAAAATCAAAATATAAAAAAAAAAAACTGGAAATTAAAATAAAAGGGGAAATGGCCGAATATATAAAGGGGCGCCGCGGGTGTAGTGCCTTCTGAATGAAGCTAGACATCAGCATTCCCATTATTACAAGGCTTTTATTCACAATTCATTAAAAAAAAAAATTCAAATGATACAATTTTTGTTTGTTTTGGGTTTACTTAAAATAACCCTACAGCTCATGGGAGCAATTCTTATATTTTAACATACTAAATTTTTCTGGAAAAGGGAAAAGTTAAAGAATAATGCTAGGCTTTTAATAAGAAATAGCTTCTTGTCTTCGCAGATTTAGCGATAAATATACTAGGCTTTCAAACAATTGCAATTGTTATCAAACTTAAGCAGTATCCTTGAGAATGTTCAATACATTTTACCTGCATCTAGACAAAAAAAAGTACGTGTATGTTTTCAATGCGTTTAATTATTTCATTTAAATCTGTTATACGCATTGTGTATACCACCTAAGAAAGTTATAAAATAAAAACTATATTAAAAGCTTGTATGCAGTTCAGAATGGGCCTCACACTATCAGAAAGGTACAGACCAAACTTTTCTAAATTAATTATCTAGAACATATAGTATGTTTGCTTGCGAAGTTGAAAATCAAAGAAGCTCTTATATATCTATTTATGTATAAATGTATTAATCTTCGATAAAGGCAAATGGAAATGGTTGAACACTCTTAATTAATATGTGTATATAGCGTACGGATTAGCATGTATAGTCTCTTAAAGCTAAATTTACATATACAGTCAATGCATTTATCATGACTATGCATTTGATACCAAATCCTTTGTTTTATTCATTTGGTTTTAAATCTAATAATGATTTTAAATTTAATTTTCCAATTTGGGTTTGCAGTAAATATTAACGTTTCGATAATCATGCACAGATGGTGTAAAAAGTTCAGTGCTTATTGGCCGTCAGCGGCAATAATTCACGCCTTTCAAAAGTGTTCTTCCTTGCAATCTAAAACGAATGCGCCCTAGGCGTCATATACGTGCATAGTATTAAAAGAATACATTTTATGCATGAAGGAAGCAAAATTTTGATTGGCGTGCATGTGGATTAGAGTTGTGCTTGTTCGCTCATTTCAGAGATTGGATTCTTTAGTTCTCTTCTGCTGAACGATATGCAGCAATGCCTTGTGTAGGTATATTTAAATGGGTTATGAGTAAATAAGTAATATATACATATATGGTTAATTAACTTCAAAGAAAGAAGTTACAACTTTCGGAGGATCCAGGAAATTGGAAGAGCCCAGACACAAAATGTAAATATGATCCTTTCAAGTTTAAGGAATGTAATTAGTTTTTTACAAAAGATGTTTCCCATAATGAGTTCATACATATTGTAACGATTTTGCTGCAAATCCTCTTATTTGCCCTTTTGCTAAGTTCGAATCACTAAACTGTTGAATACATAACTCCAATATTGAGGAATGGAGAAATGGCCTTTATTAAAGTACTTCAAAATCACACGTATATTTTGCTACTCGCTGGCTTAATAACCAAACTGATAGATAACTCAAATGAAACTCTACTATTGGCCTCCAGATCGCGTGCTTAATCAAACTGATTGATAGCTCAACTCAAACTGAATTACTTCTTACTCGCTTGCCCCGCTTTTATAGTTTACGCTGCATACTTCTAGGCTCTTCGATTTCCAGAACTTACTAGTTGTTTCGGCTACAAAATCGCCAGCCACAACTACGTGCACAAATTATTGCCCTCTCTTGTGACCACTGAGATAAGATATATGCATGTGTTTGTGCATTGCCGCTCCGCTGCTCGTATACGTACATATGTGTAGACGCAATTATTTATTCGTTTATGTAGATACATAAAGATTGAATTATTGATGTGAATGTTTGTAGTTTACAGTCTCTCGCGCGCACATAGGCTTATAAGTAAATGCATCTGTGTGTGACATCTCTCTGGGCTGCCTTATATATGTGTATACTTGATTTGATTATTAACGTAAATACTGCTTGGCATGGCCTTCGCATCACCTTAGTGATGGGATAACTTAGTGATGGTAATATCCGTGACACTGCCCTCCACATAAGTCTGATCGTCCCGATCAGACAAATCTCTCGATCTAAACGTTGCCAGCCTTTCCAAATGGACCACTTTCATTTTGGTTCGTGGTTTACCGATGGTTTGTATGCGGTACACTACATCGTTGATCCGTTTTACAACTTTGTATGGGCCTTCAATTACACTGCAATTTCGGGGACAAACCTTTTTTACGTTGTGGGTTGTATAACAGCACCCAATCTCCTTCCTGAAAACCTTCTGAATTAATTGCTTTATCGTATCTGGCTTTCATCTTGTCACTCATAATCTTTGTTCTTTGCCTTATCAGATCATGTATTTCTCCTAGCTCTTCTTCCAAATCACTAGTGGATTTCCTGACATTTCTCTCCGCATTGGCATCTATCCCAAACTTCAAATCAGCTGGCAGTCTAAGGTCATTGCCAAAAATTACTTTTGCAGGGGTTTGGCCCGTTGTCTCATGCACTGCTGATCGGTAAGCCATCAAGAATAATGGTATGCGGGTATCCCATTCTTTATGGTACTTGTCTACTACTTTCCTTAAGTGCTCCTCCAATGTTCTATTGAATCGTTCTACCATACCATCGGATTGAGGATGCAATGCAGTTGTCCGTGTTTTTCGAATGCCCAATGACTTACACATTTCCTGGAACACAGCTGATTCGAAATTCCTGCCTTGGTCAGAATGTAACTCCATTGGTACCCCATACCTTGCAACCCATTCGTTTTTAACCACTTCTGCTACTGTTTCTGCTTCTTGGTTTGGGATTGGGTATACCTCTGGCCATTTACTGAAATAATCCATAACCACCAGTACGTATTTGTTTCCGCGGTTACTAGTAGGAAATGGACCTGCGACATCCATGGCGATCCTTTCAAATGGCGCACCTGAGTTATATTGCTTCATCTGGCCATGACTTCGTGTTCTGGGCCCTTTCGCTCTGCTGCAAACCTCGCAGTTCGCAATCCACTCAGTGACCGACTGACGGCAACCAACCCAATAGAATCTCTGTTTAATCTTCTCGAGCGTCTTCGTGATTCCAAGATGACCTCCGCTTGGACCATTATGCAGCTCGCTGAGCACGTCAGGAATCCTCTTTCTGGGAACAACTATCAGTTTATTCTTGTATTTACCATCCTCACTCTCCCATAGTCGATGAAGGCAACCGGATATCAATTCCAAACTGTTCCCCTGTGCCCAATATGACTTCGCAATGGGACTCTCTGCTGACATCTCTTCTCTGTTTGGTCTTTCATTTCGTTCGAGCCCTTGCATAACACGTGACAGATCTGCATCTTCTAGCTGGCACTTTCTTAGCTGTTCCTTGTCCCATTCATCTGTACATGTTATAGTCATTAGCCGGACATCTATAATGTCTTCTTTAGCCTCGGCTTTTGAACAGTGCTTGCATTCCAAACTACATGGTCTTCGTGACATTGCATCAGCATTTCCATGGGTACTACCTTTTCGATGCTCAATGGAAAAGTCGTAGCTTTGTAGTCGCTCGATCCACCGTGCCAATTGTCCTTCCGGATTACGGAACTGCAGAAGCCATTTCAACGCTGCGTGATCTGTCCTGACACGGAATCGCTGGCCGTAGAGGTTTTTGTGAAAATGTTTAATGCAGTCTACCAATGCCAACAGCTCTCTCCGCGTAACACAGTAGTTCCTCTCTGGTTTTCCAATCGAACGGCTGTAATATGCAACTACCTTCTCCTGTCCATCGACCAGTTGTGATAAAACGCCTCCTATAGCATATCCACTCGCATCTGTATCCAGAATAAATGTTGCTCCTGGAATCGGATATGCTAACATTGGGGCAGTGCACAAACGCTCCTTCAATGTTTGGAAAGCCACTTCTTGCTCCTTCTTCCATTCAAAAGCTTTGTTTTTTCTTGTAAGCTCATGGAGGCTATGGGCTACGCTGGAAAAATTTGGTACAAATCGGCGGTAATATGTGCACAGCCCAAGAAAACTTCTCAATTCATGTAGGTTCTGTGGTCTTGGCCAATCCTTTACAGCCTCTATTTTTTCGTTCGCAGTGCAGATGCCCTCTGTCGTTACCTTGTGACCCTAATAATTGACTTCCTTTTTAAACAGCGCACACTTTTTGGGACTTAACTTCAGACCAGCGCCAGCTATTCTCTGGAAAACTTCCTCCAAGTTCTTAAGATGTTCATCAAAGTTCTTGCCCAATACGATGATGTCGTCCAGGTACACCAAGCATGTTTTCCAATGTAGTCCTTTCAGTACCTGGTCCATGAGTCTCTCAAAAGTAGCTGGGGCATTACAAAGTCCAAAAGGCATCACTGTAAATTGCCAAAGACCATCACCGACACTGAAGGCTGTTTTCTCTTTATCTTCCTCCTTCACCTCCACTTGCCAGTAGCCGCTTTTCAAGTCCAGCGTGGAAAACCATTTCGTACCAGATAGCGAGTCCAGAGTGTCGTCAATTCTTGGCAATGGGTAGCTATCCTTTTTCGTTACGTCATTCAACTTCCGGTAGTCCACGCAAAACCTCATTTTTCCATCCTTCTTTTTTACAAGTACTACGGGTGAGCTCCATGGACTAGCTGATGGTTCGATGACGCCGCTGCCGCTCATTTCTTGAATGATTTGACTCCCAACTTCCCGCTTCGCCAGTGGAACACTACGTGGAGCTTGACGGATCGGCCTCGCATCTCCAGTGTCAGTTTGGTGTTTCACAACGTTGGTGCGGCCTGGTTTAGAATCATCCTGGTCAAATATGTTCGCGTACTTTAGGAGCAGTTGTTTTGCCTTACTCTGATAGGGGTCCTCTAGCCCATGCGTCCATGCCGTGATATCATTTGAAAGATCAGTATTACTAGATGAAACGTATTCCTGGAGCTGTTCACAGTTAATAACTACTTCGGCCTCTTGGCATCTTCCCAAAATAGCTCCTTTGGTCAAATTGAATGGTGACTTGAACTCATTGAGTACTCTTACCGGAATACGCCCATCTTGTTTTGTCATAGCCAGGGTTTTTCCTACAAGTATGTTCAGTGCTGATTCACTTGCTGCTTCGACAACCCACAATTTGTTTGTCCCACAATCTCCATCTACCTTTGCCCAGATGACTGCTTCTGATTTTGGTGGTATTTGCTGACTCTCTTCCACTCGTTTACTGCTGTAGCCTCTCTCGTAGCCGAAATTAAGTGGCACATCCATGTTCTTATATCGCATCGTCTTGCTTTGCATATCGATCTTGATGCCTTGGTTGATTAAGAAGTCCACTCCAATTACTTACACATTTCCTGGAACACAGCTGATTCGAAATTCCTGCCTTGGTCAGAATGTAACTCCATTGGTACCCCATACCTTGCAACCCATTCGTTTTTAACCACTTCTGCTACTGTTTCTGCTTCTTGGTTTGGGATTGGGTATACCTCTGGCCATTTACTGAAATAATCCATAACCACCAGTACGTATTTGTTTCCGCGGTTACTAGTAGGAAATGGACCTGCGACATCCATGGCGATCCTTTCAAATGGCGCACCTGAGTTATATTGCTTCATCTGGCCATGACTTCGTGTTCTGGGCCCTTTCGCTCTGCTGCAAACCTCGCAGTTCGCAATCCACTCAGTGACCGACTGACGGCAACCAACCCAATAGAATCTCTGTTTAATCTTCTCGAGCGTCTTCGTGATTCCAAGATGACCTCCGCTTGGACCATTATGCAGCTCGCTGAGCACGTCAGGAATCCTCTTTCTGGGAACAACTATCAGTTTATTCTTGTATTTACCATCCTCACTCTCCCATAGTCGATGAAGGCAACCGGATATCAATTCCAAACTGTTCCCCTGTGCCCAATATGACTTCGCAATGGGACTCTCTGCTGACATCTCTTCTCTGTTTGGTCTTTCATTTCGTTCGAGCCCTTGCATAACACGTGACAGATCTGCATCTTCTAGCTGGCACTTTCTTAGCTGTTCCTTGTCCCATTCATCTGTACATGTTATAGTCATTAGCCGGACATCTATAATGTCTTCTTTAGCCTCGGCTTTTGAACAGTGCTTGCATTCCAAACTACATGGTCTTCGTGACATTGCATCAGCATTTCCATGGGTACTACCTTTTCGATGCTCAATGGAAAAGTCGTAGCTTTGTAGTCGCTCGATCCACCGTGCCAATTGTCCTTCCGGATTACGGAACTGCAGAAGCCATTTCAACGCTGCGTGATCTGTCCTGACACGGAATCGCTGGCCGTAGAGGTTTTTGTGAAAATGTTTAATGCAGTCTACCAATGCCAACAGCTCTCTCCGCGTAACACAGTAGTTCCTCTCTGGTTTTCCAATCGAACGGCTGTAATATGCAACTACCTTCTCCTGTCCATCGACCAGTTGTGATAAAACGCCTCCTATAGCATATCCACTCGCATCTGTATCCAGAATAAATGTTGCTCCTGGAATCGGATATGCTAACATTGGGGCAGTGCACAAACGCTCCTTCAATGTTTGGAAAGCCACTTCTTGCTCCTTCTTCCATTCAAAAGCTTTGTTTTTTCTTGTAAGCTCATGGAGGCTATGGGCTACGCTGGAAAAATTTGGTACAAATCGGCGGTAATATGTGCACAGCCCAAGAAAACTTCTCAATTCATGTAGGTTCTGTGGTCTTGGCCAATCCTTTACAGCCTCTATTTTTTCGTTCGCAGTGCAGATGCCCTCTGTCGTTACCTTGTGACCCTAATAATTGACTTCCTTTTTAAACAGCGCACACTTTTTGGGACTTAACTTCAGACCAGCGCCAGCTATTCTCTGGAAAACTTCCTCCAAGTTCTTAAGATGTTCATCAAAGTTCTTGCCCAATACGATGATGTCGTCCAGGTACACCAAGCATGTTTTCCAATGTAGTCCTTTCAGTACCTGGTCCATGAGTCTCTCAAAAGTAGCTGGGGCATTACAAAGTCCAAAAGGCATCACTGTAAATTGCCAAAGACCATCACCGACACTGAAGGCTGTTTTCTCTTTATCTTCCTCCTTCACCTCCACTTGCCAGTAGCCGCTTTTCAAGTCCAGCGTGGAAAACCATTTCGTACCAGATAGCGAGTCCAGAGTGTCGTCAATTCTTGGCAATGGGTAGCTATCCTTTTTCGTTACGTCATTCAACTTCCGGTAGTCCACGCAAAACCTCATTTTTCCATCCTTCTTTTTTACAAGTACTACCGGTGAGCTCCATGGACTAGCTGATGGTTCGATGACGCCGCTGCCGCTCATTTCTTGAATGATTTGACTCCCAACTTCCCGCTTCGCCAGTGGAACACTACGTGGAGCTTGACGGATCGGCCTCGCATCTCCAGTGTCAGTTTGGTGTTTCACAACGTTGGTGCGGCCTGGTTTAGAATCATCCTGGTCAAATATGTTCGCGTACTTTAGGAGCAGTTGTTTTGCCTTACTCTGATAGGGGTCCTCTAGCCCATGCGTCCATGCCGTGATATCATTTGAAAGATCAGTATTACTAGATGAAACGTATTCCTGGAGCTGTTCACAGTTAATAACTACTTCGGCCTCTTGGCATCTTCCCAAAATAGCTCCTTTGGTCAAATTGAATGGTGACTTGAACTCATTGAGTACTCTTACCGGAATACGCCCATCTTGTTTTGTCATAGCCAGGGTTTTTCCTACAAGTATGTTCAGTGCTGATTCACTTGCTGCTTCGACAACCCACAATTTGTTTGTCCCACAATCTCCATCTACCTTTGCCCAGATGACTGCTTCTGATTTTGGTGGTATTTGCTGACTCTCTTCCACTCGTTTACTGCTGTAGCCTCTCTCGTAGCCGAAATTAAGTGGCACATCCATGTTCTTATATCGCATCGTCTTGCTTTGCATATCGATCTTGATGCCTTGGTTGATTAAGAAGTCCACTCCAATTACTTACACATTTCCTGGAACACAGCTGATTCGAAATTCCTGCCTTGGTCAGAATGTAACTCCATTGGTACCCCATACCTTGCAACCCATTCGTTTTTAACCACTTCTGCTACTGTTTCTGCTTCTTGGTTTGGGATTGGGTATACCTCTGGCCATTTACTGAAATAATCCATAACCACCAGTACGTATTTGTTTCCGCGGTTACTAGTAGGAAATGGACCTGCGACATCCATGGCGATCCTTTCAAATGGCGCACCTGAGTTATATTGCTTCATCTGGCCATGACTTCGTGTTCTGGGCCCTTTCGCTCTGCTGCAAACCTCGCAGTTCGCAATCCACTCAGTGACCGACTGACGGCAACCAACCCAATAGAATCTCTGTTTAATCTTCTCGAGCGTCTTCGTGATTCCAAGATGACCTCCGCTTGGACCATTATGCAGCTCGCTGAGCACGTCAGGAATCCTCTTTCTGGGAACAACTATCAGTTTATTCTTGTATTTACCATCCTCACTCTCCCATAGTCGATGAAGGCAACCGGATATCAATTCCAAACTGTTCCCCTGTGCCCAATATGACTTCGCAATGGGACTCTCTGCTGACATCTCTTCTCTGTTTGGTCTTTCATTTCGTTCGAGCCCTTGCATAACACGTGACAGATCTGCATCTTCTAGCTGGCACTTTCTTAGCTGTTCCTTGTCCCATTCATCTGTACATGTTATAGTCATTAGCCGGACATCTATAATGTCTTCTTTAGCCTCGGCTTTTGAACAGTGCTTGCATTCCAAACTACATGGTCTTCGTGACATTGCATCAGCATTTCCATGGGTACTACCTTTTCGATGCTCAATGGAAAAGTCGTAGCTTTGTAGTCGCTCGATCCACCGTGCCAATTGTCCTTCCGGATTACGGAACTGCAGAAGCCATTTCAACGCTGCGTGATCTGTCCTGACACGGAATCGCTGGCCGTAGAGGTTTTTGTGAAAATGTTTAATGCAGTCTACCAATGCCAACAGCTCTCTCCGCGTAACACAGTAGTTCCTCTCTGGTTTTCCAATCGAACGGCTGTAATATGCAACTACCTTCTCCTGTCCATCGACCAGTTGTGATAAAACGCCTCCTATAGCATATCCACTCGCATCTGTATCCAGAATAAATGTTGCTCCTGGAATCGGATATGCTAACATTGGGGCAGTGCACAAACGCTCCTTCAATGTTTGGAAAGCCACTTCTTGCTCCTTCTTCCATTCAAAAGCTTTGTTTTTTCTTGTAAGCTCATGGAGGCTATGGGCTACGCTGGAAAAATTTGGTACAAATCGGCGGTAATATGTGCACAGCCCAAGAAAACTTCTCAATTCATGTAGGTTCTGTGGTCTTGGCCAATCCTTTACAGCCTCTATTTTTTCGTTCGCAGTGCAGATGCCCTCTGTCGTTACCTTGTGACCCTAATAATTGACTTCCTTTTTAAACAGCGCACACTTTTTGGGACTTAACTTCAGACCAGCGCCAGCTATTCTCTGGAAAACTTCCTCCAAGTTCTTAAGATGTTCATCAAAGTTCTTGCCCAATACGATGATGTCGTCCAGGTACACCAAGCATGTTTTCCAATGTAGTCCTTTCAGTACCTGGTCCATGAGTCTCTCAAAAGTAGCTGGGGCATTACAAAGTCCAAAAGGCATCACTGTAAATTGCCAAAGACCATCACCGACACTGAAGGCTGTTTTCTCTTTATCTTCCTCCTTCACCTCCACTTGCCAGTAGCCGCTTTTCAAGTCCAGCGTGGAAAACCATTTCGTACCAGATAGCGAGTCCAGAGTGTCGTCAATTCTTGGCAATGGGTAGCTATCCTTTTTCGTTACGTCATTCAACTTCCGGTAGTCCACGCAAAACCTCATTTTTCCATCCTTCTTTTTTACAAGTACTACCGGTGAGCTCCATGGACTAGCTGATGGTTCGATGACGCCGCTGCCGCTCATTTCTTGAATGATTTGACTCCCAACTTCCCGCTTCGCCAGTGGAACACTACGTGGAGCTTGACGGATCGGCCTCGCATCTCCAGTGTCAGTTTGGTGTTTCACAACGTTGGTGCGGCCTGGTTTAGAATCATCCTGGTCAAATATGTTCGCGTACTTTAGGAGCAGTTGTTTTGCCTTACTCTGATAGGGGTCCTCTAGCCCATGCGTCCATGCCGTGATATCATTTGAAAGATCAGTATTACTAGATGAAACGTATTCCTGGAGCTGTTCACAGTTAATAACTACTTCGGCCTCTTGGCATCTTCCCAAAATAGCTCCTTTGGTCAAATTGAATGGTGACTTGAACTCATTGAGTACTCTTACCGGAATACGCCCATCTTGTTTTGTCATAGCCAGGGTTTTTCCTACAAGTATGTTCAGTGCTGATTCACTTGCTGCTTCGACAACCCACAATTTGTTTGTCCCACAATCTCCATCTACCTTTGCCCAGATGACTGCTTCTGATTTTGGTGGTATTTGCTGACTCTCTTCCACTCGTTTACTGCTGTAGCCTCTCTCGTAGCCGAAATTAAGTGGCACATCCATGTTCTTATATCGCATCGTCTTGCTTTGCATATCGATCTTGATGCCTTGGTTGATTAAGAAGTCCACTCCAATTATGATTTCATCAACAATACCTGCCACTATAAAATTGTGAAGTACCGTGACGTTCCCAATTGCTACTTCACATTCTACTTCTCCAATTACCTGGGTGTCCTCTCCCGTGGCTGTACGTAATCTTGCTCCAAGCAATGGTCTTATCTTCTTGTTGACTAAATCCGCTCGAATGATGGAATGAGATGCACCCGTATCTACAGTCAGTAACCGTTCCTTTCCGTCCACATGTCCTCCAACAGTAAGATTGCTTGACCTTCTTCCAATTTGCGAGATAGAGATTATGGGGCATTCAATTGAGGGAGCCAGCTGTCGCCCCTTGCGGCTGACTCGCTTTAGTTTAACGATTGAGTGGATTTGGAGATTTGCTCGTCTCCTTCAGCTCTGCGTTTACGGCCACCCACATTGTTGGAACTATTGGAATTGCTACTGCAATGACGTGCAATGTGACCTGGGTTACCGCACTCGAAACATTTCATAACTCCGGCATTTTTCTGTTGTGATCCCTTCAGAGCTTCCAAAATTGTATCTCCCCACTCCGGCCTTTCTACTTCCACACGATGAGCTTTGTATACTGGTTTACTCAATAATGACGCCGTTTCCTGGGTCAATGCATGGGATACCGTTTCAGAAAATGTTTGCTTTGGGTTCGCGTATGTGGCTCGCTTCGTTTCGACGTCCCGTATGCCATTTATAAAGCTCTGAATCTTCACTCTTTCCGTGTATTCCACGGGTGCATCCGCATTTGCAAGATGAGCGAATCTTTCAATGTCCGAAGCAAACTCCTGCAAAGTCTCGTTAGCTTTTTGGTAGCGGTTTTGCAATTCTATTTGAAATATCTGTTTCCTGTGTTCGCTTCCGTATCGCCGTTCTACAGCAGCCATCAATGCGTCATAACTGTTCCGTTCGTACTCTGGAATAGTCTGTAAGATTTCGGCAGCTGGTCCTTTCAATGCTACGAAGAGTGCGGCAACTTTATCTTCCACCTTCCAGTTGTTCACTGCTGCGGTCTTCTCAAACTGTAGCTTAAAGACCTGGAAAGGAACAGAACCGTCAAAGGATGGTGTTTTTACCTTTGGATTACTCGCTGAAACTGCTGGACGATTTAATTGTAACTGCTGAATCCGATCTTTCAAAGCATCCATCTCAGCTTCCATTTTATCTTGTCGTTCACTAAAACCCTCCAACTGCGATGATATGCGATCCTCTTGCGCTTTCAACTGCTGAGCCAACTGAGATATCATATATGTCCTCTGTTCTTCCAGTTGCGATGCCATATATGTCTTCTGTTCTTCCAGTTGAGATGACATTTGCGACGACATTTCTGCCATACGCGTTTCTTGTGCTTCAATCTTCGATGTAATCTGTGTCGACATTTCTGACATACGCGTTTCTTGTGCTTCAATTTTCGATGTTATTCGTGTCTCTTGGGATTCCATCTGTGATGACATTGTCGATGTTTGAGCAGATATTGCAGCCAAAATCATGTTCAAGTCTGTGCTCGTAACTGTCTGCGATGTTTCGTTTTTCTCTTCAATTTTTGTTACTTCCTCGCCATCAAGATGAAAGTCATACTCTTCCACATCAATTCCTTCCGCTTCCATTGCCTCTCGTAGCCGTGCCTGAAGTTCAAGTTTAACGCCGCTTGTATTCAATCCACGGCTCTCCAACTCCTTTAGTTGCTGAATCTTCAATTCACTGAACTTTGCCATGTCCTTGTTGTCCTCTGGAATTTATTCAACAATTCCTCTTCTGACACCAATTGTAACGATTTTGCTGCAAATCCTCTTATTTGCCCTTTTGCTAAGTTCGAATCACTAAACTGTTGAATACATAACTCCAATATTGAGGAATGGAAAAATGGCCTTTATTAAAGTACTTTAAAATCACACGTATATTTTGCTACTCGCTGGCTTAATAACCAAACTGATTGATAACTCAAATGAAACTCTACTATTGGCCGCCAGATCGCGTGCTTAATCAAACTGATTGATAGCTCAACTCAAACTGAATTACTTCTTACTCGCTTGCCCCGCTTTTATAGTTTACGCTGCATACTTCTAGGCTCTTCGATTTCCAGAACTTACTAGTTGTTTCGGCTACAAAATCGCCAGCCACAACTACGTGCACAAATTATTGCCCTCTCTTATAAGCTTATAAGTAAATGCATCTGTGTGTGACATCTCTCTGGGCTGCCTTATATATGTGTATACTTGATTTGATTATTAACGTAAATACTGCTTGGCATGGCCTTAGCATCGCCTTAGTGATGGGATAACTTAGTGATGGTAATATCCGTGACAATATATTGTTGCAGCAATGCCACACACAAAGAATACCACACCTATTTAGTGCAGGTGGCCTCTTTGACATTTGTGCTCAGAGTTCCTACGTATGTATGTATGTATGAATTTACAATGTTCGCGAACGAGAAGTGAGAAGGAATACAATAGATAAAACGAGCTAAAGGAACAAATGAACTAAAAGGACAATTAGAACCGAAATCGAAGATCTACTTCACTTGTTCAGTTGAGAGACCCGGTCAATTGAACAAGTTCAGAACGAAACGACCCAACTCTAATATTGATATCAAGTATTTGACTCTCTCTTTTTTTTTGATGTTGGCATATACCTACATTTAGGTATATTTAAAATGGTTTTAATTCAGAAATCTAATATAAGTTCATTAAACTTAAGGCAACAGAAAAATTGGGTTTTCCGTATCCGGAACGAACTCACCAGGTTTCAAACGTTGTTGTGGTTGTAGGTGCTGTTGCAGCAGGCCTATATTCGGCGGCCCTGCTGTTGTTGTTGTTAAAGCTGGTGGTGTTGCAGCAGGCCTATGTTCGGCGGCCCTGCTGGTGTTGTTGTTCAGGCTGGTGTTGTTACAGCAGGCCTATGCTTAGCGGCCCTGCTGTTGTTGTTGTAGCTGGTGTTGCAGCAGGCTATGCTTAGCGGCCCTGCTGCTGTTGTTGTTAAAGCTGGTGTTGCAGCAGGCCTATGCTTAGCGGCCCTGCTGTTGTTGTAGCTGGTGTTGCAGCAGGCCTATGTTTAGCGGTCCTGCTGTTGTTGTTGTAGCTGGTGTTGCAGCAGGCCTATACTTAGCGGCCCTACTGGTGTTGTTGCCGAATGCCTATATTCAGCGGCCCTACCGTGGTTGTTATACCTGGTGCTGGTGGTAAGCCTAGTGGATGGGGTTGTGGTTGAAGTGGTTGCGCGGTCGAGGTGGTTGTTGTGGGCACCGCGATGGTGGTTGGCGCAGGTGGTGGGGGTTGCGCTCGTGGTTGTTGCGTCGCAATGGTGGTGGTTGCGTCTGGTTGTATTAGCGCGTGGTGTTAGCGCTGTTAATAGTGGCCGTTTTCGTTGGTATTGTCGTCTTCGTCGTAATCGTCGTGTAGCTCTCAATAATGGCGGCTATCGTGGATTCCCTGAGCAAGTATCGGTTTAAGCACACACACACAAATTTTAGTGTCGATTTTAAATATGCACTATTTTTATATATGAAAATATATGTAAAACCTGCACTTTAATTAGTGCTTACTTGACTTTTATATATGACGTTACGTTAACAAAATTACTCGTTTCTTTGTGCTATTTTGTAAGTGGTTTCAGTGTGCAAGCAAATGGTTAGCAGGTGGTCGTCGTTGGGATTTCTTGCAATACGAACTCCGATGATTTCTTGTCTCGCCTTTTTTTTTTTTAAGTATTTTAACACTCCACTTAAAAGCTTTTTTAATAACGAAGTTTAGTGTTACTGAACTGTTTTTGTGTGTTTTGTCTGCTAAAGTTGCATGATTTTCATTTAGAATTTTCCACCCGCAGCTAGACTTAATACAACGCTAATATCGCAACAAAACAGCAACTGCGACGCACCAACGACACCAATAGCTATCACACCGCCCAAATTCGTTTTTGTTTCAGGCTATATTTTATACCGACTTTTCCACTTGTTAGCTTATTTACTTGAACGTTCTTTGGGTTCTCGTTTATTTTAGTTCGAACTATACTCAAGTTTGCGTTACTTATAAATTAAACGTGAACAAATATTATCGAGAGGTACAACCTTTCGCGACCACCACGCTGCAAGAAAAAAAACCTTCTCTTTTTTTTTTCTCTGCCCAAAAATGGCCACACACGCCATGGTCTTGTAGAAAAAATTTCCTTATTGCGACTGCGCAGTGGAACGGCGCCGTTAAATAGCATGATTTAACTGTGGTTGTCATGGTAGAACCATACAAGGTGGTAGTCGCGGTGACAATCCTGCAGCCATCATTAAAAGTTCGATATATTTCGTTTTTGTGAACCGATGGACTAATGTCAAAATCGTACTGCGCTGAAAGTTAATGTGTCAATTCGTATGAAACTGCTAGTCAGCTGTCACCTTGTATAGTTACGCCATGGTGGTTGCCGTTATTGGGAATTTTTCCACACCATTGGATTATTTCGCGATGCCACCTGCGCGAAATTAACAAAAATTTGCTTTAACCACTCCAGGCAGACATGAGTGAGGGTGAATCCTACCTTTTCCCTATCACTAGCCAACTGGTACGTTCCAAGGGTGAATCTCCCAAGTGGACCATAACACTTTATATCAATGGTATTTCATTTCCCAAGTGGATTTATAACAATAATAATACGAAAAACTTCAAATTTAAAAAAATGGGCGTGGCACTGTCTCTTTTATGACTAAGCAATTTTCTATGTTTCGGGAGCCATAACTCGAAGAAAAATTTACGGATCGTAATAAAATTTGGTACACAAATTTTCCCTATAGCAGGAAATATTTCTAAAAAAATGGACGAGATCGGTTAAAGACCACACCCACTTTTATATAAAAGATTTTTAAAAGGGTCGTAGACGAATATAATAAGCTATAACTTAGCAAAAAATAGTTTTGAATCAATAGAATTTTACTTTCTAAATTGAATTATAACATTAAATTGGAAACGCTAAAATTTTTGAAAATGGGTGTGGGTGGCACCGTCCCTTTTTTGTCTAAGCAATTTTCAATGTTTCGTCAGCCATAACTCGAGGAAAAATTTACATATCGTAACAAAATTGGGTACACATATTTTCCCTATAGCACGAAATTTCTAGTAAAAATGGATAAGATTAGTTAAGGGTCACGCCCACTTTTATATAAATAACTTTAAAAAGTGTCATAGGCCAAAATAATAAGTTAAAATCTTAGCGAAAAATAGTTTTGTACCAATCGTATTTTGTGCCATTATAACAAGAAATGGGAAAAAATTCAAATCTTGAAAAATGGGCGTGGCACTGCCCCTTTCTTACAATGCATTTCCCAACGTTTCTGGAGCCATAACTCGACGAAAAATTTGGTGCACATGTATGCCTTTTAACAGGAAATATTCTCAGTAAAAATAGACTAAATCGGTTAAATCGCCTCTTTTATATAAAAGATTTAGTAGATTTTAGTTCGTTAATAACCCTGCCCTTTTTATACTCAGCTGAGCAGAGCTCACAGAGTATATTAATATTGTTCGCATAACGGTAATCCGTAACGGCATAAACTAATCAAGATAGATATAGACTTCTATACATCAAAATGATCTGGGCGAAAAAAGAAATTTATTTAGCCATGTGCATCCGTCCGTAAACACGATAACTTGAGTAAATTTTGAGGTATCTTGATGAAATTTGGTATGTAGGTTCCTGGGCACTTATCTCAGATCGCTATTTAAAATGAATGAAATCGGACTATAACCACGCTCACTTTTTCGATATCGAAAATTTCGAAAAACCGAAAAAGTGCGATAATTCATTACCAAGGACGGATAAAGCGATGAAACTTGGTAGGTGGGTTGACCGTATGACGCGAAATAAAAAATTAGTAAAATTTTGGACAATGGACGTGGCACCGCCCACTTTCAAAAGAAGGTAATTTAAAAGTTTACCAAGCTGTAATTTGGCAGTCGTTGAAGATATCATGATGAATTTGGCAGGAACGTTACTCCTGTTCCTATATGTGTGCTAAATAAAAATTAGCAAAATCCATATATGTAATACTGCTATATTGCTAATAGAAAATGCTCGCAATGTGTTTTGAATTCGAAATAATAACAAGATAGCCTATAAAATTTTTGTGGTTGTAGCAGCAGCTGTGGACAAGAAAAAAATTAAATTTTGGTACATTCGATTATTGAATACAAAAACAAAAACGTTTAAACATCAATATATCGGCACTCTGATGTTTGGGAATGTACCTAGCCTTTTGTAGCAATATAGGAGTATTACATATATGGCAAATTAACGAACACGCCCACTTTTAAAAAAAAAATTTTTAAGTAAAATTTTTACAAAAAATTTTATATATTTACAGTATATAAGTAAATTATGTCAACATTCAACTCCAGTAATGATATAGTGCAACAAAATACAAAAATAAAAGAAAAGTTCAAAATGGGCGTGGCTCCGCCCTTTTTCATTTAATTTGTCTAGAATATGTTTAATACCATAAGTTGAACAAAAATTTACCAATCCTTGTGAAATTTGATATAGGCATAGATTCTATGACGATAACTGTTTTCTGTGAAAATGGGCGAAATCGCTTGAAGCCACGCCCAGTTTTTATACACAGTCGACCGTCTGTCCTTCCGCTCGTCCGTTAACACGTTAACTTGACCAAAAATCGATATATCTTTAATAAACTCAGTTCACATACTTACCTGAACTCACTTTGTATTGGTATAAAAAATGGGCGAAACCCGACTATGACCACGGCAACTTTTTCGATATCGAAAATTATGAAAAATGAAAAAAATGCCATAATTCTATACCAAATACGAAAAAAAAAGGAATGAAACATGATGATTGGATTGGGTTTTTAACGCAAGATATAACTTTAGAAAAAACTTTGTAAAATGGGTGTGAAAGGCGTCCACCTATTAAGTAGAAGAAAATGAAAATGTTCTGCAGGGCGAAATCAAAAGCGCTTGAAATCTTGGCAGGAATACTGTTCGTGGTATGACATATATAAATAAATTAGCGGTACCCGACAGATGATGTTCTGGGTCACCATGGTCCACATTTTGGTCGAAAACTCCTTCACATATACAACTAAGGGCCACTCCCTTTTAAAACCCTCATTAATACCTTTAATTTGATACCCATATCGTACAAACACATTATAGAGTCATCCCTGGTCCACCGTTATGGCGATATCTCGAAGTGGCGTCCACCTATAGAACTATGGCCCACTCCCTTTTAAAATACTCTTTAATACGTTCTATTTGATAACCATGTCACACAAACACATTCCAGGGTTAGCCTAGGTTAATTTTCCTACATGGTGATTTTGTCTCCAAAGCTCTCAGCTGAGTATGTAATGTTCGGTTTCACCCGAACTTAGACTTCCTTACTTGTTTAATTTATGTTATTAGTTTGTCATGTTTTTTTATTTTTATATAATGTCTTTTTAATACAATTGTTTTGTTTGCCTTTTTATTTGCTGTTTCCAGAATCGCTTCCAAAATAAACCAGAAAAATATAAAAAATTTCTCGAAATTCTTCACACTTATCAAAAAGAGCAGAAAGTAATTAAGGAAGGTAGTCCAAATCAAGGAAAAACGTTAACCGAACAAGAAGTTTACACACAGGTGGCCAAGTTGTTTGGACAAGATGAAGATTTACTTAGAGAGTTTGGCCAATTTCTACCAGATGCCACTAATCATCAAAACGCGCAATATATGTCAAAGTCGCACAATGATCACAAAAGATCAAATGCGGCTGGAACTATGGGCGGGGGTCCAATGAGTGGTACGTCTAGTGGTGGTCCTATCGGTAGTGCTGGCGGTGGCAGTAGTCATCATATTACCATACCATCAGCGTCGGGCTCTCCGTTACATCTTAATACCGGTGCAACATTATCTCAGATCGGTGGCAGTACACACGCCGCTGCATTAGGCAACCTATCTACCATGAATACGAGCGTTAGCATCAAATCGTACAATAACACACAACAATCCCAAAATCATGTGATCAATACAAGTGCTGTTAGTGGGCGTGGTGGAGAGTTAGTCTACGATAAAGATTTCCATCATCATGTTACGCTTCATCCTAGCAGTAGTGCATTGCATTTAAAGGTATTACATGAAAATGTGGTTTCTGGTGCTGTCCATGATCAATCAAATGCGGTAGGAGGCGTACGTAACTACGAAAAAGACACACATCGCAGTAATCATCAAACGGGTAGTGGGTTAAAATATCTACAGGCAACCAGCTCCAATATTAGCAGCGTTCCTGGTCACTCCTCGAAGAGATCGCCCAGTTATGGTTCAGGTATGGGAGCTTTGGGTGGCAGTGGCAATACCACAATGAATAGTGTCGGTATGGATCGTATTAGTATGAATTATACCCAGCAAGTGCTTGGTGGATCACAACATCATTTTGCAGCTACACGTCGTCCAGCAATCGATGATGGCGGAAGTGGTAGTGGTGGTGGACCACCTCCTGCTAAAAAAACATAAGCCTATATGCAAGGATGTATCTTTTTCGGAGGCATCGCGTAAATGTACGATCTCCGATGCGGCGTTCTTTGACAAAGTTCGTAAAGCACTACGAAATTCTGAGGTGTATGACAACTTTTTACGTTGTCTAACTCTTTTCAATCAGGAGATTGTATCAAAGACTGAATTGTTAAATTTGGTGACGCCATTTTTGAGTAAATTTCCCGATCTTTTGAGTGGTTTTACCAAATTCCTTGGACAACCAGTAACGCAACTGTCTACAGGGAGCGGTGGCGGTGGTGGTTCCAGCATATTCGGTTTAGAAGAAATTCCTATGCAGGCGGCACATCGGCAGAGTAATCTCGGCGGCTCAGCAGTAAACGATCGTCAAGGTAATCATCAGGGTGGTGAGTTGGCACAAGATATCGATTTGGCGTCATGTAAACGGCTTGGAGCATCCTATTGTGCGTTACCACAATCAATTGTGCCGAAGAAATGCTCTGGACGAACAGCATTGTGTCGCGAAGTATTAAATGATAAATGGGTCTCATTTCCTACATGGGCAAGCGAGGATTCGACGTTTGTAACATCACGCAAAACACAATTTGAGGAGACGATTTACAGGTAAATTTGTGTTTTTGTGTAATAAATCACATGTGCATCTTTGTACCCACATACTCGTATCTATGTCAAACCAAAAACAAAACACAAAAATCATATTCATAATCACATAAACACACCATTTTCTTTTGAACACGACTCTAATTAATCATTTAAAACCACCAAATTCTAACTAAAGGAATATTCACAGGACGGAAGATGAACGCTTCGAATTAGATGTTGTAATTGAAACTAACAGTGCAACAATTCGCGTTCTCGAGGGAGTGCAAAAGAAAATGTCACGCATGTCGCCAGAAGATTTGAGCCGATATTATTTAGACGATTACTTGGGTGGCACCTCACAGACTATACACCAACGAGCCATACATCGTATATATGGTGACAAAGCTGGTGAAATAATTCAAGGCTTAAAAAAGAATCCATCTGTTGCTGTGCCAATTGTTCTAAAGCGTTTGAAAGTTAAAGAAGAGGAATGGCGGGAGGCTCAAAAGGTAGATAATTTCAAAGGTCGGCGATAAAAGGTGTATTTATTTTAGGGGTGCAAAACATATAAAGTCCTCTTAAGTCCAAGGAAATTCGCAATTTCAACACGAGCTGACCATAGGGGGATTGGTGTTAGAGCCAACATTTGAAAAGTTAGTTGGTGTCATGTGGGGACACATCGTCCCTGTATGGACATACATTACGTATGTCGGGGTTGATTCCGGACAAGTAAGAGTTTAACCTGTTACAGTATCCAGAACGAAGTTGGGCCAGGATGACTCGTATCTCCCTTGGCAGTGTGCTTTCTTCTCTGCAAGACCGGGCGCGGCCTGACAAAGGCGTTTGGGCTTCCTTATGCTTGTGTGGTAGGCGGAGCACCACACCACGGCGGTCGCTTTTATTCACTCCTAACATAAATACACTTTTTATCGTCGGTCTTTCATTTATGTTCGATAATATTTTTGTGCAAGTTAAAATTGAACTTGTGTAGGAAGTAAGCTACATCATACATATATATATATAACAATATGTGTGTGCAATCTTTTAGGTCTTCAATAAAGTGTGGCGTGAACAAAATGAAAAGTATTATTTGAAGTCACTCGATCATCAAGCAATCAATTTCAAGCCGAACGATATGAAGGCGTTACGTTCCAAAAATCTGTTCAACGAAATTGAAACGTTGTATGATGAGGTAATCGGTCTTCTTTTGATGCTAATATGCTGTTTGTAAAATAAAAGTTATTAATATTGTTCTTCAATTTTTTTAGCGTCACGATCAAGACGATGAGAATGGCGAACCTGTTACTGGTCCACATATCGTGTTACTATATAAAGATAAAACCATACTTGATGATGCTGCGAATTTATTAATTCATCATGTAAAACGTCAGACTGGTATACAAAAGCAGGAAAAGACTAAAATAAAACATATACTACGGCAATTTGTGCCGGACTTATTCTTCTCAGCGCGACATCCTTTAAGTGATGATGAACGAGAGGACGGTGAGTACATTTTTACTTCACGCTGTGTGATTATAACATCATTTTTTATTCCAAAAATCGAATTAATTTCATTTGTTATCATGGCGAGAGTGGAAGGGAATGCAAATTATTTCTTATAACGCAATCGACCGGCTAGGAGTCTTGGCGTAAAGGAGCTCCTTATGTGTTTTGTAAAATGTAATGCAATCGTTCAGTCTATTGATAAAGCATTTAGTACATTTTATTATTAGTACCTGGGCGACCGAGCTTTGCTCGGCAATCTTCGAGTATGCCGCATAACATACTTTGTTCCACATGTCATCATTAATCAAACTCTAATTTTTTATATGCACTTATATCATATATTGTTACTTACCAATATTTGATTTCCTTAGAAATAGATTTCAAAAACATATCAAACACTAACCGCAAAATGAACTGAAATGAAAAATTTGAAATGGGCAGTTCTAGCCTATAGTATACGGGATTGTTATGGCAATTATTTTTTTTTCGAGATTTGATTGCATGGAGGAGGACCTTGTTATCATTGAAAGTCCCAATTCCAGGTTATTGTCCAATGCATGAGATGATTAATTTCTGGATTAACTTTCCAAAGTATGTATGTAATTTTGGCTCCACTAGTACACAATGGTAATAAATACCAACTGGCCAGTACCATGTGTAGCAGCTTGCGATTTGGTATTTATTCGGTTTTTACTTGGCACCACGCCATGTTATATTCTGCCTCTAGTGTTCAACGGGAGAAAATTACCATGGTGAGATATCTTTTTGCTATGCTGAGAAATCTTTCTAATAGTAATATGTGAGAAATTGTAATTATTCATTTCATATTTGCCAAAAATATGAATGTAAATATATTTTGCTAGATTTGCCACGGTGATTTGATATTGCATTTCATTTTTATTATTGTGTGTGAAATTAAGAAAATTAAGTCGAATCATGTGTAAGATTTTTTACGAAGATTTTTAACTTGTTATTGTAAAAAAAAAAACTAAGGCCTATCAGCTCATTAAATTTTTTACCATAACAAGTACTTAAAAGGCTATCAAAAATCATCAATAATGAAGATTTTTAACTTTAATGTTATCCTTTAAAGTTTTAATAGAATATGAGTAAGTAGAGTACTATTTCGTCCAACTACCCCAACCGTAAATGGCAACCCTACTCAAAAATGTCTATTGTAATGCGGAGTGAAATACCTTTGGTTTAATACCCATATCGGCATATCTCATGCAATTTTTTAAAATTCCGAATAGGTGCAAACCTAAATGGCAATCCTACTCAAAAATGTCCCTATTGTAATGCGGAGTGAAATACCTTTCGTTTGATACCCATATCGGCATATCTCATGCAATTTTTTTTAATTTCGAACAGGCGGCAACCCTACTCAAAAATGTCCCTGTTGTTGTAGCGATTAGGTTACTCCCCGAAGGCTTTGGGGAGTGTTATCGATGTGATGGTCCTTTGTCGGATACAGATCCGATACGCTCCGGTAACACAGCACCATTAAGGTGCTGGCCCGACCATCTCGGGAACGATTTATATGGCCACATTGAACCTTCAGGCCATCCCTCCCTCCCCAACCCCAAGTTCCATAAGGAGCTTAGCGTCGCCAGAGCCTCGTCTGTTAGTGAAACAGGATTCGCCGCGGATAGGTGAGGTTGACAATTGGGTTTGGAGAAGCTATATGTTGCGCTACACAACCCCTTGAATCCCAGAAATGTCCCTATTGTAATGCGGTGTGAAATACCTTTCGTTTGATACCCATATCGGCATATATCATGGTATTTTTTTTTAAATTTCGAATAGGTGGCAACCGTAAATGGCATCCCTACTCAGATATGTCCCTATTGTAATGCGGAGTGAAATACCTTTCGTTTGATACCATATCGGCATATCTCATGCAATTTTTTTTTTTCGAATAGGTGGCAACCTTGTGCAACATTTTGAGGGGAAACACCTAGGTAGAAAGTCTTAGAAGGTGATACATTATCTCTGTGCCAAATTTCATTTAAATCGGTTGAGCCGTTCCCGAGATCGTTCGGTTACACAAATATACAAGAATTGCTCGTTTAAAGTTATAAGATTAGTTCCTAAATTTATGTATGCATATGAGAATAAAAGTGAACCCTAACAATTCGATATTGTTCTTATTGTTCACTTTGTCCCTCTGCCACCAATAAACTGAAAACGAGTTTGTATTATCCCATAAACTTTATGAATGTAAAACAAACTACCTGCGAAAACTTTTATTACCGATCATGAATGATAAGGAGCGATAGAAGTTTTTTACTTCTGTTATGTTTGGTTTAACTGTTCTAAAAATGATTAATTTTTATATGAATTTATCATTTTCCAAGGGCCGGGTTCGTTATTTTTGTAAAATGTGTATTTTATATTTATATTTAAATATTATACATAGAATATAAATTGAAAAAACAAAGTTCATAGGCCGTATAGGCGTCGATTTCAAAGCCCATGACGGCTTATCAGCGATCCACACATTGAAGGCTTGACGTTTTAGCGCATCAAGCCATCAATGCACTTTGAATGTTTCTATTTGTAACTCATTTTCTACGTTTTGTTGTCTTTTATTCTCTTACCACTCTTTATGGGATAATAGCACCTGATTGGCGCACTCAATTGACGGTGTGTGGATCACTGATGATAAACCATCATGTTTTGAAATAGTCGGCTATACGGTATATGAAGTTTTTTTTTTTACTCTAACTTTTAGTGACTTATATCGAGTCGGATTGTTGTTGTTGTTATCGGATTGTTTTGCTTGAAAACTTTGCTCTCTATCTTTAAAACCAGAAAAACACGATAGGTTAGGCTGCACAGAGGCCGTTACGTAAGCACCTCACTTAGACAAAATATGCCAGCAGTCTTCAGAAGTTTGTTCAACGACCAAACTGCGAGATCATACCAAGAATGTCAGGATCTGTGTTTTAAAATAATATCAGAAAAGATATAAAAAAATGTTCCCCTTTTTGCCTTACCACATATTTTCAAAACAGATGTTTTTTGTTTAATAGATGACAACGAAAAAATGGATATAGGTTCTACTATAACAACTAGCGGTGCCAATGGTAAAAATAGTAGAACAGCCAGTGGGAGCACATCTTCCCTATCCAATACCGATACAGCAAGCAGAGCTGGTAGTGGTATTTCCAAATCTGATGTGCCTGCTGAACCACATGATAAATCTCCTTCAATAACTATGCCATCAACCGGTAATCTATTAGAAAATCTTAAAAGTAATGCGCCATCAATTGTAACGACATTGAGCAATACTCCGACTACAAGTGGAGCTGATATTAATGTAATTGCAGTATCAACGCCCATTACTACATTGACAGTGGGCGGAAAAGATTCTAACGTTTCGACGCCTGCCAAAAGTCAAACAATCAATAATACAGCTATTGATGATGTCACTAGAAATGCTTGCCGAATGTCAGCTGAAGTTATAAGTAATCTCAACGCGGCGGTGGTAGTATCCGGACCATCTGCAGTATCAGCGGCGGCGACGAAGTCAGAAAGTAAAATCACAACGAGTAGTAGTTTAAGTGGTATAAGTTCGTTGGATAATGTTCCTCCACAAAAAAGCGAAACAACAGCCGGTTTTACTACTGCGGCGTCATCATCATCTAACATTACAACAACACAAGCAGGCCTATTATTGAAAGATGAGAAAAGCAACACAGCAGATAACATAACCACAGCTAGTACAAATCAAACATCATCAGCTGCTGGTCAGGAGCAATCCCATGGAGGTATTAAATCTGCTGATGATATTAAAGTTGAAATTAAGGAGGAAGTTCAAGATATCGACGTGTATATTAAATTCCCGCCCCATGCTATTAGCAAGCATTTGGTAAGTGTCTAAAATAAATTCTCAAAAGCTAGACAATCATTGTTATAGTTAATACTTTTAAAAATACAGAAGCGACTTAGCGTCTTGAAATTCGAAATACAAGCGAAGCATAACCGACACTATTATTCTACTTTCAGGATGAAGCGTACACACTCTTCTTTGCCAACAATAACTGGTATTTATTCTTACGTTTACATGCCATTCTCTGTGATCGTTTACGTACAATGTATGAACGTGCCCACTTACTGACCGCCGAGGAGGAACGTCAGCGCGCCAAGCGCCGAGAAAGCACAGCGACAGCATTAAGACTGAAACAGAAATCTGAAATACAAGTTGAAGACTATTACCCCACATTCCTTGAAATGCTCAAGAGTGTACTTGATGGAAATATGGATTCCAATACATTCGAGGATTCGATGCGAGAAATGTTTGGAATACATGCCTTCATATCTTTTACGCTCGATAAGGTACGTATTTAATTTTACATATTTATGTTAAATCACTCTACTTAATTGCACATATTTATTTTGTACGTTTTTCAGGTGGTTTCGAATGCTGTACGTCAATTGCAAAATTGCGTTACTGAACGTAATGCAATTGAGTGCGTTGAACTCTTCCATCAAGAACAAAAAAACGGTGGTGCCGGTTGTTATTGTCGCAATGCGCCTAAGAATTACTCTAAGGAATTGGCATATCAACGTAAAGCAGAGACCAGTTTACACGAAGAGAACTGTTTTAAAGTGTTAATTGTTAGTACTTTATACATTAAATAAAAATCATGCATTGCCATATGTACATATTTACTCACATATCTGGTAACTGATCATTTGTTTTCTTGTTTTTTTTTAGTATAAAATTGACTGTCGGATAACAATTGAATTGCTCGATACTGAAGTGGAAGAAACGGAAAGACCAGTAAATAAAGTGAAATCATGGAATAAATATGTTGATCGCTTGACCAATCAAGCAGGTGTTAATAGTACTGCTATTGGTCAAAATGTGATGAGCTCAACGAATTCAATCACTAATAGTGTTAGTAATATTGTGGCAAATGTCGGTGCAACAAATAATTCTAGCAATGCAGCTAATTCAAATACTTCAGGCGGCATGCCAACATCGAGCGGTGTTGACGATGCTAATGGCTGCGAAATTAAGGTCGAACGCATGGATGATGATGTATTGGTAAGTGAACAATTTTTGACTTTATAATTAGGCGTAGGCATTTTTTCATTTAGTTTTAAAATTGTTTCTCAATTTTATTTTAGATAAGTAAATTTAAGTTTTAAAACATTCATTTTCTTTATATATATACATATCTTTGGTAAAAAACAACCGACGGAGGATTTATTTTATGTAATTTGCTGTAAATATTTTTATGTCTAATTTTTAAGCTGTAATGCCAAAGTTCTTTTAAAGTGATAATTTTTTATAAGGCACATTTGTAGGCAAAACGAAAAAAAAATTCGAAAATGTTTTATTTAAACACGTTATATATTTTAATTCGTCCGAAAATAGTGTTATTAAAGCAAGCAGAAAAAAACGGCAACAATAAAATAATAAAACAAGTAAAAACCATAATAGAAAAAATGAGAAAAGAAAGTTATCAAAATCGCAGAGGAAAAAGAAACAAAATATTCGTCACCTTGTTTTTGGCTGGCTTGAGGTCCGATTTTTAAATTAAAAAAGTAAAAGTACTTTTTGATTGTACCAATATATTTCGGTTATCCACGGTAACCGTCTTCAGGGCTGACTATAAAAAGATATAACATACAAATAATAACAATTTTTAACATCATTTGACAATTGTTTTCGCCTTCCTGATTGACAGAAAGTAGGTTAGGTTGAAGTGGCTGCCTCCACTGTCTAAGCGGAGACTCACGCTACCACGCGGGGGCCCCTATTTCCATACTTCCGAAGAATATTTAGACCCCAGTAAGGTTTAACCAGCGCGTTTGCCTGATGAAACGTAAGATGTCGTTTGTGTGTGCAGATTCAACAGAAAGTAAGAAACGTTAAGGGCGAACGAAAATGATAAAGAATACCATTGATAGACGAAATCGTTTGGTGGCTAATCGTTCTTTTGAGCTATCGTTCGCAATACAGAATGAAGCCCTTATTCTTACTACTTATACCAACTGAAGCTATATTTATTTTAATAACTTTTTAAGCGTCAAGCTTTCTTCTTTCTCTTATAACTTTTAGCATTGTCGATAAGAAATTATATTTACAGTTTCCTATTGGCAAATATCAATAATTACTATTTATTTAAGTATCGCTTTTCACTTGAAATATATTGTCAGTCTAATATATAAGGTTATAAATTCTGTGTACACAAATATCGCTTCCCGCCTAAAAACGCAACAGAAGCAATGCGATAGCTCTTATGCTGGCTGGCAACCGCACACAAAATGCTGCTGGTAACCATAGCAAGGGTGGTTGTGTGCGTATCGGGTGATTGTCGCTTGCCCGGCCACCACACAAACAGAAAGCATCAAGCGCCATTTGTATTGAAAATTCGTCGCGTGCAGACGTAAACATGTCATCGGATGACGATTTTTTATCGCTTGTAAATTTTGTGAATTTTCATAAAAATGTTTGAACTTTTTTCAAAGAATTTTTTCGAGTATGCAGTTTTGCAGCTTGTTCAATTTTAATATAATAAGATGCTAATCTTAAGCCACTAAAAATTACCTTATTTTTTTTTCCATCCGACCTTTGCATTCGTAGGTTTCAATAAACCTCAACGTAAAATATTTTTCTTCCGTGAACTTGCTCATTTCACGTACTCACAAAACTAACACACTAATGCATGTCAATCACGTTGGCAACGATCAAATAGACCAGATGTCAAGCGAAAAAATCTAAAAAATTTGATTTTCATCAACGCGAAGTCGACAAGTACGTGTGAGCATGACCACCGCCGATCGCCCGTTGCTATGGTTACCAGCAGCATTTTTTGTCCATTGCCAGCCAGCATAACATAATTCATATTTTTGTTCCGCAATAAGCCAACCTCGCTTTACACGATTGCATTAGTGCAATGTAGCGCCTTTCGATAAGCGTCTTTATCTACTCTTAGACCTAGTTTACATATAACGAGATTATCTTCACTTTCGTACTTAACTCATAATTGTTAAATATGTAACAAGATTTCCCATATAAATTCCTCCCCTCTATAATCGGTAATTGTGAAAAAATTTTAGAGATGCGGGTTTTTTCATAGAAAAGTTTCACCGCTAGAATGTAATCTCTAATTGGAAGCACAAAATAAATTAATCGTGAAAATTTTACAGAAAATACTCTAGTTCCCAGGGTGTAAACTTGGTCTTACACTATGGTATTTATCATTTTGTATTTTCAAGTAACTATTTGCCTCGTTAGATATTAGCTAAATTGTATTTTTTTTTACTCTTTGCTGCAATTGCAAAATACACAATATTCTTGTAAATTTTGCGTTTTTGTCTTTTTTTGTTTTTAGTCTTATTTGGAGTGTGTTTGGTTTTTCTTTGTGCCATGGCTTGCCATTAAGTACAACTTTCTTCAATTCTTAAAATGGAAGTGACTATTCGTCCGGAGATTTTGTTTTCGTTCGGAATAAAGAAACGACAGAAAGAACGTATTTAAAAACAATGCATATTGAAAGTAAAGAAATTCCGGAAATAGCAATACAAACATTTTTAGACGAATAGGAACAGCATTTTATAATTGATCAACTCGCTTGAAATCACTAATTAATGCTTTTCATTTTTTCGATTTTTTCGATTTTTTCGTACCAGGTCAAACTCCCCAACAAGGCATAAAATCCATAACTCTAAAAAATCATATTGTTAAGTTGAAGCTATTATTAAATTTTTCATAATTAACGTAAAAAAAGTAAATAAGATAATTTGCTTAAGGGATTAAGATACGAAAGTGGTATATAAATAGAATATAACTCCTACACATAAATATGTTCATACATATTGTTGATACATGTGATTTGCACAAAAAAATCGAAACAATCAGATTTTACACACGCAAATTCAAACTTTAATTGAAAAAAAAAAAAAAAACAAAAAAAAAAAAATAAGTAAATAAAAGAAATACAGAAATTAAAACACCAAAGCACATTACATTGATCAATAATATTTTCCCCCAGCGGGTTAGGGGGGGGTCAGAATATACCCGCGGTAGGTATGCCTGTCGTAAGAGGCGACTAAAATACCAGATTCAAGGGGCTGTGTAGCGCAACCCTGCAGGTTGCCAGCGCAACATATAGCTTCTCCAAACCCAATTGTCAACCTCACCTATCCGCGGCGAATCCTGTTTCACTAACAGACGAGGCTCTGGCGACGCTAAGCTCCTTATGGAACTTGGGTTTTGGGGAGGGAGGGGATGGCCTGAAGGTTTAATGTGGCCACATAAATCGTTCCCGAGATGGTCGGGCCAGCACCTTAATGGTACTGTGGTACCGGAGCGTACCGGATCTGTATCCGGCAAAGGACCATCACATCGATAACACTCCCCAAAGCCTTCGGGGAGCAACCTTATCGCTACAACAACAACAACAACATTGATCAATATGTTTGTCTTTTTAGTTTCCATCCGAACAATATCAGATAATACAAACTTATTATTTTACAAAGTTTTTTGGAAATAAATGTCGTAATTTTTTGTTATCTCACGATCTGTTTAATGATTTTATTAAGTTTTTTTTTCATGATATGCTACTCTCATCAGTATTTAGCCTTTTTTAATTTTGAATTTAAATTTATTTTTTAAATTTTTTGAAAGAACTTTTATGGCATTGTGGATAAAACAAGTGTGATATCTTATCCGTCAACTGCCTGACAGGATGTTCAATATGGCGGCGCATAGGGCCGGCTATATTCAGCGGGTGATAGAAAGAGATACAGAATGAGACAGCGATAGACAATTAAAAATCAGGTGATCCATTCTATTTGTAATTTTGACGTCTATGCAGAAGGTATCACATTTGTTTTATCCACAATGTTTTATGCATAATGTAATGGTAGAAGGTGGCGGAAGATTTGACAGCTGTCATATCTACCGCCCTTAGCTCCAGTGAGCTCCAGGTTGTATTTTTGAATCACAAGAAATTGGGCATAAAAGGGGGGGGGGGGGGGGGGGGCCCTTTTTGAAATGGTACTTAAATTCCTACTTTTTCAATAAAGATAAAAAACAGAAAGGAGTGTATTTAGATTGATTTTTGCGCGATTTAATCATAAAAGTTATGAAATGAAGATTGCTTTTTTAAAATTTGAAACGTTTGCAGCTTATAAATTTCTTTTGAACACATCAATTTTGCTGGTAATATCCTAGGACAGTGGTCGAATGCTAATAAACGATCAAAAATGCCGGCAGAGGTGCCAAAGGACATGTTTTTACTTCGGTATCAATAACCTGAAAGATTTCACTAACGTCAAAAGATATTTGCAAAAAAAAAAAATGTTTAAAATTTTATAGACAAAAGTGTTCTGCGAAAAAGAGACCTACCTCCGGTTTTGGAGCGGCCCGGGGTCACTGCTCAGATTATTGGTACCGAAGTCAAAACGTGCCTTTTGAACACTTTCTCGACATTTTTGGACGTGTGTTAAGAGTATACTCCTCTTCTGGAGTATTAACTAAGGTAGTTACATAATGGGAAAATATATTCAGCACACAACAGGAGGACGGACAAGGCAGCAAGTATACTAATTTGGTGGAATATTAATTTAGGTTCTGGCTTTAGTCTTGATCCCTTAAACCTGAGATGTTTGAGCTTTGACAAAATCCGTTTTTGGCCACGTAACATTGAATTCGACGCTGCGGCAAACTGTAGGCAGGGGCTCCGGACCCGAAGAGATCGTTTACATATCTGGCCAAGGCTTCGCTGACAGTAAAGATACCAAGAGAGCTGCTACAACTTTTCAGATGCCCGTTCGGGACATCGCCATGTGTATGTTCTAACGAGCATATTGTTTTATTACATAGTTTTAGCGAAGTGTTTACATAAATAAGGTGTAATACGACAGTTTTGGTGTTCTTGCACATTTCTCGAAAGTCTTCAGTAGCGCTGCACAGGCGAAAATTCTTGTTGGATATGACGCAAATTTAAATAGTTTGTTTTAACATAGACCTGTTTCAGTTTTTTTGTAACAAATTAAAAATAGTTATATAATGGAAACATCAATAATATGAACGCAATATTTAAGCACGACCTTACTTATGGAAGGCCAGACCTAATATACCCAAATAATAATCTCTGTAATTAAATCCGGTAAAGGTCCATCGATATTCACCTACTGGTTTAGATGAAAAAAAGTACTAAAACTACCATATTTTACTCCTGAAAAATACAAAAAAACAAACTTTTTCGGGGACAACATTGGTGAAAAATTTTCAGATAGCCGAATGACAGAACAAAGAAGAATTTAGAGCGAGACAATTGACGGCTTACTTCACCTGGTTATTCCACCATGGTAATTAATTTCAAATAAACAAAATTATTAAGTGAGAATTGTCACACGTTTGATTGATGCACAAGTCAACACAAAATGGAATTTCAGAAAAAAAGTGATGCCGTTGTACATTTGTTCAGAAAAGGCGATTTGTATAGTTTTACATACATTTTTGCTCTGAATATAAAGGGAGTTTTCTAAAGCGACCACATTCTTATTTCTAAGGGCGACGAAGATGGCGACGTTAGAGAGGAAAGCTGGTTACATGCGTCACCTTCTATAATTCCATCATGGTTTTATGGGTCCAGCTAGACAACAACTTCACTTGACATGAAAAAAATTAACAAGTAACAACTGTATGTGACAGTGAAATTATTTTTTTTTTACATTTTTCATTGGTTGCTCTTGGTGCATATATTGGCCTATAACAAATTTTTTTTGTAAGGACGTCACTGAATGGAGGATGCGGGTGGCCAGTTGTTAGACTTCAGTCACATTAGAGATCAAGTTAATAGTACGCATACTTCTCAAATATGAAGCTTTATTTCTCAACAGTGGGTAACCTTGAGCGTTCTCAACCAAGAGGGCAAAAAATCCTGTTTCTCAAGTTGGAAAAAACTTAGTTCTCAACTTGTTCTCAAGTGTGACTCTCTAAGTGAAAAATATGATTACAACTGCAGTATTTAAATATGAAAATATAATAACGATTGATGTTGGCTTTCAACATGAGAACTATGGGAGTTACAGAATAACTTGATAATGATGTTGGATATCCACTTGATTCAGGTTTAGGCTTTGTATAAAGACAGTGCAAATACTGCAAGTTTTATTGAAGAAGATATAAAGCAAAGTTTAAATTTCTTAAGATTTTATTAAACTCTAAATAACTGGCTGTCACATCTGCACATCTGTCTTTGAATCTCTTTCCGATAAGGCTGTACAACATTCGGCTGGGTATTGAACCAAAACAATTTTTTGTAGCGATTTATCCATAAGCAAACCTATTTTCTTCGTTTTTCGAAGTTAGCATCCAAAAGATATATTGGCTTCAGAAAGTTATGGGTAAACACCGTTAGAGAGTGTGATCAATTCTGGTTTTTCTTTTGGCTTCTTCACCGACTGATTTTTCATAGTTTTCCCGTATCGCGAATTGAAGAACAAGTGTATGAAAAAAAGTGTACAGTTACCTTAGTAAAACTTAACATTTGTATTTAAAAGCTGCTAAAACTGCACAAGTGATAAATAATACTGTAGTAGTACAGTCCGGAAGCCTTATAAATAAATAAATACAAGGGGCGATATATCTCCTAACATGTTTGGACCGATCTTGTTTTCCAATTTGTGTCGTGCTCCTTTTAATTTTTTATACTCAGTTGAGCAGAGCTCACAGAGTATATTAACTTTGATTGGATAACGGTTGGTTGTACAGGTATAAAGAAATCGAGATAGATATAGACTTCCATATATCAAAATCATCAGCATCGAAGAAAAATTTTATTGAGCCATGTCCGTCCGTCCGTCTGTCCGTTAACACGATAACTTGAGTAAATTTTGAGGTATCTTGATTAAATTTGGTATGTAGGTTCATGGGCACTCATCTCAGATCGCTATTTAAAATGAACGATATCGGACTATAACCACGCCCACTTTTTCGATATCGAAAATTTCGAAAAACCGAAAAAGTGCGATAATTCATTACCAAAGATGGATAAAGCGATGAAACTTGGTAGGTGAGTTGAACTTGTGACGCAAAATAGAAAATTGCTAAAATTTTGGACAATGGGCGTGGCACCGCCCACTTTTAAAAGAAGGTAATTTAAAAGTTTTGCAAGATGTAATTTGGCAGTCGTTGAAGATATCATGATGAAATTTGGCAGGAACGTTACTCCTATTACTATATGTATGGTTAACAAAAATTAGCAAAATCGGAGAGCGACCACGCCCACTTTTAAACAAATTTTTTTTAAGTCAAATTTTAACAAACAATTTAATATCTATACAGTATATACATAAGTCAATTATGTCAACATTCAACTCCAGTAATGATGTGGTGCAACAAAATACAAAAATAAAAGAAAATTTCAGAATGGGCGTGGCTCCGCCCCTTTTCATTTAATTTGTCTAGGATACTTTTAATGCCATAAGTCGAACAAAAATTTACCAATCCTTGTGAAATTTGGTAGGGGCTTAGATTCTAGGACGATAACTGTTTTCTGTGAAAAGGGGCGAAATCGGTTGAAGCCACGTCCAGTTTTTATAGACAGTATGCCCTTCCGCTCGGCCCTTAACACGATAACTTGACCAAAAATCGATATATCTTTACTAAACTTAGTTCACGTACTTATCTGAACTCACTTTGTATTGGTATAAAAAATGTCCGAAATCTGAGTATGACCACGCCCACTTTCGATATCGAAAATTACGAAAAATGAAAAAAATGTCATAATTCTAAACCAAATACGAAAAAAGGGATGAAACATGGTAATTGGATTGGTTTATTGACGCAAAATATAACTTTAGAAAAAAACTTTGTAAAATGTGTGTGACACCTACCATATTAAGTAGAAGAAAATGAAAAAGTTCTGCAGGCCGAAATAAAAAACCCTTGAAATCTTGGCAGGTATTACATATATAAATAAATTAGCGGTACCCGACAGATGATGTTCTGGGTCAAACTGGTGCACATTTTGGTCAATATCTCGAAAACGCCTTCACATATACAACTACCACCACTCCCTTTTAAAACTCTCATTAATACCTTTAATTTGATACCCATATCGTACAAACTCATTCTAGAGTAACCCCTGGTCCACCTTTATGGCGATATCTCGAAAAGGCGACCACCTATACAACAACCACCACTCCCTTTTAAAACCCTCATTAATACCTTTAATTTGATACCCATATCGCACAAACACATTCTAGAGTCACCCCTGGACCACCTTTATGGCGATATCTGGAAAAGGCGTCCACCTATAGAACTAAGGCCCACTCCCTTTTAAAATACTCATTATCACCTTTCATTTGATACCCATATCGTACAAACACATTATATAGAGTCACCCCTGGTCCACCTTTATGGCGATATCTCGAAAAGGCGTCCACCTATAGAACTAAAGCCTACTCCCTTTTAAAATACTCATTATCACCTTTCGTTTGATACCCATATTGTGCAAACGCATTATAGAGTCAACCCTGGTCCACCTTTATAACGATATCTCGAAAAGGCTCCACCCATAGGACTAAGTCCCACTCCCTTTTAAAATACTCATTAACACCTTTCATTTGATACCCATATCGTACAAACAAATTCTAGAGTCACCCCTGGTCTATCTTTATGGCGATATCTCGAAAAGGCGTCCAACTATAGAACTAAGGCCCATGCCCTTTTAAAATACTCATTAACACCTTTCATTTGATACCCATATCTTACAAACAAATTCTAGAGTCACCCGTGGTCCACCTTTATGGCGATATCTGGAAAAGGCGTCCACCTATAGAACTAAGGCCCACGCCCTTTTAAAATACTCATTAACACCTTTCATTTAATACCCATATCGTACAAACAAATTATAGTCACAGTGACGAGTGACTGAACGTACACGTTCCGTTCCACTTTCATTCGAACACAAACTGGCGATCGTATACACACAAATTTAATTGAAAATGTAAGACAATTGTTAAAATAGATGAATAAGTAAAGTACAATAAGAAATGTCAAACTCTTATTATTAACAAAGGTCGAAGTCAAACAAGCTTAATCCACGCCAAAAGGAAATAATGACGGAATTCATGGCGAGATACCCGCTTTGGTATCGGCTTGCTTCAAATGTAACTTCTCCAGAAAGTAACGAAAAGCTTCTTAAGTTAAGCGAAATCTCTTCAAGAAACTGCAATAATTTTTTGTTACAAAGATATAATGCATAAATGATATGCTTACGCTTTATTCGATAAGTCCACTGCACTCCCTTAACCGCCTTCGGACTATCTTTTCATCGCCTTCGCTATTACTGGAGCTCAAACAAAACAATAAAATTTTATCGATCGCAGTTATTTACTTTATTTTTTATATTTTGGCAACCCATTTGACAGTTCAAAATGTATTGTGAGCTACAAATACAATCCAACCTAATGTGGATAGTAGAATTTATTGTGAATTGAAAATAAATTACGTTCCGTTTGCTATCATATGTTATAATCCCATTTTGTTTATACGTGTGACGTATCACGTAATTTTCTTCGTATGGTTGCCGATCCGTCATCGTATGTTACGCTTTGGGCTCTGTTTTTTTTTCTTCGTAAAGAGTTTTAAAACTCATTTGCTTAAGTTTATAAGCAAGTTTCAATATGTGTAGTATTGGGTGCTATATTGTTTCTTTCGCACTGTACAATAAGCATTCTAAAATTTTACTTCACACCACATACAAATATTAGGTACATAATATTAACGCTAAATACATTAAGTAAAATAATTTTATAACATTTAATATTCTTAAAAAAAAGCAATTTGAAAAAGTAGTTGAATGTTGTCAGTTTTTGTTTTTGAAATGTAGGCAATCTTTAAACTTAAGATGACCATGCCAAATACATAGATGATAGCTATTGGTGATTACTTAAATATATACAATTGTTTTGATAAGAATACCAACGGTCTTTTTTAATATCATTTGGGAAAAAATTAAGGTATTTTTGGATAAAAATAGAACCAACAGAGTTAAGTTATAATTTTCTCAATACGCAATACCAACACTTGAAATAAGCTAAGGTAAGTATACAAATTTCGATGCCGAAGATAAATAAGCAGGCCGACATTTTTTAGATCCTGCGCTGAATTATAACCATAGCGTTATCTCTTTTTCCCATCAACTCTGAGCCACATAGTCTTCTATGAGCCGTGACCGAAAACAAATTTTTAATCACATTTGTTTTTGTCTTATTGGTCGAAACGAAAAAAGAAGTAAGCAATTTATAAGCAAAAATTCAATAAAAAAAAACAATCAATTGTTTAAATCTAGCACTCCCTGGATTTTAATCACCCTTATCGCGAAGTTCACGCGGAAAAGTGTTCGCCTTCACTTCTTTTGTTCGGGTGAACTTTTTCCGCCTATCGGCAATTTCGGGCGAACAAAAGTTCACTTCGAAACAGCTGATGCTCTATTGTGAATTGGCAGTGAACAAATAATTTACTTACAATTGTGTAAATTTTGTAATCAAGCATATATTTCCTTAAAATACAACAAAAATAAAAATAAAAAATGTATAAAAGAATGTTTAGTATTGAAATTAGGTTGGTACTAATTGAGCGCGGGGAGAATATAAATGTGAAACCGATTCGGAGGAAATTAAGGGGCAGTTCTAACCCTTTGGAGCTGAATGATTCACTGTAAGCTAAAAATTACTTTTTTCAGCACTTTTGGATAACAAGTTCATTTTTTTCAATTAGCTTTCGCCAATATTACAGCCTAAGCAAGCCGGCATTTTAATATTTGCTAGATATTCTTACCAACTCCTTGCCACCATTGAAGCAAAAATTTGGAGTTCCACCAATTGTAAAGTTGAGTACATGTCTTCGTTTTTCGCGTAGGGAAAATGCGTTGGAAAGGAATATGAAGTGAGTCTTAGCCAATCTTGTTTCAGTGAGGTGCGCAACATTTTGGAACCGTTGCTTTGTCCACTATGGATAACTTGGCCGACTGATACGTTGTCATAAAAAAATAGAATTTACATACTTATCAATACAGGAATTTCACTTTTTTCCACTCAGCTTCCGATTGTGCATTATTTATTGATTTATTTCTAATAATAATAAAATATATATAATTATAAAAGTATCAAATTTCAAAACAAAACATCTACATTTTGTTTTCCTCTCGTTCACCTGTAAAATATAAGTGAACAAATTTGGGTTTCCCCGCTGTTCATTTCGCCCGAACAAAGAGTTGCCGATAAGGCGAAATCTTTTTCGAACACGAAAAATTGTTTCGCCACCCTCTGCGATAGGGTGAACGAAAACTGTGAATATTTTCGGGTGAAAATAAAACTCGCGATAAGGGTGAATGTTTAATTTCCGTCTATAGCGATCGATTAATAACGCACTAGTTTTGTATTACACACACTAGTTAGATCCATAATTTTTTTTAATGAGTTTGACAGCTTCATATGAAGTGTGGCACAAAAATTGGGTTTCTACCACGGCATGTATACGCCATTTGTTTTTTTCCAAATAATCAATTCGAAATTGAAATAGGAAAAAAAAAATAAATAAAAAAAAATAGAAATAGGAAAGCGACCTGATGAATTCGTTTTTGAAACATGCGAAACATCACCAAACAATGAATAAAAGTATCTATTGCCCCTATTAAGGTGTACAACTTAACTCTCTTTCAGTTGAAAATTTGCAATTTGGTATTATAGATTAAAACTGAAACTGTCAATAAAATTTTTTGTTGAAATTGTCTAATCGCACAACTTTCAGTGACATTACCGTTTACAACTCTGTGCTAGTGCGGTTGTAAAAGACCTCAAAATCTGACAACTGGTTACTAGCAGTTGTCACCGAACATTTTCACAGTTGCATGGCTGAATTATATGGTTGGTTCATTTCATCAGCTGATATTATTTTTTTCATTGCATGGGCATAGGGATTGTCAAAAGAAGATGGAGAATGCAAAATGTAACCAACACTTGGACAAAACGCGTTTAAAGTTTTTGCTTAGCTTGACTCTGTGTAGCGGCCGGCCGTTGTGAACGAATTTTGTAATTAAAATTTATGTAACTTCCCGATAAGCTACAAGCTTGAAGCTTGGAATATAGTTCAGAACCCGATGACAATGCAATAATAAGGAAAAAACTCCGGTAGTGGAGCATGGATCGAAATATTTCAAATCCGATTTGGCTTTAAATGCGATTTGTGAAAAAACTATGAAAGATAGAAAACTGCGGGTTGTTCAATTGGAAAGAGCGTAAATTTCCTTTAAGAATCACTCAAAAAGCGAACAACAGTATTTTCGCACAAAAGGGTCCCTTTATGATTCCAGGTCACATATAATTTCGTCAATTTTGGTTATTATATAATAAATATTTGTGTGTAAATGTCTGCTATTCTTATTTAATGTATTTCGAATGCGAACGATATAAACAAAGTCGTGAAAAATACATCGTTTGACCTGGTACTCTGTTTGCGCAGCTAGTGGCTATCTAAAACAATCGGTTTGTGAGTGCGGTTGTTTTACTGAAAATAACAATTTATATATCTTATGTAATACCAGTTTTGCACAGAAACTTAATGGAATCACAATTTTGTTTGTTAAAATAATTAATTTTTCCTTTTCATGCGGCCATTTCGCACCCGCCACAGCCCCCAAATTTATTATGCTTCTTACAAATGTATTTAAAATGTGCCTTCATGTGCCTATTTCTTTTAATACATATAATCATTTGTTGAAAAAATAAGATTTTGCTTTTATTTTGGTGTTTTTCTCTCTTTCGTAAATTATTTAAAATCAGATATTTTTGATTTTCATTTGTTACATTGACGAAACTCCAAACGAAATCGCCTAGATTTTTGACTTCATTAGGCATTCAATACCCACAAACATTCTCTGCGCGCTCATAACTTAGGTTTCCGATATGAGCCCGAAAAATGTGAAAATCTGAGCTACAGAAATATGATCACGTAGGATTCTTTTATGACTCCAATTCGACGAAATTTTGGGCAAACGAAAATTATTAAGTCAGTCAGGAAGAAAATTATAAAATTTTCATATGAGACATTTGATTTGAAATACAAATTCCGTGCGCATCTTGCGCAACCAATATAAAAGTCGCTTATCAAATATCAACAGAAGACAGCTGTTCTATCAATCAATTAAAACTTACAGCTGCGCTGCCATTTGGTGTATGGTAGCAACGGCCGGTAATGCAGTGCAAATATTCACCATAGTACAAATAGATTTCTTTGTGTGCTCACAATGTTTATTTAAACAAATTATTTTAATAAAATATAGCTAAACAAAAGCACTACGACCAAAATTGTCCAAAGCTCGCGAATAGCCCGAATCTCCATCTTTACAACCAAAACTTTATTTATAGATTTGGATTCGAAATAAGAGCGAAAAGGGGGCCGTACAAAAAACAGCAATTAAACATAATATATATTGTAACGAATCTATAGTATTTCTGCTTATTTGCAACCTGCTAACGTTCAAATCACTAAACTGTTGAATAAATAACTCCAATATTCAATAATGCAAAATATTCTTTACAATAACGCTTCTACTTCTCAACAGATAGCGTGCTTAAATCAAACTGATTCCTGATTACTCAGCTTTAACCCCTTTTATACTCTGTGATGTCTCGTTCGCATACTTCTAGGCGTTTCTATCTTCTAGAATCTACTACTTGTTTACCAGCTATAAACTCATCAGCTATAACTACAGATGCACAATTATAGCTTCTCGCATAGCCATATGCGCGTGTATATGTGAGTGATACTTCCACCGATGATTGCCTACTTTTGGAGTTATCTCAGATATATGCATGTGTTTGCGCGTTTCTCTCCGCTGCTTGTATGGACATATGTGTAGACATAATGATTAATTTGTTTACGTACATACAAGCGTGGCAGCTTGCTTTATTGTTGTTGTGGCTTTATTTACTTAGTATCAGATTAGTGATGTGAGTATCACTTAGTGTCACTAATATTCGTCACAATATGATATTTCAAACGGCAATGAAAAGGGTTGTTGTTTTTGTTATAATCTGCCTTCCTGTTTCTATTTTGCATTCGCATGGACGCATTTCCTCTTATTGTAGGTGGAAGTCTTTGCATGTTATCGATGTAAGTATTTTGGACATCTTGTGATTGCAACCACCGCCACAGCAAACATTCGGAGTCGAAAAAGTGTCATAAAATACACCTAAATCAGAGCGCTTAGACTAACCATGGCCTCATTTCAGAGCCGGAAATTAGTGTATTTCCCTTCTTACAATGGTCGTCCGATATCAGCCTTATTTCATACATTATGTTATCCTAAATAGGAGCACGATCAGACTGCTATTACGCTTCTTACTTCTTATATGACTGTTTTCGGAGTTATTTCTATGCATTATATAAAGGACCAGGGTGGATTTTTGATCCCAGGCAATAAAAATGGGCTAGAATATTGGGAAGCCTTGGTGGAAAGTACGATATTTGAAATGGAACCCCTTAAAGGTGGGGCACACTGACATCAGCGTTAATCTAAGACACATGGAGGTTCGACACTAATTGGGGTACACCGCGGAGACAATTTGTTGCTGTAATCAAAAACGTCCAAAATACTTACAAACAATATTTTTATGCGGGTAATTCAGGAATTATTAGGCGAATCTTCCATGCAAGAAAAAGTGTCCATACTAAATTAGAACGAAAATTTTTTCCGAATTAAAATATGAATATCTACTCTGAAATTCCTTTGTTTTTTTTTTAACGCTCCTAGCATAAGGTTCAAATTTTTCATCATATCCGAGTCATAAAAGACGTACATATATATAGATCATATTTCTGAGGCTCATATTTTTCACATATTTCGGACTGATATATGATCAATTTCATATCAAAACCTATAAAAAGGCACATTTTGAACCCGACACCCTCAGATTTTGATGAAATTTTGCATACAGGTACACTTTACCTATACAAACACAACCTCATTTTTACAAATTGCTTTTTTTGAAAAATTGTGGGCGTGGAAAGGTGTCTAAAGTTGTGAAAAATTACGGTAATAGGTACTTTTAAGCTTTGATAACTACGGAACGGCTCAGCCGATTTCAAAGATCTTGATACCATTGGAAAGGTATTCGAATCAGCTTTCGAAAATATACACTGTAAAAAAATTTTATTACATTGAACAATTTTTTGTTTCAAAAATAAAATTTTAAACTTGGAAAACAATTCAAATGCCAAGTGTTTTAAAATAAAATATATTTTTATTAGAAAAGTCTATTTAATATATATAACATATCCAAAAACTAAAATGGCGTTTTTTTCTTTTTTTTTATAAAATTTTTTAAGTAAGTTCATCTCTATATTTTGATATCATAGTACTTTGAGCTGTGATAACTACGATTTCCAAGATCTTGGTACCATTAGAAAGGTATTCAAATAGGCTTTTGAAAACGTATACTGTAAGAATTTTTATTTATATTTTGCTGATAATAGGTACTTTTAAGCTGTGATAACTACCGAACGGCTCAGCCGATTTCAAAGATCTTGATACCAGAAATGTATTCGAATCAGCTTTCGAAAATATACACTGTAAAAAAATTGTATTACATTGAACAATTTTTTGTTTCAAAAATAAAATTTTAAACTTGGAAAACAATTCAAATGCCAAGTGTTTTAAAATAAAATATATTTTTATTAGAAAGGTCTATTTAATATATATAACATCTCCAAAAACTAAAATGGCGTTTTTTTCTTTTTTTTTTATAAAATTTTTTAAGTAAATTCATCTCTATATTTTATATCATAGTACGTTTGAGCTGTGTTAACTACGGAATGGCTCAACCGATTTCCAAGGTCTTTGTACCATTAGAAAGGTATTCAAATAGGCTTTTGAAAACGTATACTGTAAGAATTTTTATTTTGCTGAAATCCCTTTTTTTTAGTTTTTTTAAAACTAAACTTGAAAAAAATTACAAAGATCAAGCATTTAAAAACAAACAAAAAATGATTTTTCAGTAAACGATTTCGATAGGCGATTAGAATACCTTTCCAGTGGTACCAAGATCTTTGAAATTGGTGGAGTTATTCCGTAGTTATCACAGCTCCAAAGTACCTATTACCATAATTTTTCACAACTTTGACACCTTGCCACGCCCACAATTTTTCAAAAATGCAATTTCTAAAAATGAGGTTGTGTTTGTATATGTAAAGTGTACCTGTGTATACAAAATGTCATCAAAATCTGAGGGTGTCGGGTTCAATGCATATCGGTTTTCATATGAAATCATCATATATAAGAAAAATTAAGTAAACGAGAACTGTCGTTGAAAATTTTCAAAAGTTTGCAAGGGTGCATTTTAGTAATACAAACTTATATCGTTTTCTTTTCTGGCAAAAGTGTTAAGTTTTTTGTACGCCGCGCAAGGGTTGTAAATATATTTTGTTCTATTCTCAAAAGCAGGTAACGCCTTTACGGGGTATTTCGTCCTTTGTGAAAATTGTTGCCTGTTCACAACGCAAAAGCGTTACACTTTTACTCTGCATAAAATGGCGGTGTCGCAGTGCAACTCTGCTAAACCAGCTGATCGTGACAATTTATTTTCGTAACTTCACAAATTTTTAGCGAAGAAAATTGAAATGAAGGAAATCGTTGCTAATGAATTTTTATTATCATTGACAGTGCGTTTGTGAAAATCAGCTAATACGGGGTAGCCATTTATGTTCTTTGCATGCACTATAAATGTTGAACATTTACTTAGGCAAAAACTTATTTCAGAAAAGAAAACGCTATTAGTGTAGAACCGAGTCCTTATAGCCATCAGCACGCCAAGATGATGGATATGCGCGAGATATTTAGCGTCTATAAACTATAGCAAAATATAAACATGAATACACGACAAAACTTGCTTCTACAAAGAACAAGGACCAAGTTGCTTAATAATTGACTCTTTTACTGCTTAATATCCATGTAAGTGGAGGAAAACATATCTCGATATTTCTTCACTCACTAAATGAAACTTAATATGAAAACATTAGCCTTTGGAAAACTTTTATTATTTCTAACAGTTCGTAGACCTAAGTATTCCGTTCGCTAAGTCACAAAGGCCCCCCTACCCAACAGTATTTTCGAAACAATATGATGACATTAAAATGGATCGAAACTATTTCACTTTTAAAAAGCTATATCTACATGCAGATATGTATGTGAAAAAAAAAAAAATTTTTAATTTGTTGGTAGGCCTTTTGTCCATTATTCTAATGCTATGTATTTTCGAATTTACGTACGAATATTTAAGAAAAACTATATATCAATTGTTACAAACAAGTCGAAGCGTAATGAAAAGTCGGTTAGTCGTATATTTTTTAAGTATTGCATTTATTTTAAATACACTAGTTGTATAAATTTATGTATGTACATTTTAAAGAAGAAAAGTGCCAGATTTCAATTTTCGTTATTTATTTGTTCACAGGACTCGCAAATCGCACATAAAGCCCGCTTCCTGAAACGTAACAAACGTGCTGCTTGCATACAAGCCGAACAACTAACGCGTCTTCAGAAGATTAGGACAACATCGACAGTAGGTAATCCTACAGCTGCTTTAACAAATTCCGATGGACTGAGATCCAGTGGTGTTGGCAGCAACAGCACTCCAGATGAAGCTTTATCATCTGTCAACGTCAATAATAACAACCCATCAACCGTTGGTGCCGATCCATCATGGAATTGGAATAAACGACCGCCAGAGCGTTTGGGTAGCATAGTGGTTGGAAGTGGAGCTGAAAAGTATTTTGTAAATGATCGGGATGAAATAAAATTTAATGCATCTGGACGACAAGTGATCACAATTAATAAGAATCTGCAACTATTCAAATGGGACTCAGTACGTCGCGCGAAAATGGTGAGTTATTAAATAGTAGTATGTTAAAAAAGATGAAGAAAAATAAATAACAGAGCATTACTAAACATTTTATAAAAAAAGTGAATAAACTAGAATGTATGTATGTACTCGGGTGAAACCGAAAATATTCCTGTTACCGTATGTGTCGCATTACAGCATGCATTGCCATATGCTTGCATGGCAAACAAACGTTTTCATTCGTTTCGTGCTAAGTCAGTTAGAAGCTTTTTAAGTATACCATCGTGATATAGTGGTAGCGTTCTACGCTCACCGCACCGAAGGATATAGCTTTTAAAACAAGTTTTTTTTTTCAATTGGAACAATTAGGGTTCGTCCCTACCCGGCAGTTGGTTGGCAAACACTCCCTAGTGTATTTCTGCCATAAAAAGCTTCTCAGCTAGAATTTACTGCCTGCAGATGCCGTTCGGAGTCGGTTTTAACATCCCGTCGTGCATACTTTTCGCTCTAAATTTAGATGTCTAATTTTGAAAATAAAAAAATTGTTTATATTATATTTTATTTTTATAGTAAATGGATACATAGGTATAAAATATACTTCGCGCAAGACATGTGGGTAATGGCAGGTGCTTGGCCGAGCTGTAAACTTGTGCAATCGTTTAAAAATTTAAGTCATTGATTTAAGAATGCTGTTTCTTCATTCATTCATTAATTCCTTGGTAAGGAATGTGGCTTAAAGGTAACCCATTCTTCATTCAATAGTGGATGAAAAGACTGCACTCCTGAACTCATTCGAAGAAAGAATGAAGTAATTGAATGAACAGAATAAGCATTCAAATGAATGCAGCCTTTGCTGAGTGCATGGCGGAACGATACAAGGTGGCAGCATGGTGACATACCTACAAACATAAATAAAAATTTCATGTACTTTGTTTTTGTAAATTCGATGGACAAATGTCAATATCGTACTGCGCCCGAAGTTGATGTATCAAATCAAATAAAAAAAGTTTATAATCAGCTGTCCCATGCTGCCACCTTGTATCGTTGCGCCATGGCTGAGTGTGAACACACTTCTAGGACCAATCAATTATGAAAAATGTCGTACATGGACAAAACCCGCTCAAATATCACCTGGTTGCACCACTTCAAAATATCAACACACAAATTTAATTATTGTCGGTGATGACCAGTTTTTTCGTTATTTAAATGGTAATAAAGCACAAAGAAATTAAATGAAAAAGTATTTTTATTAAAATTTTTCCAAAAAATTTAATAATAAAAAAAGCAAATGACAAATATTTCAACATCCCTGTTCCGAGAATTGTCATCGTTCTAAATAAGTGTTGCCAATGGACCATATAAAAAAACCTACATTTGAACGTCCTCAGTTGGTGATTAATCAATTGAAGAAAAGGCAATTCATTATAAAAGCTCGTAAGTTCTTTCATATATACTTCTTAGCGGTATATTGTCTAATACTGTATCTATACTGGTTTGCTGGTTTGCAAATTGCAATAGCAATATACTATTGTTCTCTATTTTCTAAGAAAATTATTCTTCTAAACACAATAATTTGTAATTACAGTCAATTAACGTAGTCTCTATAGGTAGTTGTGGCTTTTTTGATAGCAAAGAAAATTGACTTTGAATACAAATCTGCTCAAGTACATATATCTTCAACTTAAGTATGAGGTAAGAATCATTTCAAAGGAGTGTTTATGCCCCTACAACCTACTAAAGGATTTTGCATCACTGATTTCGCTTATCTTTTAGCCAATCGGGATATACATTTTTTTTTTTTAATTGGCATCTTTTTCGGGAAATTTGCTTTTTTAACAACTTAGGACAATTTTATTTGAATTCGTTATTAAGACTGTGTGCGAGTTTGCCTAAATTTTAGGTACCTAAACTAATATTCCACTGGAACTTTCCAGCACTGTAATAATTTAGGAAAAAGCTGTCAAAACTGTGCGAGTTGATTTGAAAACCTAAATTGTTTATTTCTGCTAAGAAAATAACAATACGGGAAATTTGGTATTTTCGATGCGTTTTCACGCTTAAAAAGAACAGAGGTCAATTATGGTCCGCGGTAAGTACCTATCCCAAGATAGCAGTTCAAGAAAATGCAGTGGCTCCGTTTTATAAGGCTTTTTTCCGGACATAGTGGAGCACGTGCACAATAACCTTTTCCACAATCTCCAGTTCAATACTGTGATGCAGGCATGCTTAACGAACGAAACGATATCATTTCGTTACGATAATCAACGCTAATAAACGAAACGAAGTCACTTCGTTAAGCATGCCTGCTGTGATGTTGGTACGCCTCCAATAACTTCTTTAGGCCAATTAGTGCACTTGGCTGCCAAATATGTTCAGATTGCGGTCCATATTTGAGAAAGATCCAATTCTTGTGTCGCCAACATCAGATTGAACAAAATTGAGCTCACCATCACGTACAATCGATCGGACCTTAACCCTCTATAACTCATCACCTCCAAAAAATTTTATTTCAATTAAATCGGATAGATTCGTGAATAAAAAGTCGGTTTATTTCTAAATTTATTTTGTATGGATACTATTATAAAAAGGGGAGTGTAGCCGACAGGCAACAATGAGCAACAGTGGAAAGAAAGTTATCAGAAAAGTTAGCGATTAGGAAAGGTGGAAATTTCTTTCTATTGGAACTTTCGCGTATGCTTCGTTCAAGGAGTCCGCAAAGGGACGTATTTTAAAGATTCTGTCAACGTCAGGGTGGCTCCTTGGAAGACATTTGCTATTGTCATTGAAATGAAGATTTTGTCGTATCTTTTCAAATTTGTTACAAGACATAAGCTATGGAATTGGAGTTATGCCTAGGATGGAACTCCAATGGTTGGTTACCCTGGGTAGCTGGACAAGTGACATACGATATACGACACCATTAAACTGTCGGATTTCTATCTCAGATACTCTAAAATTATTGTTTAGATCTTTCTGTGCAAATACAGGGTTGTCTCATCCAACATTGTTTTTATAAGTTCTGGTCGAAATAAGTAAAGAAAGAACTGAATGGGAGCCTCAAGCTCCAAGATATCAGATGTCAATGAATCGTTTCCAGTAAACGAGGCTTTAAACACATTTTCTTCCAAAGTAACGGTAGCTTTTCAGTTTTTTGTCGCTTTGATGGAGGAGCTGAAGTACTTGTGATCTATGACCGAAATGGGCGACCTCTACCGCTTCTTTATGAATGGAGTTACGGTCGTCATCGTTCACGTACTCTATTAATTCATCCACATCAAATTCGCCTTCAAAAGAGTCTTCATTCAGCTCTCCGAAATCCGAGATCAAATCTGGGTCGAAATCAGGGTCAGCCAAACTATTATCATCAAAGTCGAGACCATCTTCACTTGCGTAATCATCATGGAGGGCGCAGGCGATTTCGCTGTCAGTAAGAGATCGTAGTCGACGAGACATCCTAAACAAAAACAAATAATAAGTAACGGAGTCACGGTTTTCATTCAAGATATTTCCTCTTTTCACATAATGTAGCCTACAAGCAACAAACACTAAACACCACGCACTGACAAAATACTGAGGATATATCTAAAACAAATAGTGTCACAATAAACTCTGAACTCTTACCTTATATATTTTTACAAAAAATTTCCACAATATCCTCAAAAACAATTTTTTTGATATTATTTATATGTAGCACTTGCACAGTGTATAAAATTTACCACTTCACTGACAATATCACTTACTTTGAAAATTCTAACGGTACTTTATGAGCAAACACATGTTTCGTAGAAAGAATGAAACGTAGACTACAGTCTACAATGCTTGACAAAACGAAAAAATAATTACTGCGTGAATTTACGAAGGTTAAATGGTATGTTGCCTGTGGTCTACAGTATGTTACAGAGGGTTAATCGCAGCAGGGATCATCGCTCTATGATCTATGATTTACTTAAATTGAATGGACAAGGGCAATTTATTTGCATATGCAATATTGAAAAATCAATATTTTGGTTTTTGAAATTTGACATTTGAATTTAGGTTGAAAAAGTATGCTCATAAGAATTCAAAATTTTTATTTTGCACTGCCTGTTCGATAGTTTCCAGTGATTTCGATTTTTTCTCTATTTAAGTAGAAATTTGGGTCAACACAGCCTTAGGCTGTGTGTGAGTTTGCCTGAATTGCTAGCTAATACACAAAAAACCTAAATCACTTGAAACTGTCGGTAAGGCAGTGCAAAATAAAAATTTAGAATTTTTATGAGCATACTTTTTTATTTATTTTTGTCGATATGCGCTTTTGCCGTTCATGTACCGTATTGTTCGGTGCACGATGGCTGGTGCTTTAGTTGGTGTGGCGACTGGGCTTCCAATATAGTGTGCTGCTGTTGGCGGAGTCTTCAAATGGTTTCTGGTGGATGCTGGATTTAAAAGACTGCAAAATGAGGATCATCACAATCGTCTCACAATGACGAGCCATGTGGACCTAGAATGTTAGTGAGATATAGTTGGCATGCCGAGTGTAAGCAATATCGTGGTGGACATTCCTCTCCACTAGCTGGTAAAAAGTGGCTAACTTCCCCGGACCCGCTTTCTTGTTTTCTATCCAGAGGTTATTTACCTGTCATGGATCGTAGTGCTCCCTACTCTGTGCATGCATAAATATTGCAAACGGGAAAAATGTAAAATTTTCTTATCGTTTTCCTAGCATAAAAAATAGTTTAGGTTGTCTATTTAACTCGCACAGTTCTGACAGCTTTTTACCTAAATTATTGCAGTACTGGAAAGATCCAATGGAATATTAGTTTAGGTACCTAAAATTTAGCCGAACTCACTTTTTTGAACAGTTTTAAAGAGTTAAATTTCGCAATTGGATTCTTATAACTGGCAGTCATGCGCATCCGTTGATACCACTTTCGGCCAATTTTCCGCATGAACAATAAATGGCCTAAACATTCTTAAATGAGTAGAAAATATAGTAACGCCCGGACGCCGCCGCCGCCGATTTGTGTCCTTTTTCGTATATCTATATGAATAACACATCTCCCTATTATGTCCAGTTTTCAGTGAAAGTTTCAACTGCAGTTGAAATTGAGTTCAGTTTACTTTGGCCACATCCATTGAATTTTACTGTTCATCCCAGTTTAAGTGGCCAATTATTATTTTTTATTTTTAGTCAATGTTATCAGTAATGTAAACTCCCCTTTTGCATCGGCGTTAGGTGGCACTGTTATGCTGGAAAAACAGTTTCCGTTATGGTTATCTATTAACTGTACTCTAATTTTTTCAAAGCGGGTAAATGTTTTACCCTCTTCTGATCGATGAAAATACCCGCTTCCCTTTTTAACGTACATCTTCCATCTTTTTCTATTTACTTCACCTGATGTTTCCATCAAGCTCAAATCGCTTTTATCAACTAGGTAACTTATTTTGTTTCCCAGCTCACACAAAACCAATATCAAAAAAAAGATAATTTGAAAAAAGGCCTTAGAAAAATATGTTTATTTTTATATACATACATTTACATGTTTAAGCCACATTCGTTTTTCTTTTTTCAGTCACATTCACAAGTAACCCAACGTAAGCACAAACAGTTCCAACGTTTCACACAAAAATGGTTGACAGAACATGTAAGCGACCAATTGCAAAAGCAATGCAACGATTGGCTACTCGGCAAAACTGTGCCAAATAGTAATAGTATAAATTGGGCTTTGAGAACAAAACTAATACCACAAAATGATATTAAACGTACACCATATCGCATTTATAACCGATACAAGGTGACATTTAGCGGCAGCGCTGCGAATAGCAACAACAGCGGTGGTGGCAACTTCGGTGGTGCTGGTAGTGGTAATATAGGTAATGCGTTGGCAGCGGAGTCTGCACCATCGTCATTAACAACCACAATTATAACGGCTCCCGCAACCACTTCATCAACTCACTATAATAGTAGTGGCCCGCCATCATCATCATCAAATATTTCTACATCATTAGCAGCAGTTTGTGCAGCCACAACTCTTGCCAGTGAACATGGTGGTAGTAGTGGCTCTTCAAGTGTCACTGCAATCACAACAATAACATCGCCTTCAGCAACGGATGCATCTAAATTGACCACCACCACTACCATTAGCAGTAGCAGCGGCAGCGCTATTAACAGCAATAATAGACAATTAGAAAGTTGAAGAAAACGACATACAAATGAGAGCGGAAAATATTCCTACATCGATTAATTTTCTATAAAGTATGTGAAGATATGTTTAATTGTCTGCAAATAATTGAAAAAGAAGACACTCATGTACATAGCTTTTTACGGCTCTCAATCAATCGATTGGTGCCCAGTTTTCGTATATAGTTTTGCAACTTAAGCGCATATAACAAAAAATTAAAAAAAAAAAAAAAAAAAAAAATTAAAGCCCGTTAAGGCATTAAGAAATACACAATTTTGCATATAAGAATTTTATTATTTGTTTGTGCTTTTTTTGCTAATTTATTTTCGAAACAATATGGCTGCTTCTTTATAATTAGCATTAGAAAAAGAGTGTGAAAAGAATGTAATATGTGTTATTAGTTTTTGCAAGTATACCCTGCTAAATATAAGTAAAGCGTCGGAAAACACTAAAGCATCAAAATTTCGTTTAGGGCATTTTTTCACTCAATAAAACTCTAAATTTAAGTTAAAGCATCTTAGGTTCTTTTAATTCAGGATAAACACATACTAGCTGCTGGAAGTTTGAAGCAACAAGTTTATAGATTTAGTACCAACAATTTGATAAATTACATATTTATGAAAAAAGGGCAATTCATTCCTTTGCTTTTATTGACATCTTAACATGACAAATACTGCTTGTTTGAGTATCGAGTAGTTTTTTCTTCAATTTCTGCGCCGAACCTTAATGCCCACCATTTCTCTTATATTTTCATAAGGTTTCAGATCAAACGAGAGGGTTGCGTGGAACTTTGCAAAACTTTTTCACAGCAATTTTTCTCCACATGACCTAGTATAATGTTCTTAAGAATGTTTTTGCTACGAAACGGTTCATGCATTGAAAATTCCCCACGAACATTCCCAAACCATGACATTTTCTTCACCGTCTTCAACTTGTCATAAAATACATTGAAATATTTCATACTGAACTTTTATTCGTAAGAAAGTTAGGCACTTCACCCGTTCGTAGTAATTTACTAAATGGGGAGTATACAAACCCAATTACTTTGCAATAATACCTGTAGAAATAAAAGAATATATTTTTCACCATAAATCCAGTATGCTAAGGTGTATTGGCACCACTGGGTACTAGCTCAAGGGGTTGTGTAGCCTCACCTTCGAGCGGCGAATTCCGTTTCACTAACAAACGAGGCTCTGGCGAACCCAAACTCCTTATGGAACTTGATGGTGAGGTAGCGAGGGATAGCCTGAAGGTTTAATGTGGCTATATAAATCGACCGAGATGGTCGGGCTAGTACCTTAATGGCGCTGTGTTACCGGACCGTACCGGATCCGTATCTGGCAAAGGACCATCACATCGATAACACTCCCCAAGGCCTTCGGGGAGTAACCTTATCGCTACAACAAAAGCTCGATTGTCATGCGAATAAATAGCCTGTTGGGCGCTTCAGACATTATAGAATTCCACTAAGATTGTCAGTTTTTAATTTACACAGTTCAAAGAAGTGGTCAAAGCCGCATATGCGACAAAAAAAAGTCTGAACAGACGCTCATAGAGTTGTGCTTACGCCATCCACAACGTACATTTAGCGTCGTGGTTAATCTGGATATTGTGAGCTGGAGGTAAAAATGTAATATTCATTGATTAGGCCTGGACCTAAACTTTCCCATTCCAGATCAGAACACGCAAAAATAATTTTCGAAATTTTCTATCAAATTTGTGAGTTAGAATGGAAAAAATACATATATATGTATTATATATATATATATATATATATATGTATATTTTTCAAGTTTCCAGTAACTAATTTATGTTCTTCCTTAATATAGCCAAGCGAACAATCTACAGCTTCTACTTGGAATTTTATTAAATCAAATATGTCAGACGGAGTTTTGTGCTTTAGTGTTGTTCGAAACTGCATATACCATGCTTTTACAACAAAAATTTAATTCGCAGGACTTTTTTACTGCATTCGGTGTAGTTACATATAAATATACTACGTACTAAGTTAAAGAGCAGCTTCTAATATTTCCTTTCATAATAGTTTTTTGTAAGGTTTATTTAAGAACATTGATTAGAATGTACATTAAGAATTACAATAAAAATAATTACATTCAAAATCATACTAATCACTCACCAAGTAAAATCATCTGTATTTGTATGTATATATCCATATGCATATATCTAATATGTGTGTAATTAAATGATTTTAATGAAAAGCCAGAGTGCGTACATATATGTATTTGTACATTTTGTATGTATATATAGCGTTTCGTATATATGTAGTTTATAAAACAGTGCATTAATCTATTTATTGGCGTTTAAAATTTACAAATAAGCAATTAGATGTTTAAATCATTAGAACACAAGCAGTGTTGAAAAATAGATTTGCATATTAAAGTTAAGTCTGTAAGTATATTATATACATACATATATATATTTATATGAAAGAGATGAAATAATATATTCACCTCTAACTACGCATACACTTTTATGTTTGCTTGTAAATAGAAAATTAAATTCTTATAAAAGCTGTTTGCAACAGTGTGCATACATACATACAACTCGGTAGCGAAAATTTAAGCAACATTATAAGGAAATGTGTAAAATATATTATAAATTTAATGAATAAAAAATAAGCATTTCATTTTTAGCTGTATCAATTCTTATTAAGAGTTATTGTGAATAAAATTATTTTGTAACGATAACGAAAAACAAAATTTAAAAAAATACACACAATGGATATATATAACGAAATTAAAATTAAAAATAAACGCCCACATTTTAATTATTTCAGAAAAATAACAAATGTGTTTTTTTAATTTATGGATGCAATCATGGCACAATTATTAAAGCACTCCACGGAGCTGTGGTAAACTAATGAAATGTATACAAAGGCAAAGCATTCCGCCTGAATTCTTTTGCTCGTTCACGCACTACTGTCAATTGAGTCCATTTTTAAAAATGGCTGGGAGTCAATTCGAAGTTTGCCGTGGAAGTTACGAAAATTCGATATTCTCATGCTATGTGCGTACGCAATGCACACACTTGAGTTTAACCTTGTAATACATTTTTTATTTCTCTGACTTGATGTATCTATTGCAAAAAGGCGGTACAACAAAAAAAAAATAATAAGACAAAGGAAAATACGCTCGTTTTCGGTGTATGGAGTGCCCAAGTCATCATTGGAGTATCTCCACGATGCAAGTGAGTTAATACCACACTTTCACTATATCGGCTGCCTTAGACTTAGGTTAGGTTAGGCTGACATCTTGTGTATAAACACAAGCGGGCGAAACGGGAGGATCCCTTAAAGAATTGTAACCTCTGCCGGTGCGGGTAAGCTTTGGTCTACCGTAAATTCCCTATCGAACGCTACTAAGGACAACGACAAAATAAAAATGCGCGACAGCTTTCTGCCGACAATATGTAATGCATTCTATGGTTGACAAATCTAGACGGCGCGCAGTATGATATATCATCAACCTGCTGATATAAAATCACGATTGGAATAAATAATTAATTTTTCTAGCTCTACTCACCAACTAACGCTTTTACATAAAAATAAATATATTATCTAATATATCTAATATCTAATCTAATATCTAATCTAATATATATTATAAATGGGAAAGTTTGGATGTTAAGATGTTTGGATGTTTGGATGTTTAGATGTTTGGATGTTTGGATGTTTGTCCAGACGTTTGTCTTTGTGACTCAATAACGCAAGAACGGCTGGACCGATTTGGATGAAATTTTGCACACATATAGCCAATAGTCTAGAAAGATCTACTAGCTATATATTTTTCAAAAGGGGCGTGGTCCCCGCCCCCTAGGAACAGTTATAATTTAATTATTATATTTTTTCGTCTGCGACTGAATCACGCCAGAATGGCTACACGGATTTTGATGAAATTTGGGACACAGACAGTAGTCTACTAGAGAAATTTTTTTCGACCATGGAAAGAGGGGTGGGGGTCCCACGACCCTTCGAGAAATTATTTTTCATAATTTTTACACATAACTTTACGTATACTGGCCTTCACCAATATCACAGACTCAAGGGGTCAAATAAGTCGAGGGCTTACAAAGTAAGCAGTGACACCCTCCGCCCGCCCCCCTTTATCTCCCCCTCTGGTGTAAAATCCATAAATTGTTATAACTCAATCTAAATTTTCTCCTAAATCAATAGTTTTTGGTATCTGGTACATACAGAACGAGATCTAGGCAATTTTGGAGGAACGATCAGTGGTCCTCTCCTCTACTCCCGCCATCGGCCCTCCATCAATTGTTTTTATTAGCAGCTTTTATTAGCTTTACCTGTATGTTTCTATCTAACTTTTTATTCGCTCCAATGCGCCTGCTGCCTTATTAACATGGTTTTATAATTAGCTTCACCTTATTTGTAATCCCGTAAGGGTCATATCGAGACCCTTCCGGGATCATTTCTGGATGGTTTTCGGGATCGGTCCGGGATTACGCCGGGGTAATTTCGGGACTTTTTCGGGACTATTTCGGGATCATTTTGGGACCCTTCCAGGATCATTTCTGTATAGTTTACGGGATCCGTCCGGGATCCCGTCGGGGTTATTTTGGAACATTTTCGAGACTATTCCGGAATCATTTTGGGACTATTTCGCGATCATTTGGGGACCCTTCCGGCATCATTTCTGGATGGTTTTCGGGATCCGTGCGGGATCTCGTCGGGGTCATATGGGGACTTTTTCGGGATCATTTGAGGGCTCTTCCGGCATAATTTCTGGATGGTTTTCGTGATCCGTCCGGGATATCGTCGGGGTCATTTGGGGACTTTTTCGGGATTATTTGGGGGCTCTTCCGGCATCATTTCTGGATGGTTTTCGGGATCCGTCCGGGATCTCGTCGGGGTCATTTGGGGACTTTTTCGGGATCATTTTGGGGCTCATCCGGCATCATTTCTGGATGGTTTTCGGGATCCGTCCGGGATCCCGTCGGGGTCATTTCGGGACTTTTTCGCGACTAATACGGGATCATTTGGGAACCCTTTCGGCATCATTTCTGGATGGTTTTCGGGATCCGTCCGGGATCCCGTCGGGGTCATTTCGGGACTTTTTCGCGACTAATACGGGATCATTTGGGAACCCTTTCGGCATCATTTCTGGATGGTATTCGGGATCCGTCCGGGATCCCATTAGGGTCATTTCGGGACTATTAGGGGATCATTTGGGAACCTTTCCGGCATCATTTCTGGATAATTTTCGGGATCCGTCCGGGATGCCGACGAGGTCATTTCGGGACTATTTCGCGATCATTTGGTATACCTACCGGCATCATTTCTGGATGGTTTTTGGGATTCGTCCGGGATCCCGTCGTGGTCCTTTCGGGACTTTTTTTCGACTAATACGGGATCATTTGCGGACCCTTTCGGCATCATTTCTGGATAGTTGTCGGGATCCCGTCACGGCCATTTCGGGACTATTAGGGGATCATTTGAGGACCTTTCCGGCATCATTTCTGTATTGTTTTCGGAATCCTTTCGGGATCCTGTCAGGGTCATTTTGGGACTTTTTTGGGGCTAATACGGGATCATTTGGGGATCCTCTAGGGGTCGTTTCGTGACTTTTTCTGTTTTATTTCGGGATCATTTGGGGACCCTTCCGGCATAATTTCTTGATGGTTTGCCGGATCCATCAGGGTCATTTGGGGACCATTTTGGGATCATTTGGGGACCCTTCCGAGATCATTTCTGGATCCGTCCGGGATGCCGTAGGAGCCATTTCGGGATTTTTTGTTACTTTTCCGGGATAGTTTTTGGACCCTTCCGGGATCATTTCTGGATCTGTGCGTGATCCCATCTGGGTCATTTCCGGACTATTTCGGGATCATTTTGGGATCCTTCCGGAATCATTTCTCCCTCGGAGCCATTTCGGAACCTTTTCTGGAGTATGTCGGGGTCATATGGGGACGTTTTCGGGATCATTTGGGGCTCTTCCGGCATCATTTCTAGATGGTTTTCGGGATCCGTGCGGGATCTCGTCGGGGTCATTTGGGGACTTTTTCGGGATCATTTGGGGGCTCTTCCGGCATCATTTCTGGATGGTTTTCGGGATCCGTCCGGCATGTCGTCGGGGTCATTTGGGGACTTTTTCGGGATCATTTGGGGGCTCTTCCGGCATCATTTCTGGATGGTTTTCGGGATCCGTCCGGGATCCCATCAGGGTAATTTCGGGACTATTAGGGGATCATTTGTGGACCTTTCCGGCATCATTTCTGGATAATTTTTGGTATCCGTCCGGGATGCCGACGAGGTCATTTCGGGATTATTTCGGGTTCATTTGGGATACCTACCGGCATCATTTCTGGATGGTTTTTGGGATTCGTCCGGGATCCCGTCGGGGTCATTTCGGGACTTTTTCTCGACTAATACGGGATCATTTGCGGGCCCTTTCGGCATCATTTCTAGATAGTTGTCGGGATCCTTTCCGGGTCCCATCAGGGTCATTTCGGGACTTTTTCGGCATCATTTAAGATTGGTTTTCAGGATTCGTCCGGTATCCGTCAGGGTAATTTCTGGACTTTTCCCAGACTATTTCGGGATAATTTTGGGAGCCTCCCAAGATCATTTCTGGATGGATTTCGGGATCTGTCCGGGATGCCGTCAGGGTCATTTGGGACTATTAGGTGATCATTTGAGGACCTTTTCGGCATCACTTCTGGATGGTTTTCGGTATCCGCTCAGAATCCCGTCGGAATTATTGCGGGACTTTTTCGGGATCATTTGGTGTCCCTTCCGGCATCATTTCTGGCTGGTTTTTGGGATTCGTCCGGCATCCCGCCGGGTTCATTTCGGGACTTTTTCGGGATCATTTAGAGATGGCTTTCAGGATTCGTCCGGGAACCCGTCATCGTAATTTCTGAACTTTTCCGAGACTATTTCGGGATAATTTTGGGACCTTCCCAAGATCATTTCTGGATGGATTTTGGGATCAGTCCGGGATGCCGTCAGGGTCATTTTGGTATTAGGTGATCATTTGAGGACCTTTCCGGCATCAGTTCTGGATGGTTATCGGTATCCGATCAGGATCCCCTCGGAATCATTGCGGGACTTTTTCGGGATCATTGGATGGATTTCGGGATCTGTCCGGGATCCCGTCAGGGTCATTTAGGGGTGCGTTCGAGATCCCGTCAGGGTCATTTCGGGACTTCTTCGGGAATATATCGGGATCATTTCTGGATTGTTTATGGGATCCGTCCATGACCCCTTAAGGGTCATTTCGGGACTATTAGGTGATCATTTGAGGACCTTTCCGGCGTCACTTCTGGATGATTTTCGGTATCCGTTCGGGATCCCGTCGGAATCAATGCGGGACTTTTACGGAATCATTTGGGATTCCTTCCGGCATCATTTCTGGATGGTTTTCGGGATTTGTCCGGGATCCCGTCGGGGTTATTTCGGGACCTTTTCGGGGCTAATACGGGATCATTTGGGGATCCTCTAGGGGTCGTTTCGTGACTTTTTCTGTATTATTTCGGGATCATTTTGCGACCCTTTCGGCATAATTTCTTGATGGTTTGCCGGATCCATCAGGGTCATTTCGGGACCATTTTGGGATCATTTGGGGACCCTTCCGAGATCATTTCTGCATCCGTCTGGGATGCCGTAGGAGCCATTTCGGGATTTTTTGTTACTTTTCCGGGATAGTTTTTGCACCCTTCCGGGATCATTTCTGGATCTGTGCGGGATCCCATCTGGGTCAATTCCGGACTATTTCGGGATCATTTTGGAATCCTTCCGGAATCATTTCTGTATGGTTTTCGCGATCCATCGTGGATCCCCTCGGAGCCATTTCGGAACTTTTTCTGGAGTTAGTCGGGATAATTTAGGGACCCTTCCTGGATATTTTCTGGATGGTTTCTGAGATCCGTCCGGGAGCCCGTCAGGGTAATTTCGGAACTTTTTCGGGACTATTTCGGGATCAATTTGGTACCCTTCAGGCATCATTTCTGTGTGGTTATCTGGATAAGTCTAGAATCGTGTCGTTGTCATTTCGGGTTTTTTTGGGACTACTTCGGGAACTTTTGGAAACACTTCCGGGACGTTTCTGGATGGTTTTCGGGATCCGTCCGCGATAGCGTCGGGGTCTTTTCGTGGCTTTTTCTGGATAATTTCGTTATCATTTTGGGATCCTATCAGGTTATCAGCTCATAAAGTTCTTTTTTTTACTCAATTACAAAAATAAAATGCATTAGACAGAAAAAAAATATTAAACAGATAACTTTATAAGTAGGCTAACGTGAATAGCCCACATATTTCATTTTCTCCTTGCGGACGGGGCCGCGGGTAAAGGCTAGTATATTATAAATGGCAAAGTTTGGATGTTTGGATGTTTAGATGTTTGGATGTTTGTCCAGACGTTTGTCTTAGTGACTCAATCACGCAAGAACGGCTGGACGGATTTGCATGAAATTTGGCATGCATATAGCCAATAGTCTAGAAGGATCTACTAGCTATATAGTTTTCAAAAGGGGCGTGGTCTCCGCCCCCTAGCAACAGTTATAATTTAATTATTATATTTTTTTGTTTTTGCGACTGAATCACGCCAGAACGGCTTCACGGATTTTGATGAAATTTGGGACAGAGATAATAGGCTACTGGCGAAATTTTTTTCGAACATGGAAAGGGGGAAGGGGGTTCCACGACCCCTTCGAATAATTACTTTTTAACAATTTTTACACATTATAACTTTACGTATACTGACCTTCACCAATATTACAAACTCAATGGGTGAAATAAGTCGAGGGCTTACAAAGTGAGCAGTGATACACACCCCCCCCCTTTATCACCCCTCTGGTGTAAAATCTATAAATTGTTATAACTCAATATAAATTTTCTCCTAAATGAATAGTTTTTGGTATCTGGCACATACAGTTTCTAATTAGCTTCTCCTTATTTGTAATCCCGTAAGGGTCATATCGAGACCCTTCCGGGATCATTTCCGGATGGTTTTCGGGATCGGTCCGGGATCCCGCCAGGGTAATTTCGGGACTTTTTCGGGACTATTTCGGGATCATTTTGGGACCCTGCCAGGATCATTTCTGTATAGTTTTGGGGATCCGTCCGTGATCCCGTCGGGGTTATTTTGGGACATTTTCGGGACTATTCCGGAATCATTTCGGGAGTATTTCGCGATCATTCGGGGACCCTTCCGGCATCATTTCTGGATGGTTTTCGGGGTCGGTCCGGTATCTCGTCGGGGTAATTTGGGGACTTTTTCGGGATCATTTGGGGGCTCTTCCGGCATCATTTCTGGATGGTTTTCGGGATCCGTCCGGGATCTCGTCGGGGTCATTTGGGGACTTTTTCGGGACTAATACGGGATCATTTGGGAACCCTTTCGGCATCATTTCTGGATGGTTTTCGGGATCCGTCCGGGATCTCGTCGGGGTCATTTGGGGACTTTTTCTGGATCATTTGGGGGCTCTTCCGGCATCATTTCTGTATGGTTTTCGGGATCCGTCCGGGATCTCCTCGGGGTCATTTGGGGACTTTTTCGGGATCATTTGGGGGCTCTTCCGGCATCATTTCTGGATTGTTTTCGGGATCCGTCCGGGATCCCGTCGGGGTCATTTCGGGATTTTTTCGCGACTAATACGGGATCATTTGGGAACCCCTTTCGGCATAATTTCTGGATGGTTTTCGGGATCCGTCCGGGATCCCGTCGTGGTAATTTCGGGAAATTTTCGCGACTAATACGGGATCATTTGGGAACAATTTCGGCATAATTTCTCGATGGTTTTCGGGATCCGTCCGGGATCCCATCAGGGTAATTTCGGGACTATTAGGGGTTCATTTGGGAACCTTTCCGGCATCATTTCTGGATAATTTTCGGGATCCGTCCGGGATGCCGACGAGGTCATTTCGGGATTATTTGGGGTACCTACCGGCATCATTTCTGGATGGTTTTTGGGATCCGTCCGGGATCCCGTCGGGATCATTTCGGGACTTTTTCTCGACTAATACGGGATCATTTGCGGACCCTTTCGGCATCATTTCTGGATAGTTGTCGGGATCCGTTCGGGATCCCGTCACGGTCATTTCGGGACTATTAGGGGATCATTTGAGGACCTTTCCGGCATCATTTCTGGATAGTTTTCGGAATCCTTTCGGGATCCCGTCAGGGTCATTCCGGGACTTTTTTCGGGATCACTTAAGGATGGCTTTCAGGATTTGTCCGGGAACCCCTCAGGGTTATTTCTGGACTTTTCCTAGACTATTTCGGGATCATTTTGGGACCTTCCTAAGATCATTTCTGGACGGATTTCTGGATTTGTCCGGGATGCCGTCAGCGTAATTTTGGGACTATTAGGTGATCATTTGAGGACCTTTCCGGCATCACTTCTGGATGGTTTTCGGTATCCGTTCAGGATCCCGTCGGAATAATTGCAGGACTTTTTCGGGATCATTTGGGGTCCCTTCCGGCATCATTTCTGGATGGTTTTTGGGATTCGTCCGGCATGCCGTCGGGGTCATTTCGGGACTTTCTCGATTAATACGTGATAATTTACGGGGCCTTTCGGTATCATTTCTGGATAGTTGTCGGGATCCGTTCAGGATCCCGTCAGGGTCTTTTCGGAAACTTTCCGGCATCATTTCTGGATAGTTTTCGGAATCCTTTCGGGGTCCCATCAGGGTCATTTCGGGACTTTTTCGGCAACATTTAAGATTGGTTTTCAGGATTCGTCCGGGATCCCGTCAGGGTAATTTCTGGACTTTCCGAGACTATTTCGGGATCATTTTGGGACCCTCCCAAGATCATTTCTGGATGGATTTCGGGATCTGTCCGGGATGTCGTCAGGGTCATTTTGGGACTATTAGGTGATCATTCGAGGACCTTTCCGGCATCACTTCTGCATGGTTTTCGGTATCCGTTCAGGACACCATCGGGACTTTTTCGGGATCATTTGGGGTCCCTTCCGGCATCATTTCTGGATGGTTTTTGGGATTCGTCCGGCATCCCGACGGGGTCATTTCGGGACTTTCTCGACTAATAAGGCATCATTTGCGTGCCCTTACGGCATCATTTCTAGATAGTTGTCGGGATCCGTTCGGGATCCCGTCAGCGTCTTTTCGGAACTATTAGGAGATCATTTGAGGACCTTTCCGGCATCATTTCTGGATAGTTTTCGTGATCCTTTCGGGGTCCCGTTAGGGTAATTTCGGGACTTTTTCGGGATTATTTAAGGATGGCGTTCAGGATTCGTCCGGGAACCCGTCAGGGTAATTTCGGTATCATTTTGGGACCTTCCCAAGATCATTTCTGGACGGATTTCGGGATCAGTCCGGGATGCCGTTAGGGTCATTTTGGGACTATTAGGTGATCATTTGAGGACCTTACCGGCATCACTTCTGGATGGTTTCCGGTATCCGTTCAGGATCCCGTCGGAATCATTGCGGGACATTTTCGGAATCATTTGGGGTCCCTCCCAAGATCATTTCTGGATGGATTTCGGGATCCGTCCGGGATCCGGACGGGGTCATTTCGGGACTATTTCGGGATCATTTGGGGTACCTACCGTCATCATTTCTGGATGGTTTTCGGTATCCGTCCGGGATCTCCTCGGGGTCATTTGGGGACCTTTTCGGGATCATTTGAGGGCTCTCCCGGCATCATTTCTGGATGGTTTTCGGGATCCGTCCGGAATCCCGTCGGGGTCATTTCGTGACTTTTTCGCGACTAATACGGGATCATTTGCGGGCCCTTTCGGCATCATTTCTGGATAGTTGTCGGGATCCGTTCGGGATCCCGTCACGGTCATTTCGGGACTATTAGGGGATCATTTGAGGACCTTTCCGGCATCATTTCTGGATAGTTTTCGGAATCCTTTCGGGATCCCGCCAGGGTCATTTCGGGACTTTTTCGGGATCATTTAAGGATGGCTTTCAGGATTCGTCCGGGAACCCGTCAGGGTAATTTCTGAACTTTTCCGAGACTATTTCGGGATCATTTAGGGACCTTCCCAAGATCATTCTGGATGGATTTCGGGATTTGTCCGGGATGCAGTCAGGGTAATTTTGGGACTATTAGGTGATCATTTGAAGACCTTTCCGGCATTACTTCTGGATGGTTTTCGGTATCCGTTCAGGATCCCGTCAGACTAATTGCGGGACTTTTTCGGGATAATTTGGGGTCCCTTCCGGCATCATTTCTGGATGGTTTTCGGGATCCGTCCGGAATCCCGTCGGGGTCATTTCGGGACTTTTTCGCGACTAATACGGGATCATTTGCGGGCCCTTTCGGCATCATTTCTAGATAGTTGTCGGGATCGGTTCGGCATCCCGTCAGGGTCTTTTCGGAACTATTACGAGATCAATTGAGGGCCTTTCCGGCATCATTTCTGGATAATTTTCGGGATCGTTTCGGGGTCCCGTCAGGGTCATTTCGGGACTTTTTCGGGATCATTTAAGGATGGCTTTCAGGATTCGTCCGGGAACCCGTCAGGGTAATTTCTTGACTTTTCTGAGACTATTTCGGGATCATTTAGGGACCTTCCCAAGATCATTTCTGGATGGATTTCGGGATTTGTCCGGGATGCAGTCAGGGTAATTTTGGGACTATTAGGTGATCATTTGAAGACCTTTCCGGCATCACTTGTGGATGGTTTTCGGTATCCGTTCAGGATCCCGTCGGAAACATTCCGGGACTTTTTCGGGATCATTTGGGGTCCTTCCCGAGATCATTTCTGGATGGATTTCGGGATCTGTCCGGGATCCAGTCAGGGTCATTTAGGGATGCGTTCGAGATCCCGTCAGGGTAATTTCGGGACTATATCGGGATCATTTCTGGATGGTTTACGGGATCCGTCGAGGACCTCTTAAGGGTCATTTCGGGACTATTAGGTGATCATTTGAGGACCTTTCCGGCATCACTTCTGGATGTTTTTCGGTATCCGTTCCGGATCCCGTCGGAATCAATGCGGGACTTTTTCGGAATCATTTGGGATCACTTCCGGCATCATTTCTGGATGGTTTTCGGGATTTGTCCGGATCCCGTCGGGGTTATCTCGCAACCTTTTCGGGGCTAAAACGGGATCATTTGGGGATCCTCTAGGGGTCGTTTCGTGACTTTTTCTGTTTTATATCGGGATCATTTGGGGACCCTTCCGGCATAATTTCTTGATGGTTTGCCGGATCCATCAGGGTCATTTCGGGACCATTTTGGGATCATTTGGGGACCCTTCCTAGATCATTTCTGGATCCGTTCGGGATACCGTAGGAGCCATTTCGGGATTTTTTGTTACTTTTCCGGGATAGTTTTTGGACCATTTCGGGATCTGTGCGGGATCCCATCTGGGTCATTTCCGGACTATTTCGGGATCATTTTGGGATCCTTCCGGAATCATTTCTGTATGGTTTTCGCGATTCGTCGTGGATCCCCTCGGAGCCATTTCGGAACTTTTTCTGGAGTATGTCGGGATAATTTAGGGACCCTTCCTGGATGGTTTTCGAGATCCGCCCGGGAGCCCGTCAGGGTCATTTCGGAACCTTTTCGGGATCATTTTGGAACACCTTCAGGGATCATTTCTGTGTGGTTCTCTGGATACGTCTAGGATCGTGTCGTTGTCATTTCGGGTTTTTTTGGGACTATTCCGGGAACTTTTGGAGACCCTTTCGGGGCATTTCTGGATGGTTTTCGGGATCCGTCCACGATAGCGTGGGGTTCATTTCGTAGCTTTTTCTGGATAATTTCGGGATCATTTGGAATTCTGTCAGGTTATCAGCTCATTAAGCTCTTTTTTTTTACTCAATTACAAAAATAAAATGCATTAGACAGAAAACAAAATTTTAAACAGATAACTTGATAAGCAGGCTAACGCGAATAGCCCATATATTTAAATTTCTCCTTGCGGACGGGGCCGCGGGTAAAGGCTAGTATATATTATAAATGGCAAAGTTTGGATGTGAATATGTTTGGATGTTTGTCCAGACGTTTGTCTTTGTGTCTCAATCACGCAAGAACGGCTGGACCGATTTGGATAAAATTTTGCACACATATAGCCAATAGTCTAGAAGGATCTACTAACTATATATTTTTGAAAAGGGGCGTGGTCCCCGTCCCCTAGTAACAGTTATAATTTAATTATTATATTTTTTCGTCTTTGCGACTGAATCACGCCAGAATGGCTACACGGATTTTGATGAAATTTGGGACACAGACAGTAGTATACTAGCGAAATTTTTTTCGAACATGGAAAGAGGGGTGGGGGTCCCACGACCCCTTCGAGAAATTATTTTTCAATAATTTTTACACATTATAACTTTACGTATACTGGCCTTCACCAATATCACAGACTCAAGGGGTCAAATAAGTCGAGGGCTTACAAAGTAAGCAGTGACACCCTCCGCCCGCCCCCTTCCTTTATCTCCCCCTCTGGTGTAAAATCTATAAATTGTTATAACTCAATATAAATTTTCTCCTAAATCAATAGTTTTTGGTATCTGGTACATACAGAACGAGATCTAGACAATTTTGGAGGAACGATCAGTGGTCCTCTCCTCTACTCCCGCCAACCGCCCTCCATCAATTGTTTTTATTAGCACGCTTTTATTAGCTTTACCTGTATGTTTCTATGTAACTTTTTATTCGCTCCAATGCGCCTGCTGCCTTATTAACATGGTTTTATAATTAGCTTCACCTTATTTGTAATCCCGTAAGGGTCATATCGAGACCCTCCGGGATCATTTCTGGATGGTTTTCGGGATCGGTCCGGGATTACGCCGGGGTAATTTTGGACTTTTTCGGGACTATTTCGGGATCATTTTGGGACCCTTCCGGGATCATTTCTGTATAGTTTTCGGGATCCGTCCGGGATCCCGTCGGGGTTATTTTGGGACATTTTCGGGACTATTCCGGAATCATTTCGGGACTATTTCGCGATCATTTGGGGACCCTTCCGGCATCATTTCTGGATGGTTTTCGGGATCCGTCCGGGATCCCGTCGGGGTACTTTCGGGATCATTTGCGTACCTTCAAGAGATAAATTCTTGATGGTTTCCGGGATCATTACGGGACTTTTTCGGGGTCAGTTTGGGTCCTTTCCGTAATCATTCCTGGATGGTTTTAGGGATCCGTCCGGGATCCCGTCGGGACCATTTCGGGGCTATTTCGGGATCATTAGGGGTATCTTCCGGCATCATTTCTGCATGGTTTTCGAGATCCGTCCGCGATCCCGTCAGGGTCATTTCGGGACTATTTCGGGATAATTTGGGGTACCTGCCTGCATCATTTCTGGATGGTTTTCGGTATCCGTCCGGGATCCCGTCGGTGTCATTTCGGGACCATTTGGGGTCCATTCCGGCATCATTTCTGGATGGTTTTCGGGATCCGTCCGGGATCCTGTCGGGGCCATTTTGGGACTTTTGCGGGATCATTTGGGGTCTCTTCCGGCATCATTTCTGGATGGTTTTCGGGATCCGTCCGGGACCCTGTCGGGGTCATTTTGGGACTTTTGCGGGATCATTTGGGGTCTCTTCCGGCATAATTTCTGGATGGTTTACGGGATCCGTCCGGGATCCTGTCGGGGTAATTTTGGGACTTTTGCGGGATCATTTGGGGTCTCTTCCGCCATCATTTCTGGATGGTTTACGGGATCCGTCCGGGACCCTGTCGGGGTCATTTTGGGACTTTAGCGGGATCATTTGGGGTCTCCTCCGGCATCATTTCTGGATTGTTTACGGGATCCGTCCGGGATCCTGTCGGGGTCATTTTGGGATTTTTGCGGGATCATTTGGGGTCTCTTCCAGCATCATTTCTGGATGGTTTACGGGATCCGTCCGGGATCCCGTCGATGTCATTTCGGGACTATTACGGCATCATTTGGAGTACCTTCCGGCATCATTTGTAGATGGTTTTCGGGATCCCTTCGGGGTCATTTCGGAACTTTTTCTCGACTAATACAGGATCATTTGGGGAACCTTTCGGCATCATTTCTGGATGGTTTACGGGATCCGTCCGGGATCCCGTCGGCGTCATTTTGGGACTTTTGCGGGATCATTTGGGGTCTCTTCCGGCATCATTTCTGGATGGTTTACGGGATCCGTCCGGGATCCTGTCGGGGTCATTTTGGGATTTTTGCGGGATCATTTGGGGTCTCTTCCAGCATCATTTCTGGATGGTTTACGGGATCCGTCCGGGATCCTGTCGGGGTCATTTTGAGACTTTTGCGGGATCATTTGGGGTCTCTTCCGGCATCATTTCTGGATGGTTTACGGGATCCGTCCGGGACCCTGTCGGGGTCATTTTGGGACTTTAGCGGGATCATTTGGGGTCTCCTCCGGCATCATTTCTGGATGGTTTACGGGATCCGTCCGGGATCCTGTCGGGGTCATTTTGGGACTTTTGCGGGATCATTTGGGGTCTCTTCCGGCATCATTTCTGGATGGTTTTCGGGATCCGTCCGGGACCCTGTCGGGGTCATTTTGGGACTTATGCGGGATCATTTGGGGTATCTTCCGGCATCATTTCTGGATGGTTTACGGGATCCGTCCAGGATCCTGTCGGGGTAATTTTGGGACTTTTGCGGGATCATTTGGGGTCTCTTCCGGCATCATTTCTGGATGGTTTACGGGATCCGTCCGGGACCCTGTCGGGGTCATTTTGGGACTTTAGCGGGATCATTTGGGGTCTCCTCCGGCATCATTTCTGGATGGTTTTCGGGATCCGTCCGGGATCCCGTCGATGTCATTTCGGGACTATTTCGGCATCATTTGGGGTACCTTCCGGTATCAATTCTAGATGGTTTTCGTGATCCGTCCGGGATCCCGTCGGAGTCATTTCCGGCATCATTTCTAGATGGTTTTCGGGATCCGTCCGGGATCCCGTCGATGTCATTTCGGGACTATTTCGGCATCATTTGGGGTACCTTCCGGTATCAATTCTAGATGGTTTTCGGGATCCGTCCGGGATCCGTTCGGGATCCCGACGGGGTCATATCGGGACCATTTGGGGTACCTACCGGCATCATTTCTGGTTGGTTTTCGGGATCCGTCCGGGATCCCGTCGGGATCATTTCGGGACTATTTCGGAATCATTTGGGTACCTACCTTCATCATTTCTGGATGATTTTCGGGATCCGTACGGGATCCCGTCGGAGTCATTTCAGGACTTTTTCGGGATCCGCCCGTGATCCCGGCGGGGTCATTTCGGGACTATTTCGGAATCATTTGGGATACCTAGATGGATAGTTTTCGGGATTCGTCCGGGATCCCGTCTGGATCATTTCAGGACTTTTTCGGGATCATTTGGGGTATCTTCCGGCCACTTTTCTAGATGGTTTTCGGTATCCGTCCGGGATACCGTCAGGGTAATTTCGGGACTATTTGGGGATAACTTGGGAATCATTCTGGATAGTTTCCGGGATCCTTCGGGGATCCCGTCAGGGTCATTTCGGAACCCGCGACTAATGCGGAATCATTTGGGGACCCTTTCGCCATCATTTCCGGATGGTTTTTGTGATCCGTCCGGGATACCGTCAGGGTAATTTCGGGACTATTTGGGGATAACTTGGGAACCTTTCCGGCATCATTTCTGGATAGTTTCCGGGATCCGTCGGGAATCCCGTCAGGATCATTTCGGAACTATAAGGGGATCATTTCATTTTTCATCTTTCTTTAAGGGGATCATTTCACCTTCCAGCATCATTTCTGTATACTTTTGGGGAACCGTCCGGGATCCCGACGGGGTCATTTCTGGCCTATTTCGGGATCATTTTGGGGTACCAACCGGCATCATTTCTGAATGATCCGGGATCCGTCCGGGATCCCATCGGGGGAATTTCGGGAATTTTTCGGGATCATTTGAGGTCCCTTCCGACATCATTTCTGGATCGTTTTCGGGATCCGTCCGAGATCCCGTCGGGTTTATTTTTTACTTTTTCGGGAAAATGTCAGGGAATTTCGAGACTGTTCTTGGATCATTTGGGGATCCTTCAGGGATAATTTCTGAATGGTTTTAGGGATCCCGTCGGGGTAATTTCGGGACTTTTTCACGACTATTTCGGGGTCAGTTGCCCTTAAAGATCATTTCTGGGTGGTTTTCGGGATCCGTCCGGGATCCCGTCGGGGTTATTTCGCGCCTTTTCGGGACTATTTCGGGATCATTTTGGGACCCTTCCGGGATAATTTCTCTATGATTTTCGGGATCTGTTCGGGATCCCTTCGTAGTTTTTTCGCGACTTTATCTGGGATAAATTGCGGACCCTTTAGAGATCAATTCTGGATGGTTTTCGGTATCGGTCTGGGATCCCCTCAAGGTCATTTCGGGACTTTTTCGGGACTATTTCGGAATCATTTTGGGACCCCTCCGGCATAATTTCTGGGTGATTTTCGGGATCTGTCCGGGATCCCGACGGAATTTTTTCGGGACTTTTTCCGGACTATTTCTGGATTATTTGCGGACGTTTCAGAGCTCAGTTCTGGATGATTTTCGGGATCTGTCCGGGATCCCGTCGGAGTTATTTCGGGGTAATTTTGGAACCCTTCCAGGATAATTTCCTCATGATTTTCGGGATGGGTCTGAGTTTTTCGTGACTTTCGGGACTATTTCGGGATCATTTGCGGAACCTTCAGAGATCAATTCTGGATGGTTTGTGGACTTTTCCGGGATCATTTGGGGATCCCTCCAGAGTCATTTCTGGATGGTTTTCGGGATCCCGTCAGGGTCATTTCGGGCCTTTTTCGTGACTACTATTTCGGAATCATTTTGGGACTCCTCCGGGATAATTTCTGGGCGATTTTCGGGATTTGTCCGGGATCCCGTCAGAGTTTTTTCGGGACTTTTTCGGACTATATCGGGATCATTTGCGGACCGTTCAGGAATCAAATCTGGATGGTTTTCGGGATCCGTCCGGGATCCCGTCAGAGTCATTTCGGGACTTTTCGTGACTACTTCGGGATTATTTTGGGACCCTTCCGGCATCATTTCTGGATAGTTTTCGAGATTTGTCCAGGATCCCGTCGGCATCATTTCGTGACTATTTGGTGTCATTTAGGGACACTTCCGGGATCATTTTAGGTCTCTTCGAAACCGGTAATTCAGCACACATGGCCGTGGATTTACGGCAAATTATTCGTAATTAAAATTCGGTATGTTTTATCTTTAATATACACAGCTTTTTCGTTCTATTTTTAAATGAATCCTGTAACGAACTATTACAACTATAATTAAAATTTTTGTAATATTTTAACCAACTAAATACCCGAAAAAGCAACACTGCTTTCATTTAAAAACTTCTTTTTGGTTTTAGCTAATTGCAGTTTCACTCCTTTGTTCTATGAGCAGTAATTCTTTCACCCCTGTCATATCAATTAATTTAACTTAGAAACAAAATGTATTTTTTTAATTCGAAAAAAGTGTATTGTACTATTTATGTAAGCGTGCCCATCAGCTCAGTTAGTTCTTTTTTTACTGTATTAAAAAATAAAATACATTGACAGAAAAAAATTTTAAACAGACAACTTGATAAGCAGGCTAACGTGAATAGCACATATATTTTATTTTTTCCTTGCGGACGGGGCCGCGGGTAAAGGCTAATATTATAAATGGCAAAGTTTGGATATTTGGATGTTTGTCCAGACGTTTGGCTTTGTGACTCAATCACGCAAGAACGGCTGGACCGATTGGGATGAAATTTTGCAAACATATAGCCAATAGTCTAGAAGGATCTACTAGCTATATATTTTTCAAAAGGGGTGTGGTCCCCGCCCCCTAGGAACAGTTATAATTTAATTATTATATTTTTTCGTCTTTGCGACTGAATCACGCCAGAATGGTTACACGGATTTTGATGAAATTTGGGACACAGACAATAGTCTACTAGCGAAATTTTTTTCGAACATGGAAAGAGTGGTGGGGGTCCCACGACCCCTTCGAGCAATTACTTTTTAATAATTTTTACACATTATAACTTTAAGTATACTGGCCTTCACCAATATCACAGACTCAAGGGGTCAAATAAGTCGAGGGCTTACAAAGTAAGCAGTGACACCATCCGGCCCCCCTTTATCTCCCCCTCTGGAGTAAAATCTATAAATTGTTATAACTCAATATAAATTTTCTCCTAAATCAATAGATTTTGGTATCTGGCACATACAGATCGAGATCTAGACAATTTTGGAGGAACGATCAGTGGTCCTCTCCTTCTACTCCCGCCATCCGCCCTCCATCAATTGTTTTTATTAGCACGCTTTTATTAGCTTTACCTGTATGTTTCTATGTAACTTTTTATTCGCTCCAATGCGTCTGCTGCCTTATTAACATGGTTTTATAATTAGCTTCACCTTATTTGTAATCCCGTTAGGGTCATATCGACGGGGTAATTTCGGGACTTTTTCGGGACTATTTCGGGATCATTTTGGGACCCTTCCGGGATCATTTCTGTATAGTTTTCGGGATCCGTCCGGGATCCCGTCGGGGTTATTTAGGGACATTTTCGGGACTATTCCGGAATCATTTCGGGACTATTTCGCAATCATTTGGGGACCCTTCCGGCATCATTTCTGGATGGTTTTCGGGATCCGTCCGGGATCCCGTCGGGGTACTTTCGGGATCATTTACGTACCTTCGAGAGATAAATTCTTGATGGTTTCCGGGATCATTACGGGACTTTTTCGGGGTTATTTTGGGTCCCTTTAGGCATCATTTCTGGATGGTTTTCGGGATCAGTTCGGGATCTCGTCGGGGTCATTTGGGGACTTTTTCGGGACCATTTCTGGATGGTTTTCGGGATCCGTCTGGAATCTCGTCGGGATCATTTGGGGACCTTTTCGGGATCATTTGGGGCTCTTCCGGCATCATTTCTGGATGGTTTTCGGGATCCGTCCGGGATGCCGTCGGGGACATTTCGGGACTTTTTCGCGACTAATACGGGATCATTTGGGAACCCTTTCGGCATCATTTCTGGATGGTTTTCGGGATCCGTCCGGGATCCCGTCAGGGTAATTTCGGGACTATTAGGGAATCATTTGTGGACCTTTCCGGCATCATTTCTGGATAATTTTCGGTATCCGTCCGGGATGCCGACGAGGTCATTTCGGGATTATTTCGGGATCATTTGGGATACCTACCGGCATCATTTCTGGATGGTTTTTGGGATTCGTCTGGGATCCCGTCGGGGTTATTTCGGGACTTTTTCTCTACTAATACGGGATCATTTGCGGACCCTTTCGGCATCATTTCTGGATAGTTGTCGGGATCCGTTCGGGATCCCGTCACGGTCATTTCGGGACTATTAGGGGATAATTTGAGGACCTTTCCGGCATCATTTCTGGATAGTTTTCGGAATCCTTTCGGGATCCCGTCAGAGCCATTTCGGGGCTTTTCGGTATAATTTAAGGATGGCTTTCAGGATTCGTCCGGGAACCCGTCAGGGTAATTTCGGGACTTTTCCGAGACTATTTCGGGATCATTTTGGGACCTTCCCAAGATCATTTCTGGACGGATTTCGGGATTTGTCCGGGATGCCGTCAGGGTCATTTTGGGACTATTAGGTGAGCATTTGAGGACCTTTCCGGCATCACTTCTGGATGGTTTTCGGTATCCGTTCAGGATCCCGTCGGAATAATTGTGGGACTTTTTCGGGATCATTGGGGTCCCTTCCGACATCATTTCTGGATGGTTTTTGGGATTCGTCCGGCATCCCGTCGGGGTCATTTCGGGACTTTTTCTCGACTAATACGGGATCATTTGCGGACCCTTTCGGTATTATTTCTGGATAGTTGTCGGGATCCGTTCGGGATCCCGTCAGGGTCTTTTCGGAACTATTGGGAGATCATTTGAGGACCTTTCCGGCATCATTTCTGGTTAGTTTTCGGGATCCTTTCCGGGTCCCATCAGGGTCATTTCGGGACTTTTTCGGCATCATTTAAGATTGGTTTTCAGGATTCGTCCGGGATCCCGTCAGGGTAATTTCTGGACTTTTCCGAGACTATTTCGGGATAATTTTGGGACCCTCCCAAGATCATTTCTGGATGGATTTCGGGATCTGTCCGGGATGCCGTCAGGGTCATTTTGGGACTATTAGGTGATCATTTGAGGACCTTTCCGGCATCACTTCTGGATGTTTTCGGTATCCAATCAGGATCCCGTCGGAATCATTGCGGGACTTTTTCGGGATCATTTGGGGTCCCTCCCAAGATCATTTCTTGATGGATTTAGAGATCTGTCCCGGATCCCGTCAGGGTCATTTAGGGGTGCGTTCGAGATCCCGTCAGGGTCATTTCGGGACTTCTTCGGGTCTATATCGGGATCATTTCTGGATGGTTTATGGGATCCGTCCATGACCCCTTAAGGGTCATTTCGGGACTATTAGGTGATCATTTGAGGACCTTTCCGGCATCACTTCTGGATGATTTTCGGTATCCGTTCGGGATCCCGTCGGAATTAATGCGGGACTTTTTCGGAATCATTTGGGATTCCTTCCGGCATCATTTCTGGATGGTTTTCGGGATTTGTCCGGGATCCCGTCGGGGTTATTTCGGGACCGTTTCGGGGATAATGCGAGGTCATTTGGGGATCCTCTAGGGGTCGTTTTGTGACTTTTTCTGTATTATTTCGGGATCATTTTGGGACCCTTTCGGCATAATTTCTTGATGGTTTGCCGGATCCATCAGGGTAATTTCGGGACTATTTTGGGATCATTTGGGGACCCTTCCGAGATCATTCCTGGATCCGTCCGGGATGCCGTAGGAGCCACTTCGGGATTTTATGTTACTTTTCCGGGATAGTTTTGCACCCTTCCGGGATCATTTCTGGATCTGTGCGGGATCCCATCTGGGTCATTTCCGGACTATTTCGGGATCATTTTGGGATCCTTCCGGAATCATTTCTGTATGGTTTTCGCGATCTGTCGTGGATCCCCTCGGAGCCATTTCGGAACTTTTTCTGGAGTATGTCGGGATAATTTAGGGACCCTTCCTGGATATTTTCTGGATGGTTTTTGAGATCCGCCTGGGAGCCCGTCAGGGTCATTTCGGAACGTTTTCGGGATCATTTTGGAACACCTTCAGGGATCATTTCTGTGTGGGTCTCTGGATACGTCTAGAATCGTGTCGCTGTCATTTCGGGTTTTTTTGGGACTATTCGGGGAACTTTTGGAGACCCTTTTGGGGCATTTCTGGATGGTTTTCGGGATCCGTCCGCGATAGCGTGGGGGTCATTTCTAAGCTTTTTCTGTATAATTTCGGGATCATTTGGGATCCTATCAGGTTATCAGCTCATTTAGTTCTTTTTTTTACTCAATTACAAAAATAAAATGCATTAGACAGAAAACAAAATTTTAAACAGATAATAAGCGGGCTAACGCGAATAGCCCATATATTTAAATTTCTCCTTGCGGACGGGTCCTCGGGTAAAGGCTAGTTTGTAAATATTTATTATTATTTCACCACTTTTTAAGTTTTCATTGAGCTAAAGATATTTGAATTAAGAAAGGTTATATCGAAGTTAAAAAAAATCATTAGAGAAAACGTATTATCGTGAAGAAAAGCATATTTTTGTATGTAGTAATAAGTAATTGCAATAAACTTAAATAAATGTAATCAAAATAAAAAAAACTTAGTCGATAACGTTTAGTTAATAGCTGAAGCTTGAGTCGAACTCTTCATCTAGTTCTGAGATGTCGGAGCCTTGATCAAAATTTGCTTCTGCGTTTGACAATAGTTTAAGTACTTTTTTGTAGAATGCCTCATTTGCCTAAGTTCTTTTCTGAAATATGGTATATTAGGGGATCGGCGACAAAAAACAAATATTGAATAAATCTTCCATTGTATATTACCGAGAGAGCTTTCCTGTTGGAAGTAATGCTTTATTTATAATATCTGCCCCATAAATCAAAATTTTGTGAATGCTCGATGGCATGTGTACAAATCTACAAAAAATTTTTGTGCTCACAATGGCATACTTTTGAAATGCTTCGGACTCAACGGCGAATCCACATGACATTGTTTGAAGTATGAAAGCAAATCGCTTAATTAGATTTTCGTAAACTCCCGTTATTTCCGCAGCATTTGAAGGGCATTGGAAAAACGTCTGGCTGTGTTGCCACCATGGGTCGTTCCAAAGCCTTGTTTTGGAAGATCTACTAATAACCCCATGTCTTCTTTAAATCTTTTTTTTCTCTCTTCAACAATCTTTTTTTTCCGTTCCTTCGAGAGTTTTGTTCACCAACGCTTGCAGGTGGACTTCCGCTGACAGATAGTTATAAGAATGGATTCTTTTGGAGGATAGCATGCAATTTTTTCTTTTCTAAGGAATTCATATGCTAGGTAAATGTCAGCATAACTTTATTTAGCCCCAGATCGTATTTCTAAATACGTTTTAACTGTAAACTTTCGATTTATGTATAGAGCTACTCCCTTTTCTGGAGTATATTTAACTATAACTGAGGCTGGACGAGTAAGGGTATGTTATATTTCAGTTGCGTCTGCATTTTTGGTGATGGCTTCTACCATTAATGCTGCATCCCGCTGACCTTATAACTTCAAGCTAGAAGCAGTTGCAGCAGTTTTGAATAGTTACTTATCAAATGTGATAACTTTTTCCTTTTGGACTGATGACTAGTCTCCGAAAAAGATATCAGTGTTCATCCCTTCATCTTTAAAATATGTCTGCAACTTTTCCACTCACAAATTTTGAAACGCCTTTTTTATTGAAGTCAACTTTGAACTGTCATTTTTTTTTGCGTTATTTTGCTTATACCGAATCTCGAAAAGTTCGTCCCTTGAAATTGCCATATTTCCTGAAAACAAAGTATTACATGCATATTAATAGTATAAAAATTAATAGTATAAACAAATTATAATTATTAATAGTATAAAAAAATAAGATTTTAGATGTGTTCCAAAGGTCAATAATCCAGATCGGAAGGAAAATTTAGCATGCAAACACAACAGCATCTCTTTGATCCAGATATTCGTTGTTGTTTCATTTGCATACCACATTTTTATCTGAATGTGGATCATTCATTCTTCATTTAATTATTTCTTCTTCGTTTCATATTCATATTTTAAAATATCTAAATCTAACTGCCTCTTCTTCAATTCATTTTTCTTTTGCATGGCAGTTAACACGCGGACACTGATGCTACGCAGCTCATTTTTAAATTCTACTGCTTTCTTCTCATACGACTCAGTACCTTTTTCAATGGCTTTATATACCCGTCGTATATTACTAGCATTTTCTTTTTGTATATTTATAAGTTCACCGAGCAAACTATTTAAATCCTTTTTATTTTCAGTGTCCTCTTCTAAAAATGATGTGAGCTGCTGCGAAATGTCTTCTTTACGTTTCTTCGGTGTGTTGGGAGCAGGTGGAGTCTCGGCTCTCCTCCTTGATGATGTCGTGGGAGTATCATCACTTTGTTCATCGTCCGCCTGCCTTGGGCCTAGTGACTTGCTTGGTACCCCGTCAACAGCCTTCGCCATTTCACATATTCGGACAATAGCCTCTTCGGTCTGTGTTAAAGAGTGCTTGGAGAAAGGCCCTTCACCAGTTGCTCGCGTTTCTTTTTTATTATCTCCCAATTTCTTTTTTGTGTCGCTTTTCCACTCGGCCCACACCTATAGAAGATGTACCGTTATACAAAATTTAAGATTTCATTTAAAGTTCTTATTTAATTTTTTCCATCCACTAACATCCTTTGTTGGTGGACTTGCAGCGTTTATCGACTCTGCTAATTCCTGCCATAAGGAGTTTACGAGGGACCTATCTCGCTTGGAAAATCCCTTAGCTAAATCCGGATTCTCTTCCATAAACTCTATTAAAATTGCGATTTGGCTCTGATTTTTATGTTTGCCCCTAAATAAGTATGAGAAAAACAATTAAAGATTAAAAATGTATTTTATTTACATAATTAAATTACTAACGCACATTTTACCACTCTCAAATATTTAAAAGAAAGTAGGCACGCAACGCGACCAAGGATGAAAAACGACTATTTGCGCATTAAATTAGCGATTTCGTTAACTCAAAGCGGTTCGGTTTAGTTCAGATAAATAAACCGATAAATCAGTTTGTGTAACACCTAAAATCGATATCAATTCAGATTCGAACATGAAACCGATAAAATCAGAATCTGTGACACCAAACCCGAATTTTTGTCTGTTTTAATTCCGATTCCGATAACGATAAAAATCCATAACATACATGAATATTTTAGCAATTGAAGTATAACTCACAGCAGGCCAGCAATTTAAACTTTCACATTCAATGCAAAAATTCGACTTACAACTTTTGCTCAATTGATATGCTTCCAAATAAAGCTCCTTTAGTCGATGCAACTTAGTTGAAATTTCCTAGTTTTTTATTTTTTCGCATAATTACGCATTTCTAAATAGAATTTCGAAATAATTTTTGAAATTCAATGATATGCTTTTTTTAATTAATGTTTTCTAAAACATGAAAATAATACACTGTGCGGCGGGTCAACAGACACGCACACAAGCATAAACACAGCGCGTCCCCTATTACCATCACCGCCAAAAAGGTCGCTCATGCTAAACCATCTAAAGCGGTAAACTCAGGCGGCATAGCCATGTCGATGCTTAAAAACTTGGCAAAGAGGGACTTAAATAGCTAGAGTAGAAAATATCCAGGGTTAGGAAACCAGCCAGCAGGATAATCTTATCGTTCAATATCTCCTATCGCCAGTCAAGGCACTTGGAGCAATTCTGCTTCCCTATTTCACTGCAAAATTGTGTCTTGCCAATCATCAGCATGCCTTTTGAAAACTACATAGCACAACCACTGCGCTAAACCCCATCAACACGCAGATAAATTGCGGATTGAATCAAAAACCCCACCACAGAACAGTACTCGTCGCGATAGATCTGGAAAGGACATCCTTTCCTCTCAAGTCTCAAAAGGTGGACCGCAAATTATCTGTCTGGTCTGCAAGCATCGGTGCAATTCAGGAACGTAACATCTAAACACAGAAGAATTAAACAAGGGGTACCACGGGGTGTTATCTACATTATGGCAAGTTTGTTTAACGACCAAAGTGAAAAACACTATCAAAAACCAGGACCTATGTTCTAAAACAACTCTGTCCTCTAGAAGCTTTCTAAGACCTATTCCACTTGCTGCTTCTAGATCCGACAGCTGTATCACTCCTAATCAGAGATGATTTACAAACTATTCAATCGTTAACGTTGAAAGCAAAATGAAACAACTAAATAAATCTCTCGTGTTTGTTGCTGTTGTAGCAGCTGAGCAGCGTTCGTATGTATTTGTGCTGCATGGCATACAAGACGTTGCTAGTGGTGACAATGGTGTGTGAGAGTTTTCGCGGTAATTATTTGTTTTTTTGTGCACGAATATCTTACGTGGTAGCTAGCTACTATTGCGTCTCGGGTGTTCAAAATGAACGATTGGACTTCGTATATGCTAAAAAACGAAATGATATTATTTCTTTTATTACCTCAACGTTAAAAATGTGAATCGTTTCAACAAAAACGATAGATTTTTTGGAAAACCTTAAAATCAACATTACTGGTACGAATATTAGCAACACTAAGGGGTATTGCCTAAGCCGATGCTAAACCGTGATTTGTATGCACATCAATAATTCAATCATTATGTCTACACACATGTCCATACGAGCAGCGGAGAAGCCACGCACAAACACATGCATATATCTTATCTAAGGTGCTCACAAGATAGGGCAATAACCCAGCAAAAACTGCCTAAAGCGGCAATTACCCACCGACGCGTGTCGTACGTACGGACGTTTGTCGTACGAAACACGTTTGAGCGAACCCTCAAGCCCGTAGGAATCAATGTGTGCGTCTGTGTACATGTACATAATATATTTGTGTGTGTATTGTTTACAGCAAAGCACTGTTGCCATTGACCAGTTTGCATGCATGCTTATGGAAACATCAACTTTTTCCAATTTAATTTTTGATGTTGTAAAAGGCTGGAATTAATATTAAATAAATATAAATAGATTACATATTCATAATCTGCACTTTTACATAATTATTTCGAATTATTTTCACAATTTTTCAAACTTTAACTAGGTGTTTTTGCATAAAACTGCAAACGATCAAAAATTAGCGCACAAAAGTTTACTAGGCAACTCTATCTAGTGAGAGAGTAGAAGGTTGCAAATAAGAGGAGTTGCAGTAAATTCGTTACAATGGATTAAACAGTAATCTGATTTACTTCGTAACATCAATCAATTGTCCCTTGTTATAATTTTATGTTCTCTATAAATGCAACAGCAAAGTATCTTTTGGTACCCCTGCCATCGGAAGATACCTAGGCATGGTGGAGGTTCACTTGAAGTTACTTTTCCAGGTCCTGATTCTAGTTATCTGAAATTTCTCTTGTGCCTTTGGCCTCTCAGAAAAGAGCTAATTGTGGAGCCCTATTTATAGAACACTTTTCGGCTTATATTAAAAACTTTTAATCTATTCTTACTGATATGAGTTTCTTTTTCATTCTAGGTAATTTGATTTTGACAATGTGCGCATAGCAATATCCCAAATATTCCAGCTGTGGCTGTAAGAACATACATTTGCTCAAATTAGACGAAAACCGCACGGTTGAGCACATCCAGTACCTACGTTTATACAAAGGGGAATACCACACTACTTTCATGGGGATGTAGCCGCCGATCACGTTGTTGTAAGAGCTTATTTTAAATATGTTATTCATAAACACTGATTCCAATGTTGTTGTTGTTTCTAATATTTTGTTTTGGTTTTTACTTTAGAGTCAACCGGTTATGTAAGCGATGTCAGCTATGCCTGTAACTTAAACGCCTTCTGATTTAGTAATTACCGCGGACGCGGTCTTGGGAGCAGTTCACTACGTAGAGATTACACTATTCAACGAGTTTCAATATCGGAAGGTTTTCCAGCACCATAACAACACCAACAATTTGTGCAAGCTCCCGAATAAATTGTACAACAAACGTTAACACCACATCAGCAGCCAGCAACAACAATCGCAACAAGTTGAAACTTCTAATCAATTAATGACTAGTGAACCACCAACATATGCGCATCCATCAACAGCAACATATGTCGCCTACTTTGCAACACAAAATCCAGTGCTTCATCCAGCGTCAGCTGCATAACAAGCCACTGGTATACCGTTATATGTTTCACATATGCAACATATTGTAACGAATGTTAGCAGCACTGAGCGATGCTATCGTCTCTAAGCCGATGCTAAGCAGTGACGTGAATTCACATCCATAGATCAATCATTATGTATCTACATAAACGAAACAATAATTGCGTCTACACATATGTACCATGTACGTATACGAGCAGCGGAGAGTCAATGCACAAGCACATGGATATATCTGAGATACTCCTATAAGTATGCAATGAGAAAAACTATAAAATTGTGCAATTGTAGTTACAGCTGAGAAGTTTGAGAGCTGCTGGACTAGTACATTCTGGAAGCGCCTAGAAGATGCGAAGGTTGAAATCAACGAGTATAAAAGGCGGCAATTGTGTTTGATTGAGTTTTCGATTGAGACGCTATCTAGCGAGCAATAGCAGTATTATTTTGAAAGTCAGTTTCATTTAAGCTATCAGTTTGGTTATTAAGCCAGCTAGTTGAAAAGTATAAGTGTTATTGTGAAGTACTTTAATAAAGACCATTTTTCCATTATTCAATATTGGAGTTATTTATTCAACAGTTTAGTGATACGAACTTAGCAAACGGGCAAATAAGAGGATTTGCAGTAAATTCGTTACAATTGGTGTCAGAGAAGGAATTGTTGAATAAATTCCAGAGGACAACAAGGACATGGCAAAGTTCAGGGAATTGAAGATCCAGCAACTAAAGGAGTTGGAGATCCGTGGATTGAATACAAGCGGCGTTAAACTCGAACTTCAGGACGGCTACGAGAGGCAATGGAAGCAGAAGGAATTGATGTGGAAGGGTATGTCTTTCATCTTGATGGCGAGGAGACAACAAAAATTTAAGAGAAAAACGAAACATCGCAGACGGTTACCAGCACAGACTTGAACATGATATTGGCTGCAATATCTGCACAAACATCGACAGTAGCATCAATGTCGTCGTAATTGGCATCCCAACTGGAAGCGAAAGAGGCACGTATAACAGAAATGTCATTGAAAATATCCACCAACATGTCATCTCAACTAGAAAAACAGAAAACGTATATGTCATCTCAACTAGAAGAACAGAAAACGTATATGTTATCACAGATGGAATCCCAAGAGACACGAATAACATCGAAGATTGAAGCACAAGAAACGCGTATATCCGAAATGTCGTCGCAAATGTCATCTCAGCTGGAATCGCAGGAGAACCGTTTAACAGCAAAGATTGAAGCGCAAGAGGCACGGATATACGAAATGTCGGCGCAAATTTCAGCACAGATATCATCGCAGGTCTCTGCTCAACTGGAAGAGCAAGAAGGACGTATTTCCTCGAAGTTGGAGGCGCAAGATACAAAAATTTTACAGTTTGAAGAAAAAATCGAGGCCGAGGTGGATGCTTTGAGAGGACGTATCGAGCAGTTGCAACTAAATCGCCCAGCAGTTTCAACGAGTAATCCAAAGTAAAAACACCATCCTTTGACGGTTCTGTTCCTTTCCAGGTGTTTAAGCTAAAATTTGAGAAGACCGCAACAGTGAACAACTGGAATGCTGAAGATAAAGTTACTGCATTGTTCGTAGCTTTAAAAGGACCAGCTGCGGAAATCTTACAGACCATCCCAGAGTACGAGCGGAACAACTACGAAACATTGATGAGCGCTTTAGAGAGACGTTGCGGAAGCGAGCATAGGAAACAGATATTCCAAATTGAGTTGCAAAACCGCTACAGACCGAACTTTCAAGCCCGTAGGAATCAATGTATGCGTCTGTGTACATGTACATAACATATTTGTGTGTGTATTGTTTACAAATAAGCACTGTTGCCATTGACCATTTTGCATGTATGCTTATGGAAACATCAACTTTTTCCAATTTAATTTTTGATATTGTAAAAGGCCGGAATACATATTAAATAAGTATAAATAGATTAAATATTTATAATCAGCACTTTTACATAATTTTTTCGAATTATTTCCACAATTTTTCAAACTTTAATTAGGCGTTTTTGCATAAAATTGGAAACGGTCAAAAATTAGCGCACAAAAGTTTACTAGGTAACTCTGTCTAGTGAGAGAGCCATCAGCTGACACGTTCTTACGAAAAAAATCAAAATTGTTTTGATTTCTACGTTCCGGGCTACGTACGTACGGGCGTTGCACGTCGGTGAGTTTTCGTTTACATTGCACACTCATAAGATAGGTCGTGTCAGCTGACACGTTTTTTCTACGTACGTTCGTGGGTAACTGCCGCAAAAAGTGTTTCGTACGACAAACGTCCTTACGTACGGCACACGTCGGTGGGTAACTGCCGCATAACGCATGCACGTATATAAATGCAAAATCTTCAGCTCCTCTACAACAAAAACAAGTTTGTTCTGGCTATGGCGGAACTATACCAGGTGGTAACACGGTGACCACTGATTTGTCTTTTTTAATGTGATTTGCTACATCAACTTCCGGCGCATTACGATTTTGACATCTGTCCATCGATTTACAAAAACAAAGTACGTGGAACTTTTATGTATGTTTGTAGCTATGTCACCATGCTACCACCTTGTATGGTTCCTACATGAATCTGGCTGAATGTCAGAGAGGGAAGGGGATATATTATTTTTGCATTATTGTCTATTGTATGCATTCCCACTCATTTGTTTTGCTTTCTTGACAGATTGCACGCGTCAAAAAATATTAATAGTATGTAAATTTAATTAATTTAATGCTGAAACTTCAATTGAATTAAAAAAGAATAGATGCCACCGCTTCTAATAGTAGAAAATCCCTTTCTGGAGTTATACTAAATAACTCTACCAAGGGATCGTCTAGTAAAGTGCAGATGCAATTGGCAGTGCTGGGTCTGTAGCAGCAACTGGAGCCCACAAACACCACGAATTCCCAGAATCTTCTGATCAAGAAAACCAACAATAACCGAATAAAAAGCGTAAGTTGCTGTTGAACGGAGGTATGTATTAGTATATCTCCACAATATACGAACGAAAATTTTAATGAACGCTTAATATCATGAAAAAAGAACGATAGGGCTTCGTCTCAACAATATGATAGAAATGACCAACATGCACAGCAATACCGTCAACAACAACAGCAACAATTGCAACATCAACAAAATCAACGTTGGAATCGTTTATCCAATTATCAGCAACAACAACAAAATAACGATGCCGGACCATTTTCAAGTGTTGCTCCCAATCAAATTAATCAACAACGGCAACGTAAATTCAAAAAAGAGGTAATACTACGTAAATCGCGTGAAACTTTTCAAGATATTGGGGTTATTTATTCAACAGTTTAGTGATTCGAACTTAGCAGAAGGTTGCAAATAAGCATAATTACAGTAAATTCGTTACATTACGAAGCATCCTTGCTCCTAATAGGTAAGGCTTCAGCTATTAGCCTGGCAAGCGCAGGTCACAAGCACACGGCGGGCTCCATCGTTTCCTCCAACCCGCAATTCCTACATCTACTATCACTAACCAAGCTTAATATAAAGGCATGTGACGCCAGAAGGCAGTGTCCAGTCAAAATACCCGCGAAACTTCGAGGGATGGGCCCTCTTTAGCTAGCTTATCCGCTTTTTCATCTATGACCAAATGCCCTGGGGGCCCAATATAGATGTATGCTTCTCCCTATCCCGATTCTTTCCAGGGATTGCTTTCACTCTAACACATTCTATGATGCTTTGCTATGCGAGATTATTGCCTTTATTGATTCGCGGCTGCAGTTTAAGCTATTTTCTTCCAGAGTTTCTACTGCTTTGGTTACGGCTACTACTTACGCCTGAAAAACGCAACACTCAAAATAAGCGTGGGATTTAAACCGCACTAAACCTCCTACCGTCTAAGTACTAGAGCTTGCGATATCCGATTAATATCGGATAATTCTACGTCGATTAATCAAATAATTGCTCGTTATCGACTATTCGAATAATCATTAAGCAGCGTATTGAAATATACATACATAGCTAAATTTGAGAGTATAAAAATTCATTTAATTTATATTCCTCGTGTATGGTGTAAGCCTCGTAAGTTTAACACCTCGTAAAACACTTGTCAAAATATGTATGAAAAATCTTTTACACGAAATGGGAAACTTACGAATCAGAATAGGCATGATGAAACGAATATTTTCCCCTATTATGACAAGTTCGGCATGCATATTTTAGAGGGTTTCCTATCATATATAATAAATTCTGGTACGATCGGAGCAGATTTTACTTTACGTTTAGTAATATAATACTCTATATAGGCCGCTACCAGTATTTTAAACGTTTTATTTAGGTTGACTTGGACAGCACTTTTTTTGTAATTGAAATTTAAGTAACTTCCCGATAAGCTACAAGCATGAAACTTGAAATATAGTTCAGAACCCCCCGATGAAAATGCAATAATAAGAAAAAAATTGCCGATAGGTGGCGCAAGGATCAAGATATCACAAAAATCGTATTTGTGGTCCGATTTGGCTCATATTTGGAACACATGATACATACAAGAATAGAAAGCGACCTCTGAAAAAAAAAATTGCTGCTAGGCGGCGCAAGGATCGAGATATTCACAAAAATCGTATTTGTGGTCTGATTTGGCTCATATTTGGAACACATAATACCTACAAGAATGGAAAGCGACGTATGAAGAAAATCGCCGCTAGGTGGCACAAGGATCGAGATATTCACAAAAATCGTATTTGTGGTACGATTTGGCTCATATTTGGAACACATAATACATACAAGAATAAAAAGCGGCTTATGAAAAAAATCGCCGCTAGGTGGCGCAAAGATCGAGATATTTAAAAAAATCGTATTTGTTGTCCGATTTGGCCCATATTTGGACCTAATACATACATGAATAGAAAGCGACCTATGATGTCCGATTTGGCTCATATTTGGAACAAATATTACATACAGTCCAGTAGAAGTGACATCAAAATATTTTGGAGTTGGAGGAGGGACAAGCAGACGTGGCGCAGAGTCGATTAAAGTCTTTGGAAGGATTATGTATTGAGGACTTAGATTGTAACAAATTGTCAGGAAAGCGTCCTTGTAATAATGAGTCACTAAATGAACTAAATATATTGAGAAATAATAGGCAATTAAATAAAGACTCATCAATCTAGGGCGTTGATCAGACAATTAAATAAAAGCGTTGGACGCGTAAAATTTCTATTGAAAGTCATATATAAGACCAACTGAACCTTATCAGGTTATGCTACGCCTCACATTTTTAGAAATTTCACGCGCCCAACGCATTTATCTAATTTCCTGATCAACGCCCTAGATTGATGAGTCTTTATTTAATTGCATATTATTTCTCATTCTATTTAGTTCATTTAATAAATAAAATAAATGAATGACGCGATAACCTCCGAAGAGATTTTAGGCCGAGCTTCTCTTCCAATTTACGTCGTGCTGCTTTTTTTTAATTTTTCCTACAAATTGGCGGGACGGGACCAACTTGTTTTATGCCGACTCCGAACAGCATCTGCGAGGCAGATGAGTTTTCACTGAGAGCTTTTCATGGCAGAAATACACTCGGATACACTTGCCAAACACTGCCGAGGGGCGACCCCGCTTAGAAAAATTTTCTTCTAATTGAAAAACCTTGTTTCTAAAATTTTGATGTTGCTTTGACCGGGATGTGAACCCAGGTCATTCGGTGCAGTAGGCGGAGCACGCTACCATCACACCACGGTAGTTCATTTAGTGACTCATTATTACAAGGACTCTTTCCTGAAAATTTGTTAATGCCCTAGATTGATGAGGAGTGTGATGACTTGTACCTAAGACCTGCCTAATTATTTTCTAGCTTTTAGTATTATTATTACTTAATGTAAGTATTGCTTTCAATAAAACCGTTTAACTTAAAAATTTTTTTTTGATTATTTTATTTTAGATAAAATGATTAAGTATTCAAGGTTCGAGACGAGAGCCGAAATGACGTTTAAAAAAATTTTAAAATTCTCACTGCTCTCGCATTTTTATTTTTTTATTTTAGTGTTGTTTTCATAACAAAAATATAACAAACTGTAATATATTTGGTAATTCTATACGACAGCATGACACTTTTAATACACGTCCAAAAATATCAAGAAGGGTATCAAAAGACGCGTTTTGGACCCAGCATCGCGAATCCGAAAGCGGAGGTAAAAATGTTGGGTATGTCAAGAGATATTTGCAAAAGAAATTTTGAAAATTTTCATGTGGTTGTTGTAGTTTTGATCATTTTGTGGTACCCACAAAAAAAATTGTGAACATAAGTGTTTTTCGCGGATATAGTTTTGGTCTCCAAACCGGTGTTCAACCCACCCAATGTAATTTTTTATAAGCAATGCAGAAAGGTGTTCTGCGCACAAATACTATGGATCCCACTCTCGGTTTCGGAGCACTCCGGGGTAATTTTTCGGTTTTTTTGTTAATATCTTTTGAACGATCTAAAATTTTTATTTTCCGCCTTCGGATTATTGTTGCCGAGGTCAATACTAGCCTTTTGATTGTATTGTGGTTTCCCGCAAAAGGAAGAATCAGGCCACGATCCTCTTCTGAGGAATTTTATTCAACAAATTGTTTAGAAATGTATCAGCGTCTGCGCGACGAGAAGAAAAACCCAACTTACCACCAAGGTGTACGGAAGAGATACATATCTACGAATAATAACAATTTGGTGTATATATCTGAGGAGATTAAGGTCTAGCTTTCCATCCAATTCGAATGCTACTTATCGTGTATTCGTTTTTCTACGAACTGGCTCACCTAAATACATGTTTTGTGCCGACCCAAAAAGTTATCTGCTAATTCGGACGAACTTTTGGTGCCAAGGTAATGCCGAGGGACGATCAATACCATTTATACAAATTTTCTTAAATATTTTTATGTATAGGCCAACACTCTAGCTCTACACCACGGCGGCAGACTTTGACCGTTCAGCCGGTAAATGCAGCCTCCACGAACTATCATACTCCAACTGGACGATGATGTTTAGCTAAGCTGCGAAGAGCGACAGCGTTTTATGGGAAGATCTCCACTGGGTTCGGAGAAGCAGGTGGGGGAAGACTTTGATTAGCTGGGTTAGCTGGAGTGACTTGTTAAGTTGCGTCCACAACAGTAACAAAACGTGTTACAAACAGTTATATAACCAATTTTATGTAACTTGTTGCATTATGCATTACGACGGAATCGTAATGAGAAGAGGAAGCGCAAATGAATTTTCGAAATCAGCTGTTTGTACGGAATGTGTGAACATTGGAACAAAATAAATTTAAGAAAAATTGTAAAAAAACACTGAAAAACGTTTATATTTTATTATCCACGCAATTTTGTACAAAAAAAAGCAATAGAATATATTGCCGCAGTATTATATTTTTTTGAGTGAAGTGCTTTCATAATCGTATGTGTGTTTTTGTCGTTCTTTTGGCCAATTCCCAGCCATGGCCACCAAGTTTTGTTAAAACGGATTCCTGCACGAATATAGTTGACATTTTCTGAATTTTATGGATAATAATTTCATTGCACTGGACTAAAATACTTTATAAAGGTTTATTTATTCTTTCCGCAAGGATTGTTTACGTTTTCGCTTCACCTTCCTCTAATCCGGCAGCTTGCTTTGGCATATAACTGAACCCAATCAACAGACACAAATTATAGCTATCTATTATACTGGAGCCAATAGCCGCGGCATTATTTGTGGAGTTGGAAAGCAACGTATAATAAAATGGCCAGGCGAGAATGGAAAGGCAAATATTGCGAAGTTTGTGCAATCCATTTGAGATGAGTGACGAATTGTAAGAAATTGAACATAAAACTGGTATAGTTTAATGACTTATTTTCTTATTTAGGTTCAAAAAAAGCTTTCGACGTGTTATGGATGCGCATTTTTGATGGAAGCAGTAAGGAAGGCGGTCGGCATGATGTGGTGGTGCACAGTGGCTAGTCATTGTCGGCTGGGGCGGGTCTTTGCCAACCTTACTGTTCCTGCGCCATAAACAGAAAAAAGTTCCTATCATGCCTATCAAAACGAACAGCTGTCAAATTCAAAAAAAACCTGGCAGAAGCGCAGAGACCGACTCAAAACGCTTATAAATTCAAACTGAAACGACATCCGGCCGAACCGGATGCCACGGACAGGCCGTTAACATTCAAAAAATTCAAAAATCTAAATTCAAAATTCAAAAACTGACGCAAGAAAAATTACCGAACCGGACATGACCGGTTACCAAACGATTAAATCAAAGAGAAAAAAAATGCTGAAATTAAAATAAAAGAACCAAAAGGGAAATAAACATAAAGGGCCGAATATATAGAGGGGCGCCGCGGGTGTTGTTGCGACGCCCGGTGCTATGCCCACCCTCAAAATCCATGGCCACCGACGCACCTAAATTTCGGTGGCCCCTTACCTGCTTTACCTAAGTGCCTTCTAAATAAGTGGCGACGCCAGCATTCCCATTTCAAATTACAAAATTTTTTTTAATTCATCATAAAAAAAAAACTGAAATATCATTAAGTATATCTATGTGTTTTCGCGAGCTTCCTGCTCATAAGGCAATACAATCTGCTTCTGTTTTTTTTTTTTTTTTATTTACTTTCGTGGAGTCTAAGTTATAATTTTGGTTGGCTTACATAACTATTTTATAAATTCATAAACGTATATAGGTTGGCACCTATCGGCATAATAAGTTTGTTATAGTAATGTGTTTGGTATCTTTGTTTCTAAATACCCTCTTTAAATGCTATTCTGCTTTGCGTACATAAATTCTGTTATCTGTCTAATAGCAAGTTTTGGTTAAGTTAACTTACTATTGACGTGTTTATGTACATAGAGCAGTCTATTTAACTTATTGGGTAGGTAGGCATTAGTAAGATTTTTGAATCTGCACATCCGTACATTTCTTTACATATGAATTGATTTCCTTATCTCTGCCAACAAGGTACCCAACAAAAAAATATCTAGTTCATGAACTACGGTACATGCATGTCAGTAGGTAGGTATGTTAGAAGTGAAGGAATCAAAATATATGCAGAAAAAGAAATGGATATTAACTGGTAGGAGTGATTAACCATACAAAAAAAAAAATATATATATATATGTTTCTTTATTCGTCCAAATGGCATTGAATGGCCTAGGCATGTATATGTATTCTATCTTAAATGAGTCTTACTGAATGCTATGTTACTTCAATTGTAGGCAGCAAAAGTTAATAAATACGTGTATAATATTTAGGTATCAACATAGTCCAGCGAATTAAAACGCAGCGGCTGCGCTGGCTAGGCCATGTTATGCGAATGAAAGATGATGCTCCGGCCAAGAAAGTGTTTCTATCGGAACCCGCCTATGGAAGCAGAGGTAGAGGGCGGCCCCCACTCCGTTGGAAGGACTAGGTGGAAAACGATTTAAACTCCCTTGGTGTGACCAATTGGCGCCGGTTGGCGGAGCGAAGGAGCGACTGGCGCACCTTGTTGGACGGCCATAACCGTTTAGACGGTTAAGCGCCAATTAAGTAAGTAAGTAAGTATTTAGGTATGTATTCGTGTTAATTGTAAAATACTTTATGATTGTCCAGAATCAAAAAAAAGTTGTCGGGAAAATATTTCAACATTGGCATAATTGGTGCTTGCAAAGGGTTGCACGTACGTACATACAAATAAACCATAATGGCACACGTTTAAAAGCTAATCGCATTACTATACAATTTGGTTGGATTTATACATTGAAAGTATATTACGCTTTAGCGAAGTTTGTCGCCTTGACATGACAGTCTATTTTCTGGCAGATAATTCCAATGGTCTCCTTTAAATTGGCTTATACTAGTACAAAGGCATAGTGGTATGTAGTTATGCTAGGTACATATGCGAGAAAAAAAGTAGCAAATTGGCTTGCAAGTTGCAGCAATTAATCTTCTATTTCCATTTCCCTCAATTGTAAGACCGGATTTACTGATTTAAACGACAATGACTGTCAACCAATTTCGAAACCGTTTTGGAGCGCGATGTAGTCTAATTTAAGACGAGTTCCAGGTTATATATATATAATTCTGTTCCATACAACAATGAGAATTTTGCTTTGAAAATGATAAAAATTGCGTATCATTGTTGCTGCAATTTTATTGCTCGCAGGTGTATGTACGACATCCTACATTATACAAGCCTTTACATATTAAAATCTAATCCACTGTTCAAAACAATTTAACTAACTTTTTAACTCGGTAAAATATGTCGAATACAAAATCAAAACATTTACAAGTGAATTATCAAAATTTTGTACATAGTTTTGGCTGCTTTAGCTATATGACCATTTCATATAGGGTGGTGCGTATGCTTTGGTCATTCCTCATCGACCTGGTGCCGGTGGCAAACCTTCTTTGTTTTGTAAAAAAAAAAGCTTGTAGAGCTATCTATAAGTTCACTCAAGCGAAGGCAAAATATAAAGGAACGGACTCACCGCTTTAACCGCTGATATTCGCTGTCGCATTTGGCCTGGCCGCAGGCCTAGGTTCGCTGCCCTGTGTTTGTCATTGTAGCTGATATATTGTAGCCCGTATGGTCGCAGCTGATAAAGATGCGGCTATGTTGTTGTAGCCGTTATAGTCGTAGCTGATAGGATTACGCTAGTATTGTTATAGCCGGTATGGACGTAGCTGATGAAGATGCGGCTAGTATTGCTGTAGGTGGTACCGCCTGTTGTAGGTGTTAATATTAGTGGCCGCAGGCCTATGTTCGCGGCCCCGCTGTGTGCGTTGCAGCTGCGGTGGTGGTACGTCTGGTGGTTGTTGCGCTCGTGGTTGGCGCTAATGGATGGGTTGGGGGAGATACTACTGATGGTGATGCCCGTGATAATAGTAGGCGCCGTTGGTGGTGGTGGGCGCTTTGGGTCAAGGTAACCGAGTGAACCGGCTGGCGATAAAGCTCCGCGCTACCCTGTATGAGCCGGATGACTTGGCTCCTTGACGTCAATTGTATTACGCGGCGGCGTACTGCTGGCCCTGGAGGCGGAGGTGGTGTCGGACGCTTTTCCGCAGGTGGTAGTGTTCTTAGTAAACGTAGAGGAAGAGGTTTATCTCGCTAAGTGTGACTGCGAATGCCGACCTACTTCCACTGGACCTTGTGTCCACACAACATAACCTGTGCAGTGTTTATTACCACCCAAAATAGCCGCGTAGAAACAAGATTTGTCGGAAAGAACGGTTTCGGTGCTTCGCGCTATTGACTCTTTCCTCGTTTCTCGACAATTTCCTGTGTAGGTGCACAGCCGGCGAGGATGTTTTTCGATCACCAAAATTTTACGCCCTTTCACTTACTTATCTTGCCGGAAACTCTTTTTTTTTCATCTTTTTCTAGTGATGGCCGGTCTGTCTTTTTCCTTCTTTTTCGATACTTTTTATCGCAACTTTCGCCACATCACTAGGTGTGTTCGCGTGAACATGCTCCCAAGTGGATCGTAGCCGTAGACCGTAGCAGCAGACCGTAACAGACGTAATAAGGATGCTTTCAAGTATGTGTTAGATACTTTTGCGGGGCAAATACGTCCAAGGCTTCGACATCGACACGTTGGTTTTGACCTGGAAACATATAAAAAACAATTATCATCAAGCCTTTTACGTTTCTTAACAAGTTTTACTTACATTTTTGTTAAAATTCTCACCCCTATTCTGCATTTGGATTACGTTCCCGTTCTACGCTCCGCTTTAATCGAAGTTTGGTATTCTGCATTACGACGGAATCGTAAAGAGAAGAGGAAGAGCAAATGATTTTTCGAAATCAGCTGTTGGTACGGAATGTGTGAACATTGGAACAAAATAAATTAAAGAAAATTTGTAAAAAACACTGAAAAACGTTTATATTTTATTATCCACGCCATTTTGTACAAAAAAAGCAATAGAATATATTGCTGCAGTATTATATTTTTTTGAGTGAAGTGCTTTCATAAATATAAGTGTGTTTTTGTCGTTCTTTTGGCCAATTCCCTGCCGTGGCCACCAAGTTTTGTTAAAACGGATTCCTGCACGAATATAGTTGACATTTTCTGAATTTTAATGATGCTAATTTCATTGCACTGGCCTAAAATACTTTATAAAGGTTTATTTATTCTTTCCGCAAGGATTGTTTACGTTTTCGCTTCACCTTCCTCTACGCCGGCAGCTTGCTTTGGCATATAATTGGACCCAACGAACAGACACAAATTATAGCTGTCTATTATAATGGAATCAATACCCACGGCTTTATTTATGGAGTTGGAAAGTAACGCATACGAAAATTGCCAGGCGAGAATGGAAAGGCAAATATTGCGAGATTTGTGTAAAATGCATTTGAGATGAGTGACGAATTGTAAGAAATTGAACTTAAAAGTGGTAAAGTTTAATGACTTATTTTCTTATTTAGGTTCAAAAAAAACTTTCGACTTAACAAGGATGCTTTGAAGTATGTGTTAGATACTTTTGCGGGGCAAATACGTCCAAGGACTTCGACATCGACATGTTGTTTTTGACCTGGAAACATAAAAAACAATCATCATCAAGCCTTCTACGTTTCTTAACAAGTTTTACTTACATTTTTGTTAAAATTCTGTTATAAATTAATAAAAAAATAAAAATAAAATATTTTTCCGCCAACTAATTTGCAACTTAGAAAAACGAAATTACGATCGAAATGCAGAATACACAAAATCGAACGATTCGAAGTTGGATCGAAAGAGATTGGAACACAGAATACCAAAATTGCCAAATCGAAAAAATTCCAATCCAAGTCGAAATGCAGAATATGATTAATTTATAACAGAATTTTAACAAAAATGTAAGTAAAACTTGTTAAGAAACCTAAAAGGCTTGATGATAATTGTTTTTTATATGTTTCCAGGTCAAAACCAACGTGTCGATGTCGAAGTCCTCGGACGTATTTGCCCCGCAAAAGTATCTAACACATACTTGAAAGCATCCTTATTAAGTCGAAAGTTTTTTTTGAACCTAAATAAGAAAATAAGTCATTAAACTTTACCTTAACCTTTCCATTCTCTCCTGGCCATTTTCTTATACGTTGCTTTCCAAGTCCACAAATAATGCCGCGGCTATTGGCTATTGGCTCAAACCTTGAATACTTTATCAATAGGCCAATAAAACAAAAACAATTATAAAAAGATTAACGTTACTTTTTATTCTCCAACAAAATATAGAACACATTTTACAGAAATTTTGAGAAATTTTATACAAACCAACCGGGTATGGATGAGACTGAGGGCCTGTTTATGCATTTTAAGTTCAAACGGCTGAATTCTTGTGTGCCGGATCTCTTCATAGTGTTCACGGAGATGTCCCCTTATATCCCTGAGAGGCGTTTCCAAGTTCCGAAGAACTTAAGAGAAATTGTTCAGCATTTCGTCCCTCTTATTTACAGGGAATATTTCGGCCTCATTGAATAGGGGATGATCCTATGTTATAAGGAGACATCCAGTGACTGTTCTGAACGCCGTATTTATGCAGACCTGCAACCTCCTCCAGTTTGTTTTTTAGCTAAACGAAGACACCGGAGACGTGTACCACATAAGCGGCTGCCCATGTACTTTATGAGAAGTTAGCAGTGATTTTTGCGGCTCTGCAGTTTCATGGCTGGCGAAGTCACTATCGAACGTCTCAATTATTTTTGGGTATCTGACAGTCGGTAGCATACCGCCATCGACGTGGATGACCAATGGTACTGATATTTACTTTGTACTTACAAGGAGATTCAAGACCTGGACAGGTAACTAAATCCTTCCCAGAACTTTAGGCGAAAGATATTTGGTCATTGTGATTCCTCGGATTGCTGCTGATGACATTGATATCAACGGCCTGAACACCCACGCCGTAAGTTCTGCTTACTCCAAATTGGAAAAAGAAGCGGTAAATATGGGTTTGATGGTCAATGGGGACAAAACGAAGGATCTTCTGTCATCGAGCAAAGAGTTAGCGCATATGAGCCTTGGCAACCATGCTACTCTTGGCAGCCATAGTTTCGAAACAGCAAAAGACTTCGTTTATTTGGAAACCAGCATTAACACTAAAACCAACATCAGCTCTGAAATCCAGCGAAGAATCACTCCTGCCAATAAATACTGTTTGATCAGAAATATTTGCTGACCTGCGAACATTGTGGTGGTGAAACCATTTAAAATTAAAACACCCGTGATGTATGCTGTCGGACTTCGAACTGTTTTATTGGTCAAGCAATTAAATTCATGAAGCTATGACAAATATAGCACAAAGCATAATATGAAATATAACAATAGAGAGAATGATCCTAGCTGTACATGATACATACATACATGGGTGTATAAGAGTAATGTCGGCAACCCGCACACGACCATTCTTACCAGCCATCACTGATTCAATACGACCCAACACCCAACATTGAGGGGGCGTGTTATCATCATGCACGATAACTATTTGCCCTACGGTTAGGTTTCTTGATGGCTTGTTCCAGCTATTACGCACCTGAAGCTCTTTGATATATTCTTGAGACCAGTGACGCCACAGATGTTGTTTGATTGAGCTTACTTTTTGCCAGTGTTCCGAATGATCCAACTCTATAACTGGCAATTTCTGACAATGCGCGCATAGCACCACCGATGGGGAAATAGCCTGGTGTGAGTGCATCCAAGTCATTCGGGTCCGAAGAAAGCGGAGACAAAGGGCGGGAGTTTAAAATCGCTTCTACTTCTGCTGTAACAGTGGTTATCTCTTCGTATGTGAGCCGTGTGTTCATTAAAGTTCGGTTGAGTAACCCTTTGACGCTTTTTACATCTGACTCCACAATCCGCCGAAATGGGGGACCCTGGGAGGAATAAAATGAAAGATGATGAATTCATTTAGACAAAATTTGTTGATCGAATGAATTGTTTCGTCCTTGAATAAAAAGTTCTTGAGTGCCTCCAATTTGTTGCTGGCACCTGTGAAGTTGGTTGCGTTATCGCAAAATATGTCGGAGGGAAGACCGCGCCTGGCTACCAAGCGCTTCAATGCCGCTATGAATGCATCAGTCGACAAATCAGATACCACTTCAACATGCACGGCCTTCGGGGTAAAACATATAAAAATGGCGATGTAGGTCTTGTAGGGAACCTTTCCTCGGATACGCAGGTACGTGTTTACCGGACCGCAAAAGTCCACACCACATCTCGAAAATGGTCTCGATGGCGTTAGTCGTTCTACGGGTAGGTTACCCATTATTTGCCTTTCCAGGGTTGGTCGATATCGAACACATGAGCGAACGACGCGGCGTGCTACTTCTCGTGAGTTAACAATCCAGAATCGTAGGCGTATTAGGCCAACTAGTGCCTTTGGGCCGGCATGATAGTTTTGATGATGAACAAATTCAACATATCGCCGGACAAAGTCGTATTTACCTGGAAGTAATATCGGATGTTTCTGGATGTATTCAACGTTTACCAACTCCAAGCGGCCTCCAACCTTAAGCAATGCAAAGCCATCAGTCTCCTGCAAGAAAGAATTTAAAAACTTAAGTAGGCTACTGACCTCTCTTCCCTTGCGAAGTTCTTGTATCTCAGCGGAGAAATATTTGGTCTGCAGGTTCCAAATAATACAATGCATTGCGCGTAGTAATTCTTGTAGCGACGGATAAGGTGTGTCAAAGGTACACAGTTTTCTGCTGGGATAGTAAAATCGAAGCATCCAGGCTACAATGCGCAAACAACGGTTATGCGAACTGATGTTGTAGATAACTTCGAGTAGATGGTTTGAAATGTTACTGACAACGAAGGCCGATTTGCGCCTTTCCGAGTCAACGATGTTTTGATCAATGTCCCCCAGCTTGTGCGTTGGCCACTCGTCTTGGTTTTGTATTAAATATGCAGGGCGGTAGAACCATATCGACTTCTTAAGATTATCCACAGTACAACCTCTTGATATTAGATCGGCGGGGTTAAAGTGGGATGGAACATATTTCCAATGGCAGCTGGATGTATGCTCCTGTATTTCAGATATTCGATTACCTACGAACGTGGACAGTGTGGCGGAGTGTTGCTGAATCCAGTATAGCACGATCTGTGAGTCACACCACAAAAACGTTAAATACTTGCTTTCAACAAAGTTCGTCTTAATCCTGGCGAAAAGTTGCGCCAACAAATGGGCGCCACACAATTCCAATTTCGGAAGCGATAGCTTTCGCGTTGGTGCAACACGTGATTTCGACGTAACAAGCTTCACCTCAACTTCGCCATTAGGGCGAACCGTACGGGCGTAGATGCAACAGCCATAGGCTCTGATTGATGCATCGCAGAAACCGTGCAACTGAAGACTGAGAGTGTGGTTGTCGACAAAATCGTGGTATTGTAAGCGACTCCAACGACGAAAGCGATAAGATAAACGATGTCCATGCAGTGTGGACATTGTGTGGGACTGATTCATCCCACTGCAGCCTAAGTAGCCACAGTTCTTGTAAAATAATTGTTGCCACTATTATGATAGGTGACACTAAACCCAATGGATCGAATAGTGATGAAGCCACTGACAGTATTGAGCGTTTAGAGACAACGTTGAATGACTGCTTTGGCACCGGTGAGAACATAAACATGTCTTCTTGTTGATTCCATCTTAAACCCAAAGTACTAGTTATAGTGTTGTCCAGATTCAGCTCCTTGATAGTGCAATCATTGACAGATTCACTGTAGTTTGAATGCCATTTTGCAAGTTGAAATCTGCCCCGACGAAGTACTTCGATAACTTCTGTTTTGATTGCGCGAAGAGTATCAATAGTATTTGCTCCACATATAAAATCATCTGCATAAAACGACGATTTTATGGCTGCAGCACCAATTTTAAACTTGTCCGCATAGGTGTCGGCCAAATACGTCATGCTGCGTATGGCAAGATATGGAGCGGTGGCGGTACCGTAGTTGACTGTATTGAGTTTATATGTGCAAAGCGATTCATTCGAACTATTTCGCCAGAGTATATATTGAAACTTGCGATCCTCCTCATCCACGAGAACCTGTCTGAACATTTTTACGATATCGGCAGTAATTACATAGCGATACAACCTAAAACGCAGGAGAAGTGTGTATAGGTTGGGCTGTATGGTTGGTCCGACCATCAACAAGTCGTTTAGTGACCTTTCTGACGTAGTCTGACAGGAGGCATCAAAGACGACCCGTAGCTTAGTTGATGTACTGTTCGGCTTAAGTACACAGTGGTGGGGAATATAGTAATGCGGGACACTTAGATTCGGAGTACTCACCAAGCTCATGTGACCCAAACGTTCGAACTCTAACATAAAATCTGTATATTGTTGCTTAACATCTGGTGTACGACTTAAGCGACGTTCAAGAGCTTCAAAGCGTCTGCGCGCAGTTTCATATGAACGACCTAGCGAGCTGGGATCATCCTTGAATGGAAGGCGAACCACGATTCTGCCATCACTTTCTCGACGAATGTTGTTTTTGAAGAACTCCTCACATCTGCGATGTTCAGGAGTGTAGGTATCATCAGGTCTGCTAACATTTTCGATACGCCTCAGTCGCTCGACGTTTTGGTTTATCGAATTGTCCAGGGATAGTCCATAGCTATGGGGGTTGTGGGTTTAGTATCACAACGGCCGGAAACCACCCATCCCAAGAGGGTCTTTTGCAAAACAGGCAAGTTTGGACCAAGTTTCACCTGTCCAACCGATAGAATGTCGAAAAATGCTTCAGTGCCAAGGAACAAGTCAATGCGTCGCGACTTGTTAAACCCTTCATCAGCCAATTGCGCATCTTTGGGCAGATCCCATGATGAAATGTCGATTTCTGACTCGGGATGGTAGGCAATATGGGATGTAACACAAAAATCAAGAGGTAATTCTAGTTCTGTGAAGCGTGATTTGATTGTTGTGGCCGTACGATGCTTAACTTGTGTTTGCGAATCTCCAATGCTGCGAATTTCCAAGTTACTTCTCTTACGGGGCAAACGAAGTGTTTGTGCGAACTCATCAGATACAAAATTTACCTGCGAGCAGGAGTTTAGTAATGCGCGTCCAATTTTATAACGACCGATTGCATCTTTAACCAGAACCAAATAAGAGTCTGTATGTGTGTGTACTACTACATCTGAACTCTGCTGTACAGTCGTTATGGGTTGAGATGTCACTTGTGCAGGCAATGAAGTAGTGTTACTAACATCGCGATGCGTGTGATATGGAAGAGAGCACGTTCGGCATCTTTTCATTGATGGACAATTCGCAGCCTGATGACCTTTACCAAGACAGTTAATACAAAGGCTCAATCTTTTTGCTGTATCATAGCGTTGATTTAATGTAGTTGCAATAAATTGTACACATTTGAAGATTCTGTGTTCCGTATTTGAGCAGACAAGGCAGGCTTGGCATGTGCAGTTGAAGGTCAACCCTTGTCGTTGTGGTTTTTGGTTTGTCTACACCGGCCTTACCTATAGATTCTAAATATTGGCAACGTCGTTCCACTACCCCAACGGGTATCATCCCATGTCGGGAGATCTCGGAAGTCTAAAAACTCATTCCATTTCTTCTTCGTGTCCTGATAGACCTTGTCCATACCAATAGATATGAGCATTGCCTGACCAATTTGTGACTCAGAACCAAGTGACAGTAATGAATTATATAGGGCGGAATCGTTGTCTATGAGACTTCGCAATTGTTGCGCATTCGATTTGGAAACGTTTGGCAGGTTGAAAAGTGAATTTATATTGTCCAAAAAGACAAGAGTAGGGTTGTCATAGCGATCCTTGAGACTTTCAAGCGCCTTCGGATAATTTTCAGGCGAGATTTGAAATGCCTTTACAGTTTCTAAGGCCGCTCCCTTTAAGCAATTAATCAGTTGATTAAACTTTTCGATAGCCGATAAACTAGGCTGATTGTCAACGACTGTCTTAAACGACGTTATGAAGTTTTTGTATTCTGAATACTTGCCATCGAATGTTGGTAATGACAGCCATGGTAGCTTCATTGAAGTTGAATGAGAGACACAGGGCGAAGTGACAGCGATGGTTGAGTTGTGACCCTCAGCCCCCAATTGATCCTAGATACAAACCTTAATAGCGATATACGTGTCTTCAATCTCGCTTCTAGTGTCGCGCTGCGCTTCGTCTGGATCTAAGTTTTCAATTTCTGTTTGGACTATCATTACCTGCTTAAAATACGCTTCCAAAATCGCTAAGCGACAATTCAATTCAGCTGGCGAGATTGAAAGTTTAGTATCAACTGTACTACGAATACGCGATATATTCCGACGAAGTTTAGTGCATTGCTGCTTGAGAGCTTGGAGATTCCCCATTTTTGTGGTATCAAAGAACAAATGTTTAATGCCTTATTTTATTAAATAAATCCAAAAATAAAATCCAAAAAATGTATACGTTGTTGTGTAGAAGCGCTAACAACGTATATGTCAGTATGTATGTAAGGCACTACAATATTTTTATATCCCTATACAGGTATTAAACGCAGGAATGTTGATTTAGGCGATGGCCAAGATTATTAAAAATAAGATGCAGATGACGAGAATGTTCGAAGCGAGGAAGTACTTATGTAGGTACAAATGTTTGTACGAAGATATATCTTAATATATAAAAAATACGTGTCACACAATTGAGGCCAATGGAGTCCTAAACTACTGAACCGATTTTGAATTTGTTTTGCACCCCGTGTGTAGTTTGATCTAACTTGAAATATAGGATAGGTGACTGGGTGACTAGGGTCTCGAGATATAGGCCAAAACGTGGACCCGGGTACCCCTAGAGTGTGTTTATAGAATATGGATATCAAATGAAAGCTGTTGATGAGTGCTTTAGTGGAGGGTAATTTTCATACCCCTGGGTGAGTAGGGTCTCGAGCTATAGGCCAAAACGTGGACCTAGGTACCCCTCGGATGTGTTTATTGAATATTGATATCAAAAGAAAGCTGTTGATGAGTGCTATAGTAGAGGGTAATTTTCATACCCCTGGGTGACTAGGGTTTCGAGATATAGGCAAAAACGTGGACCCGGGTACGCCTAGAATGTGTTTATAGAAAATGGATTTCAAATGAAAGCTGTTGATGAGTGCTTTAGTACAGAGTAATATATTATCCCGAGACGGACTGGCACTGGGATTAGGACTAGGACTGGGACTGAGACTCGGAAAGGGACTGGGACTGGAATAAAATACATACCACCCTCTGGGACAGGCAATAAGGGGTGCAGAAGAATAAGAAGAAGAGAAGAGAGATAAGGAGAAGGAGATTGAGAAAGAGATATAATGAGACGAAGATGGAGATAGATGAAGCGAAAAAGACTGAGGAAGGAGTGAATAAAAGGATTAGGAAAAAGTGAAGAGGGAGGGAGGGCAGATTCAGACGGAAAAAGTCTATTAAAATGTATGCAGATAGGCCAAATTTAGGGCAGGACGTATGCCGGGTCTTCTAGTAGAATATATAAAGCTGCTTAGCATATGGTGGCGTGATTGCAACCACCGTTATCGGCAATGATTTAGAAAAGTGGTGCGATACTAACTTACCGCTAACAGCAACAACGCCCCTGTGGCTTAATATGTATCAATGACAACGCTCCTATAGCGATGACTTGATGACTTGCGGCAATAGCAAACAAAATATCGGCGTCGATGGAGTACCTACCAGGAATGTTATGTACTACCGTTCCGTTGTAAATACAGCCGATGTCCATAATTTGGATGCAATGAAGGGACCGAAACTTCACGGGATTTAATTCCAAAGCCAATCACAGGCCCCACGTTGGGCGCCAAAATGTTTGATCAGAAATATTTGCTGACATGCGAATATTGTGAGGGTGAAACCATTTAAAATTAAAACACCCGTGATTTATGCTGTCGCACTTCGAACTGTTTTATTAGTCAAGCAATTAAATTCATGAAGCTATGACAAATATAGCACAAAGCATAATATGAAATATAACAATAGAGAATGGTCCTAGCTGTACAGAATACATACATACATGTGTGTATAAGAGTAATTCAGTTACTTAATGCTTACAATTTAAAGAACTCCAAAGTTATGATATTTTAAATATGAGTAAATACAGTTGAGTATATATACATATATGTATGTAATATATGCAACCCAGCAGCAAGTTCAATATAACCAATGACCCAATATTACATCTTCTGTGACACGATGAAGGTTTGTATTTATGTATGTATATGCCTGACCCAACAAATACTAAAGTCCTCTCTCGGCAAACGAAAATAAGGCTCTACAACTCACTTATCGTACCCGTCCTGCTATACTCGTATGGTGCAGAAGCATGGACCATGACAACATCAGATGAAGCGGCTCTGGGAGTGTTCGAGAGAAAAGTTCTTCGAAAGATTTATGGACCTCTACGCCGAAGAAAATTTAATGATGAGCTGTACAATCTTTACCCAGACATAAACATAGTACAGCCAGCTATAACGCAGCGACTACAAAGTTTTTTAAGTAAAATATTGTGTGAGACAGTGTCAAATGCTTTTGCAAATAATATAAATTGTATCTTCTTGATAGTCATTTTTAAATGCTGACACACAGTACTCCGAATAGTCTGCCAAACTAGTAACTGTTGAGCGTCCACGAACAAACCCATGTTGATGTGGACTCAAAACTCTTTTGATAAAGAAGTATAACCTCTCCTTGACTACCTTTTCCAACAATTTAGAGCATGTAGTGCGTTTCGAATTAGGCCTGAAGTTTTGTATATCATTTGTATTTACGGATTTGAATGTTGGTGTGATGGCGGCAATTTTCGACCGATCTACAAAAACACCCCTACAAAAGGAAAGATTGAAAATATATGTTGAATGCACAGATAGAGAAAAGACCATCCAAACCTGTTTTGGAAGATGACAAAGTCCATTAATGGTGTCTAATTCAGTGGTCTAATAAAAATTATGACTATCAGCACTTGTTGTAAAATTCGATTTGAAAAATTCCGCAAAGAGATTGTCCGAGTCCGCCAAGCTTGCAGAGGTTTTCGCTTTATAGTTTTAACATGAGGGAATTTTAGGGTCTGATTTTATATCAGATTCACAACGATTGACATAGTTGTTATATAGTAATTTGTTAATTAAATCGATGCATGAAGTTAATGTATTTCTCTTTATAAAAATAAATAAATGTAAGGCGCTATAACCTCAGAAGAGATTTTGGGCCGAGCTTCTCTTCCAGTTTGCGTCGTGTTCCTTTTAGTTTTTCCTACAAATTGGCGGGACGGGACCTACTTGTTTAATGCCGACTCCGAACGGCATTTGCAAGGCAGATGAGTTTTCACTGATGAGGTGAGTTTTCATGGCAGAAATAAACTCTGAGTGCTTGTCAAACACTGCTGAGGGGCGATGCCGCCTAGAAAAATTTTCTTCTAATTAAAAAAACTTGTCTCTAAAATTTTGATGTTGCTTTGCCGGGGGCGTGAAGGCAGGCTCTTCGGTGTGGTGGGCGGAGCACGCTACCATCACACTACGGCGGTCCTTATAAGAGCTTATATTAGTTGCTTTAAATAAGCTATGGATTTTATTCCTTTTGTTCTTCAAGGAACAGAAAGATGGGTGCGAAGTGTTGCAAGAGCGCTCTCTACAATTACTTCGAAACACTCCAAGTCATTTTTAGAAACGAAAAGCGAGTCCCAATCTATTTCCAATATCGTTGAGTTTAATAAATCAAAATCATCATTAGAGAGAAATTACATAATCGAAAAATTTTAGCAAAAATTGTAAAGATTCATGTCTGATTTTGTGATTGGAAAATAACATTCATCCAACTGGTTGATCATATTTTCATAAATACAAATAGGATCAAGAATATTTCCTTGATTATTGAAAAAACAATTTATCTGCGAGAAGTTAGTACTAAATAAACTATCCTAGAAATTGATTTCGTGATAAGAATTTACATTAGTTGGTGTTAAGCTAACGTTATTTAAAAATTTTGAGCAAACGATTTTATTTAAATTAAAATCACCTAAAATGCAAAAATGATTATCCTCATTATTTTCAAACATATTAATAATATTATTCTGAATATAACGATTCTAGGCTGCTAGGTGGTATATAGAATACACAAGTGAACAATTTGAAAAACGCTCCAATGATGCACCAACAATACCGATCCAGTAAGGCATCTTGGTTAAGTAGCTGCGTGATATACGACCTCTCAGGCAGCCAGTTTTGAGTGCGTCTCGGTCTTTGCCGTAAACTTAATAGAGAGTCATAAAACCATCGTTTACGTAAGTTTCAACAATAACATAAACGTCGAAATCACATCGTGATATAGCCAGAAAAATTTCTTTAGTTTTCGTTCGCATACCGGATACTTTCAGACTAACGTTATCCGAATTCAAAAAATTTTGTTACGACTCGATTAAATTATAGTTACTATTAAGAGCCAGACTTTTCCTTGGGTTAAACACGAACCTGCTGGCCATAAAGCGGTATCTAGCAATTTTATGAAGAGCACTGAAGTAACCCCAAGTTAAAAAATTTACCTTTTATAAACTTTCCAAAGCCCACTTGAAGAACGGCAAGTTAACTTATCACTCAGAGTTAACCTGACATGAGGAGTTGAACTGATACATTTTTGACACATTTTTTTAAATTAACTTTGAGCTAAAATACTAGCTTGTCGTGATTCAAGTACGCCTAAAGTTACATATTTCTTTATCAATTTGCGCCACGAGAAATAATTACTAGAAATGTCGGAATGTTCAACAATATATTCGACTATATTATCTTCGCTCAGATTTTTTTTAAATAATGAAATATGGACCCTCTTTATATTGACAGTGATATCCAATTCAGTAGACATGTTTTGACCAACCACTGCATTTTTAAATGTGGGCACCTTTTTATTGCGCGCAGTATTTCAATTGGCATTATTGGCAGCATCTTTGAGCGGGGACATGAAGCGTACGTGCACCATCTTTGGTAGAAGCAGAAGTATTTTCTGTTGTTAATAATTCCGAGAAGATAAAACCCTCAATAATTTGAACTGCTTTTTCGTTATAACTTATTCATTTATGTTTCGGTATTGTGTATCTTCAGTACACTTTTTTGTTCTTATTTAACGTACGAGGATGGCACACTGCCGACAAAGGATGACGGAAAACTACTCTCAGATAATCAAGCCAGTGGTGCACTTGAGTGCTTCGTAGAGCTACGGAAAACTATTCGTCGTTCACCTAAATATGTATGAGATTTAGTAAAGAAAGCACTCAATCAGTTTTATGGCTTTATGGATACAATATATCACTTACTTGGCGGACAAGGAAGAAGTTGACAGCAGAGTTGGCTGTGTTTATTTTAATAGTAAGCGCCAGATAGGCAACGTATCAGTCGTCACATCCCTTATACTTTCTTTCTTTCGTCTTTAATTAAATGCCTGTTGGGATGCCTAGGTTTCTGTGTATTCAACAAAAACTGTTTGTTCAGAATTTCATTTCTCGCGCTAATGGGGAGTAGTCGCGCCTCACTATGCTCTGGGCACATAAAGAGATAGCCCGTATCGATTCTGAGAGCGTTTTTTTGTTGAGTTTTGACAGCCCTGTATTTTCTTCCAGTGTGTAGCCTTTAGTCTCGGCGACCATATCGGAGACGTGTAGCGTGCAAACGACCGGTAATAAGCGTATCTTTATCTTCACCCCATGCTCGCCAAAATGAGATTCTAATCGAACGTCACACCCAGTATTTTTGGTAGTCGGTAGCGTAATGCCATCGACGTTGTAAATAAGGCCGCATATGATCGGTGACAATGTCAAGATTCGCGAGGCTAAAAAACGGAGAAATCAGGGAAATAAATGTTTATTTTATTACATAACTCATTGATCGGTGGGCCGGGACCTGTAGCAATTATCGTGCATTCATCAGCGTAAGAAACAATGGTAACGCGTTATGATGGCGAAGGTAGCTTCGATATATAGAAATTAAACAAAAGCGGGGGTAGAACACCACCATGTGGCACCTCATGTTTAGTTCTTTCGGGTTAAGATGTTACGTTCCTTAATTGCAACGATGCCTGCCTACGAGACAAATAATTTGCGGTCCACCTTTTGTGACTAGGAGGAAGAGGATACCGTTACAAGTCTTGCAGTAAGATGCCATGGTTGACTGTATCAACAGCTTTTGATAAGTCCATCTTTTCTGGTAGTAGTTCTTAGGCTACGTACCATGTATATGTTGGAAGTTTTGTTCATACTAAAACTGTAAGCCGCTTTTCCTTAAAGTAGGCGTGGTCCTTATGCGCTTTTGATCGGATCTATATATAATACTACGGACCATATTTCCAAGTGATATCAACGGCTTTTGATTGTTTGCAAAGCTTTTAAGGATGATCCAGAGGGAGTCCTTGAGGTCATAAGAACCTTCAACCCAGAGCTTCCTTGCTCTAGTTGGAGTCCTGAAGCTGGAGCATAGCAGCAGGGCGACGCGTCAGGCGATACTGTTGCTCAACAAGGAGTCACTTTTCTTGGAACGCGCGGATGGCGCTATTAAATTCGGGTTCGACACCGTGAGAATTAAGGTTTACGCGAACGACCTGAAGGCGGCCTATGATCCGGCGCTGGAATGGAAGGAAACATGCAGTTTCAATAAGCTAAGACCAAAAAGACATGGGTCTTTGCGGCTTTCGGTCCACATTGCAACTGAAAAGATGGTCATTTGGGGACAAATCGTAGAGAGCACATCAACGATCCCTTGTTGTTTGCTGGGTATCATACGCATGTTTCCGCTATATAATAATATGTTAAAAGGTTTTATGCTTAGCTGAGCAAAGCTCACAGAGTACTTTATTACTTACTTACTTAATTGGCGCTTATGGCCGCTCAACAAGGCCGCTTTTTCGTTGGGGTAACTGGCGCCAATTGGTCACAACAAGGGAATGTAAATCGTTTTCCAACTGGTCATTCCAGCGGAGGAGGGCCACCCTCTTCCTCTGCTTCCACAGATTATCATTCAATCTTCTTCCATATATATTTCGAAGAACTTTTCTATCGAACATTGCCTAGCCCGCCTCATCTGATGTTGTCATGGTCCATGCTCCTACACCATATAACAGGACGGAATAATTGACTTGTAGAACATGATTTTCCTTTGCCGAGAGAGGACTTTACTTTTCATTTGCCTACATAATCCAAATTGGCATTTATTGGCAAGTCTTCTTATCTGATTCTTCGCTGGATTTCGAAGCTGACGTTGTTGATTTTGTTAATACTGGTTCGCATATAAACGAAGTCTTACTATTTCGAAATCATGGCTGCCAACAGTGGCATGGTTACCAAGGCGCAAATGCGCTTACTCTTTGCTTGATGACGGCAGGTACATCGTTTTGTCCTAATTCACCATCAAACCGATCTTTTCCGCTTCTTTTTCCAGTTTAGAGTAAGCAGAACTTACGGCACGAGTGCTCATGCCGATGATATCAATGTCGTCAGCATGCGCCATTAACTGCACGCTTTTATAAAATATTGTTCAAGAGCGGTTAGGCTCCGCAGCTTACATCTTCTCCAGCATCAAATTAAAGAAATCGCACGATAGGAGGTTACCCTGTCTGAAACCTCGTTTAGTTTCAAACGGCTCGAAGAGGTGATTTATATTCTGACTGAGCTGATGGTGTTGCTCAATGTCATTTTGCGCAGCCATATAAGTTTTGCGGGGAAACCAAATTCAGACATAGCGGCACATAAGAAGTTAGTTCCGTTCTGTCAAATGCGGCTTCAAACTAGACGAAGAGGTGATGTGTGTAGATTTTATTGCTCGCGGATTGTTTCCAAGATTAGGCGCATAGTGGAAATCTGGTCGGGTAAATTTACCAGTTCAGAAGCCGCATTGATAAGTTCCAATCATCCGATTCACGGTGGGCTTCATTCTTTTGAACAATATGCTTGGCAGGGCCTTATACGCGATATTAAGAAAGCGATATCAAGAAGTCTGATTCCGCGATAGTTGCGCAGTTTGCACGATTCTTGTGAACTAGGTAAAGAATACTTAGCTTCCAATCCTCAGGCATGCATTCATTCGCCCATACAAATATCCCAAAGAAGCTTATGCATGACCTGTACCAACTTCTCGCCGCCGTATTTGATCAGCTTTGCAGGCAATAAATCAGCGTCCGCGGTCTTGTTTTTTAATCTGGTTTATTGCTATTCTGACTTCGTCATAATCGGTTGTGGAACATTAATTCCATCATCATCAAGTACTATATTAACTTTGTTTAATTTAGCCATGTGAAGAAGCATCGCACAACCTCTCGGATATCTTAGCTAATAGTACACAACTCAAAATATGATTTTTGTTTGGTGTTCTAGTGAGGTTCATTTATTTAAATTGATTTTAATGAATTTTACACGCAAATATTTATTACCTAATTAATTATTTATATTTTCTAATTTATTGTTTGTGACTTATTTTATTATAAAGATGAATGCTAGTTATTTTTTTTCAATACATTTAATTTACTTTGATTTACAATTAATATCATATTCTTTGTATAAATTTAAAAATACAATAATACATGTTAATTAAATAAAGTTTCTGTTCACATTTTTCAAAAACATCATATTTGGTTGTTGTTGTAGCAGTGACAAATTAAATGGGGTTACACTGAAATGACAGTCCTTGGTCGGGAAAAATCCCGAGTCGCTCCGCTACATAGAAGCGACTGTCTTGGGAAGCGAAACGACTGTCTTGAGAAGCGTAGAAACGACTGTCTTGGGAAGCGAGAATCATATTTGGTCTCTGCACAATATGAATTATTAATGAAATTAAAACAATATTTTAAAACTTTATGTATGTATGTATGTATACAAGTTTTTGCCGAAATTAATTTGATAAGAAAGTTACATAAATAAATGTTTTATATATAAACAATTTTTTTTAAATAGGTGGACTACATAATCTAAACATATATAAGCGCATTATACGCATTCAATAAAAGTTTTGTTTGTTTTTTTTTTTTTAATTTATATGCATAACAGTTTAAAAACATATTTTTTTTATAAACAAAGATTTTTTCTTAATTGACAACAATCCTTCTGAGAACTTTTTTCCCCACTTCATGTATTTCCTATTTTATTACAATATTTTTATGATGCATTATTTAAATATTTAACATAGGTATTTTTGAATTTAATCTTTCGAGGTAAATATTTATAACTGCTTTAATTTTTTTAATATTCAATTTTTGCATCAGAAACTTTAACTTTAAACCTAAAAGATTTTTATCAAGAATCTGATATGAATTTGTATACGTAGTAAATAAAATATATATTTTTTTTAAATCAAACCATGATACAAATACAGCGAGGTAGTTCCACTTGTTCTTGTTGGCCGCCATTATCCCCATTTGACACACACTGTGTTTTGTCATTCCTTTTTGAAACAGAGCTACCATATCTTCAAAAAATAAGTGTCACAAAATAATATTTTATTTGCAATTCTACTTGTCTTTTTCTTGACATTGATACGAAACGGAAAGCATATAAAATAAGTGTTGATTGTGTGAAGCATATGAAAAGTTAGACCTAGGACCTCTCTAAACTCGAATCAATTCTTTTTTTTTATTTTTTGACGTTGAACAAGCTGTTCCGGGCAGGCATTGAACCCAACAACTGCCCAAGAACATACATCAGGTGCTTTAGGACTTGTCACCAAAGTAAACAGGGGTCTCTTTTGCATTATTTGTGAAGGCTTAGCCCTGTTATGTAGCTGAAGGGCTTCGACGTAGGGCTTTTGACTATGAATATGAGCCAGTGAAGGTAAATTTAAAAAAAATTACAATAAATATATTTTCTGCCCATTTTGATAAATCAATATTAAATTGTACCTACTATAACTGTGAGATGATCAAAACTTCAAAGGTTACAAAATTCGAACGATTCTTGAACAAAAATTCACTTCATTCTTCGAAAAAAGATCAATTAAATCGATTAAAAATCGAATCAAAATCCAGCTCTACTTCGACGCCACTGCTACGAAGTGATTGATAAGCTAAAGTGAGGCAAAAGACGGTTGTCCATTTGAAGATGAACGGAGTGACGAGCAGTTCCTGACTGTGACGCCAACAGATTGCAGGAATTCCTATGGAACAAAATAAACTTGTACCACTACTAGATTCATCAGATATAATGGAATTAAGGCTAGACAATATTAACACCTTGATATAGTTGAAAGAATTTTTTCAAAACTTCCAATGTCAGGACATGAATCCCCTGTGCGGTGAAATCTGAGAATGCATCGAACCTGTTGCATAATCAAAACCTTAATATAGTTACAGACATGCGATTGCAAGGTACTCCGCATATATATCTTCTTCATAAGCAAATAGGCGGAGTATATGTTGAGTTACAATGCTTTTTAAGAATTTCACTAATTCAATTTCTGACAACAAGCACAGTTTATGTCAAATTCGTCAAAGTGGAGTTACCTTGTTTTCTTGTATCGTGTATCGCATCTTTTTTAATAAATTTAAATAAATGTATAGTAGCACATATGAGAAGTTCCATACCAAACCGAAATTAGTATACCCTTAATTTTTTTGAGATATGGATACGATTTAACTTCACTACTTCTTTATGTAATACAAAAATTAGAAAATTAAGCCATTCGGGAACTTTCCAAAAAATACGTTTCAAAGCAAAATAAAATAATTCTATACAATTTTTAAATTTGGTTTGTTAATTTTGGTATGTTCCTATGAATAAGGCTAAGTTCAGGGGTACTGGTATGCTCCTTAAGGATAATTTAAGGAGTTGGTGTATCAGTACCTCGCCTCATCCAGTAGGTGCGATCAACTCACAAATTGGCATCAGTGTTTTCTAACGGGAGTACAACGAAACTTGCAGTTTCTGCAGGGATGGGTATAGAGGCGTTGGTTCCACAATGCAATAATAGTTTAACATATTACAGTATTAAGATGGAAGTTGAGCTAGAGCGACGCGCTTCTCCCTGGGGAAGTTGGGATAATTATCTTTGAGAAAAGGATTCACCGGGCATTTGTTGGCATTGTAATTTTTCGAATTTTTGTGAATGTCTCTGCGGGCTATTTGTGCTTTTTTTCTTCATACGGCTGACCGCTTTACTGACGGATTTCTTCATAGTTCATAGTGCTTACCGAGATGACTCCTTAAGTTTCTGGGAAGCAGGGCCTCTTCAATCAGATTTCTGTTGGGATGCCACGGGTTCTCGGTATTCAACACACACTGTATCTTCAGCATTTAATTTCTCTCCTTAATGAGCAGTATTCTCGCCTCGCTGTGTAGATGATGTTCTGGTGACATTAGAAGACATTCCGTGGCAGTTCTGAGCGCGGGGTTTTGACAGGTCTATAGTTTCTTCCAGTGCGCTTCTTTTGTTTCGTCCCTCCCAAAAATTGTTAGAGCAAATCTAACACCGGATCAGAAAAATAATTTTGCTGCGTGTGCCGAAGAAGAATCTTTTTAGAACGGTCACAATGAAGTCAGCGTTCCACGTGCAAAGGACGGTCGCATCGTATGGGATATTATGAGTTAGGTCGCAACATTCGTCGACCACGTAATTTTTTCGAAATGTGTTTGGCACCTTGCTGTTGCCGCCCCAGAGCGTCCCGTAGTCTGCACCTTTGCGCTACCCACTGTGATTTAGCAGCACCGCTGCTGCTCGCGCCCTAAGGCGCCTACAGCTCACACGGTCGCTCTAAACCATCACTGCAATCTCCGTAGCATGGACAGAATCAATGCCAAGCACCAGCCCCTGCCTCCGTTTTCCCCTCATCTTTCCTCCGGCACCAACACGCGTGTACGTCAGGGATGCATACTCCTAGTCTCTATCAACCTATGCAATGTTTCCCCAGTACAGAATATGTATATACATACATACGTTTATGACATATGCCCAATGCAGTTCCTTTCTTGGTCGAAGCTGTTTTCCTAGATGTTCTGGGCACACCGCCAATACGCCCACCTAATACGCCTGCCAATACGCCCACCTAACAACACCGGACACCCCGGCAATCCCCCATGGACATTCTGTCCCAGGGCCACAACAACACGTTAACCTACCCTAAGATCACCTAGGCGCACTCACTCGCCTCTTACCACAAAGCGAAGACCTCTTTCCCGTTGCGCTTCAGAATACGATTTAAGGATTTTCTCATGTTCATGAGTCTTAATGCAAAGCGAACACTGTTACAATAGCGTAAGATGTTACGATCGTAAATATAAACAGAACTTCAGACTTAGCAGTTGATTATTGGTTATTTCGATTTGCCCATTTACTTCTAGTTATAAATATTATCACAAAAAACTTGCTAGCATATTTTATTTCGTACCCATTTGCTAAAACACAGTTTCTAACTGTGAAAAACATTGGCAAAGTACCAACGAGCACGAAAAATAACTTCACTTGCAAATCCTGAAAGTAATCATACACAAAGAACAGTAAAATTGTTCTTCGTATGCTTTAAATGTAGCAAAATTTAAAAACTGCCGACTTTTGTATGTCAGATGACGCAAGTGTCGCTTGATTTTCCGTTATCATAAAAAATACATTCAAGATGGATATGTCAGCGCACGATGCTGCATCAAAAATCGTATGTGACGGGCCTATTAAGAGTGCTTAGATAGTATATTACTTGGGCACAATAGACCAATAGGTCGCTTAACCTCACAACATATCTATATATCTATCCAGTATATCACTTCACCACAATTGATCATCATACGTTTAAAAAAATGTGGTCCAATTTACAGAGTTCTACATGAAACACCGGCGGGCGAGAACTTTCCAAAAATCCCAAAAAATTACTCAATGGACTACTCACAAGCGAAGCTGAAGTACAAATATGATCCTAGCAATTTTTTCTAGGATCGCTGAAATAATCGCCCCACACCTGTTATTCTATAAATAGCAAATTCTATTCACACCAAAGTGCTCAAAATCTAATAACTTCAAGCCAACGCGGAATAATTCCAAAAGATTTCGAACCAAAACGCAATGATAACAAAGAAATGTTTGTCTTAACTTCAGATCTTGTTGTCCGATATATGTGATTTGTTTTAGCTGTCTGTGTGTGCCTTCATATCTGCTCAAATTCATAAGTATCATTTTTGTGGAATAATTCCAAAAAAGATTTCGAACCAAAACGCAATGATAACAAAGAAATGTTTGTCTTAACTTCAGATCTTGTTGTCCGATATATGTGATTTGTTTTGGCTGTCTGTGTGTGCCTTCATATCTGCTCAAATTCATAAGTATCATTTTTGTGGCTTCCTGGCATAACCGAAAAAGTCAGTTTTTACTGTTTTACAATTTCTAAATTCAATTGAGTCAGTGCGCGATTGGATATCTGTAAATGTTAATATTTCCAGAAAATATCAATTTACACTTCAATATTTTTTAACCAAACAACTGCCCGATCGATGCTGATTTTCTCGAAAACATCTGTAAGTGACTTTTTCGGTTATGCCGTAAAGCCACAGATTTAATAATGTGCATCCATTTAAGACTGGAAACTTTTTCTTATTCATCTAGGAACTTATTATGAGTCACTCAACGCGTTTTGGTTCGGAACTCCTCATATATACATAAGTAACTCATAGATTTTGTTTGTTAAATTATTAACCCTTGGCATGACCATTAATTACCGTTTGTATGTTAGAAACTCCATTCGAAGGTTTAGTTTTGCTGGCATTAGAGGCTGATACATCTTCTATAAAAACAAATGAAACAAAACAAACAAATTGGTATATATGTATGTTGTGAATATGTACATTTATATGAATGTATTTGTGTTCTATTTAGGTTAGTGGCCATGCAGGATATGAACGATCATTAGCTGAGCTAAAGCAGATTTCTGTATGAAGAATAGAGATCTTGTTAAACTGAGGTTAAATGTATTATCGAGCTAAGTAATAGCACTCAATTAAAAAGTACAGATTAGGCTATATTATTACATTAGTACAACAACAAACTCACAATGCATGTTCGTTGTTAATGCGTATGGGAATAAGCCAAGCTAAAATCCATTCAAGGCCCAGATATGACAACAAAAGCACGTAACTTTTTTAAAGTGCTTTGCACTTAGGTATATTTGGCAAAAGTTACAATAAAATTACATTGTTATTATGGATTTATACAAATCTTAAAGAATAAAATAAACGACTGTCTCCCAGGTCTCTCCAGCTTCTTCGTTTCGCAAAACCTGACATTGCCTTCGACCAAAATCCTCGGTGACCTTATTTACAACGTGAACAAGATAAATGTCAACCATATTGGACATCCTCATCGATGGCTTTCCGCTACCGACTGCCTTACATCCAAAAATATTGGCAGCACTGAGGATAAAGAAACGCTCATTACCAATTGCAAAGACCCCAGCGGATTAGGGGGTCAGAATACACCCGCGGTAGGTATGCCTGTCGTAAGAGGTGACTAAAATACCAGATTCAAGGGGCTGTGTAGCGCAACCCTTCAGGTTGCCTTCAAGCTCCTCATGGAACTTGGGGGTGGGGAGGGAGGGATAGCCTGAAGGTTTAATGTGGCCATATAAATCGTTCCCGAGATGGTCGGGCTAGCACCTTAATGGTGCTGTGTTACCGGAGCATACCGGATCTGTATCCGGCAAAGGACCATCACATCGATAACACTCCCCAAAACCTTCGAGGAGCAACCTTACAACAACAACAACAACAACCACTTGCAAAACAATTGCCCGCCGCTTGCATGCTAAGCGTCCCAATATGGTCACCTAGTCTAAAGGATACACACTGGAAGAAACTACAGACCTGTCAAAACACCGCTCTCAGAATCGCTACGGCTTGTCTTTTTATGTCCCCGGAACGCCGTTTACACAGTGAGGCGAGCGTACTCCCCACAAGGCAGAGGAATGAAAAGCTGAACATACATTTTTTGTTGAATACCCATAAACCCGGGCATCCCAACATACACCTAATTCAGGAGGCCCCGCCTCCCAGGGACTTAAGAAGTCATCTCTTAAGAAGGACCTCTATGTCAGGAGTTGCCCGGCGAACTCCATCATAAAAGTCAAACACCCTTAACTGGCAGTAGAGGAAATCAACCTTCCCAGAGACACGCGCGTCACTCTAGCTTAATTAACTTCGATCTAGATACTGTAACAGGTTGAACGACATATGAACATAATGTATGCCCTGCTTGCAACGTGACCCCATATAACACCAACCTTCTTTTCAATTGCAATGTGGGCCTCTTTCTCTCTGTTCAAGTTTCCTCGGACTCACGTTAGAGGATATTGATGTCAATTTGTGAGTGATCTGACCTATTGAATGAGTCGAAGCACTGCTACAACAACAACAACAACAACAAAACAATACAATATTCAAATTAGAAACAATAAATTTGTCAGCGTTGATGGGTTGCCTGCGGAGCTGCTCAAATACGGTGGCGAGGACTTGGTAAGGCAAATGAATCAGCCTGTGTGCAAAATATTGTCGGCCGACTTTATGTCTGATTATTAGAATCTCAGTGTTCTTTGTCCAGTCCATAAGAAATGCCATCCTGCAAACCGTGCCAATTAAAAAATAATTAGTATTCTTAGTATCGAATATTAGGTTCTATCTAGCGTACTGTCCGAAATACTGAAGCTCAAAGTCAACGAACTGATTGGAGCTTAGTCTACTACAGCATCGATACCCACCATCATTTTCTCGACTTCAAAGCAGCGTTTGACAGCGTGAAAAGGAGCTGCTTGTTTGTTGCTATGTATCAATTTAAGTTCCTTACAAAGCTACAAAGGCTTTTACAGATTTTGACTTTGAGCAGCACTCCCAGCTCTGTAAGGATTGGGAAGGACCTCTCCGTCCCATTCGAAACAAAATGGGGCTTCAGACAAGGCTTCTTCTTTTCATGTGATTTCTTTAAAGTAACGATAGATAAGATAATTCTAGCAGCAGATCTAAACAACGTACAATTTTGATATTGATATCATTGATCTGAACAAAGGCGCCGTAATTTCTGAATTGGATGGTAAAAATGTGGGTCTTGCGGTAATGTGGTTGTTGACAGGTAAAATTCGAGAAAATTTATTGTTCATATAAAGAGTATAAAAATGTATGTTTTTAGTTTAAACAAAAAGGGTATGAAATGTGATTAAGCAAAATAAATACATACATACAGCAGCTAAGAGCGTATACAACATTACCCGCAGATATACACAGTAACAAAGAGGGCAGATGGTATTACTCTCACCTATGCATAAACGACAAGAGCGAATATGAGATGCAGAAGTTGAGAGAAGTAATTAAGCAACTAATCGAGAAGGTTGTTCGCGAAAACTCTAGACCCTATGAGAAATGGGCGAACAAGGCAACCGGGAGTATAAAAGCGGCGTAGTCCAAGTGATGGGCAATCAGTATGATTTTAACACGCAATAAGTGAAATACACGAATACATTAAATTGTGAAGATCTAACTATAATAGTGCTGTTAACAAAGAGCATTTAATATACAGAACTTTTGAGTCGATGGTTCAGTGATTCTTACGAAAAAAAAAAACATAGCATTATCAAGAATTTCTTAAGATTCGCAACAATACATTCATACAAAGATTTCTAAGTACATATGTAAATAAAAAGATATTCAAAATTGTATTCTTCTAAGCATACATTTCTTTTTGCTTATGTTTAATTGTTGTAAATGAACGGTTTTAACGATGAGCAAATGTCATAAAATGCAAAAATTTTGTGCGCAATTTTTGCTTGTAGTGATCTCAGCGTGTTAGTAGATTTTATTATAAATTAAGTAAGATTTAAGCATTTTTCTGTTTTTTAAATAAATGACTACATCACGCATCAAAGCGATGTGTCGTCTGATGTGTTGGAAAAAATATTAATAAGTGATTAGTTTCAAGCTTCTTCATTACCTTATTCAAATTGTTTAGTAGAAATTTTACAAAATGCAATCGGGGATTCATTATTTAACGTATTAATTTTGCTCGTGCAGTTTTTTTTAATTTTTTTCCTGCTTTCAATTCAATACATCTGCAACGCGATCTACGTACGCCGTAAGTTTGAGGGGTCCCACATCAAAGCGCCTGAGCAGTTGGTTGATGACCAGCGTCCACAGCAGAGGCGAAAATACCCCGCCCTGCGACGTGCCACTTTCCACCGATTTTGTGGCCTGAAACATCCCCCACTGCGAAGTAATCGAATATTTCGTATATGCGACAAAACGAAACATCCCTAATATATACTGCGTAATCACTGTATACTTCTGCAGTACTCTTCTATCTATGAACAATAAATAGAAACCAATACGATGTTTTCTTTTTAACACGATAGTGAGTATGGAATTGACCTTGCAATAAAAAAAAATTCCATAGAAAGTAAATTACATCAACTTGTTTAACCGCATGGTCAATTCCCTACTAACAGTCTGATAGCAGAATAATATTCCGTTGGTTCCTCGTTATAGTTGTATGCTATTTGC